>NC_135688.1:7183488-7488488 GCF_964276395.1 Gasterosteus aculeatus | reverse complement strand
CATGCACAGCATGACAGAAGGGAAAAGCAGCTTCTGGGAAACAGCATCACAAAGTTCCTTCAACTAGTGGAAAATGTGCCGTCTGTGGTTTTTCTGTGTGAAGGATCATTTATTTTGTGTGACTTGTTTGTGCGTGCGCCTGTGAATGAGAAACGCGCCTGGGACAAGCAGGGGTTGGTCGGACCGAAGAAGGTGCAACAAACAGGAAGCACATGGTGGAAAGGCTACAAAGCTCACCTCAGAGCCACACACACACACACACACACACACACACACAGGTTGAGTAGCTGTGGCATAGTTATGTTCGTCATCACATTACTGGAAACAGGAGCTGTCGGCTGCTTGCTGCATATCTACTTGTACTTCCTGAGAGAGGTTTTTTAAAAAGGACACTTTGCATGTAATGACAGTGTGTTGACTCACCGTCTCAACAAGTCGGAAAATAATTCTGAAGGTGCAGGTGTACTTAGTGCAACGATCTGCGCCTCCAAGTTTGGACGAGTGAGGAGTGTGAATGTCTTGGTTGTATCACAGGAATAACACATGTTAAAGAACAAAGCAATGCATGAGAGAGTATATAGAATTTAGCTGCCTAAACTTCTACAAAATGCAAAAGCCTGATTTCTAACAATGCAAACATTGAAGCTTAAGATACATCTGCTGCTCTGGTAACTTTATGCTGAGCTTTCAGCAGCCGAAAAATGTTTGTTGAGTGCAAATCAAGTCTCCAGCCAACAACTAAAACATAAGAAAGCAGCTTCAAGGCAAAGAAAATCTGACACGACTTCCCCATCTGGGTAAACAACCAGTATGAACCACTAACCTCGACACAACGCTCCGCTCCCACTAAACAAACGGCTTCACCGATCGGGATTCCCAGTCGGTGTCAGTTGTGCTGCAAAAGGCTTCATCACTTCATCATCGCTGTTGACAAAACAGGACACACAAATCACCTTAAACGCTTTGTGAATTAGTGCGCTCTGTTCTGCCAGCGAGACAAAAGAAATTTCCGCCACTCATCTGGTAAACAAGCCATCAGCTATTGTTTTTACTGGAACAAAGTCGTAATGAAATATTGTCGTGGAAACACAATATGTAAGGAAAGAGGGAGTGACACGGGCAAAAATACAACAATATAGTGCCCATAATATCAAAGTGGGAAAGATACTTTACAGAAAAGTCATTCAACATCTAAGATAGTGTGAAGAAGCTTGATTGTTACTTCATGTAAGCGTCGCTGGATGATGTGGAAAAGTGTTATTAGAAGCTCCGCAGCACGAGTTTGACCTCTATGGGTTAGTGGGTTTAAATTTTATTTACTTGAATGTGTGTATTTTAGTGCGAAACACGGTCTGTAATCACAGAAGCAGACAGCACTGTGTGTGTGTGTGTGTGTGTGTGTGTTTGAAAGCAGACGCCCACAGGCATGTTATCTGCAGTATGAAAGGAAGACTGTTCTCTGACGCTTCGGTCTGACGGCCATAACTCACAATAACTACACAGATACAGACCCACAAAGCAGATACTGTGTGTGGATAATGTGTGCGATCACAGAAGCGAAGTGAACACGCGATGACAAACACACAGACACACAATGTTGCTAAATAAAGTCCAGACTGCCCCGGATGCTGCTAAGCTCCATAATTTATAGCGAGTGTCTGTGAACGTCTGACCCGTTTTTGATGATATTGGTAGAAACTTCCAGACCATATTATGAATAAATTAATAAAAAAATTTAACCCATGACTTTTTTTCTATATTTTTGCCCGGGGAACAATTAGGGGGTTAGGTGTGTTGCTGAAGGACACTTCGACATGGGACACGGAGCAGCCGGGGCTGGAACCACCAACCTTGTGGTTCTCAGCGCACCTCAGCAAACCCCTGCGGCACCGTCGAGATAAAACCTGCAAAACCCAAGACAAATGTGTTGGGAGTCAATCATCAGTCAAACCGCCGTAAAACCAGAAGGTCATTCTCAGTTGTTTGAGCAGTAATAAAATATATATCAAAGAACATAATTGATGTTCCTTTAGAAAGGGCCCAGGGAGGAATAGGCCGGATCGAGAGGTGAGTTTGCAGCAACCAACACAAACTCAAAAATGTAGCTGAAACAAGGTGTTGAGAGGAATAGAAAGAGTGATTTTATACTTAAGCATATGTATTGATCGGCCCGCCGGGTGGGTCCAGTGCAGCGGTTGTTAGAATAACACTTTTCTATTGTGAGAATTACAGAGAGACATAAATCGCATTTCTGTAAAAGTAGCTGCTATTCCTTAAAAGTCCACTGGGGGTCGCACTCTGTGAGTGAGCTCATGCGTTAGACCGGGAACCCGATCGTTCCCCAACGCAGAGCCGGTAGATCGCCTGCCATTGAAAAAAATCACGTCAGGTCATCACGCATGCGCCGCCGCTTCTGACAGGCGAGCGTCTCGTGGCGTTTTTCTGATATCGCTCCCGGTATGCAGCGCTGTTGTTCCGTTTGGTTACCGCCACTGCTCGTGATTATTATGACGGCCATCGGCAACCCGGCCCAAATAAAATTCTCCAAACGCAACTTAAACTGGTTGTATTAGTAAGATAAACATACTATGCAAATGTGTCCAAAAATGGAAATTCCCAAGCAGACGTAGACGTCGAAGCACTGCCGGTTTAGTCATGCTCAGAGCCGGGCGTGGTTGACCTCGTTTTCAACATCAGTCCTGCCTACAATGAGCTCGAAACCACTTCAAAATAAAACAGAAATGTCCAGAAATTTCAGACAACTTTTTACGATGATTTATGTAACAACAACATTGGAACGATCATAGAGCACAAGCAGAGCGCGCTGATTAAAGTGATATAAGTATAATTTCCCTCAGACAAACCATGGCGAACTTTCAGTACAAAACCCATCAAGCCACGGAAGCGAAAAATAATGTCTTACCTTTGTTGTTTTTCACAGAATTGATGGTTTTTGCAATGAGGTCTGAGATTGTCACACATTAAAGCACTTACAGGGGTCCCCCACATTCATCACACACACATAAAGTATTTTCTTATTATTATTATTATTAGAGTTTTTATCATGCGTGTGCCATTTTCGGAGAAGAAGCCAAAAAAGAGGCTCGTCCATCAAGGGGTTAAGTCACAAGTCTGTGTAATGTAAACTGGATGTGAGGAGAAGCAGAGTGTGCGCGTGTGTGTTTGTTTGTGTGTGTGTGTAAGTATGAATATGTGGGGAGAAGTCTGGAGAGTGGTTTCAGGGGGGACTTGACTTCCTGGTTCACCAACAGCGAGGAAGCCCTCAGTCGTCAATGGCGGTCAAAGGGGAGCGCTGCAGAAGCGTCTTCTATCGGCGCCTCCTCCACGAATCCAATAACCTCCACCGATGCCTCGACGTTCACAAGAAGGGTTGCTTCTCCGGCCGCTCCTTTGGCACCAGATGTAGAGAAACTGGATAATCAATTTAGGCTCCTTCGTTTCACCCTCAGTCCTCTCGCTATCTCTCTCTCTCTCTCTCTCTCTGCCAGTCAGCTGAGTGTTTTTCCCTCCCCCAAGCGCACAGGTGTGATTATTTCCGGAACTTCCTAACCCCACCTGCTTTTCTTGAGGAGGTGGAAACGGGCCGGTAAAACGACACTAAAGAAACATGCATAGCTAAAAAACATACACCCATTCTGTCAATAGATCCAAGATGCTTCACACCGGCCCTTTAAGACATATATGGTGTTTGATGTATAATGCCCCTTAGTTACAAGATGCATCGTCCCTCTGCCGTGCTTTATGAAAAGTACAATTTAATCAGTGTAATAGTTTTACACAAGACCACATTGACACAATGTTTCTCACAGTATTTCCAACTTTGAATGGATCACAGATTTTGCCGGTTTTTCATTCAAGCAGTCCACCGTATTATCAGCATTCAAATGGAAATCAGAGCAGTGTCTGTTGATGTGCTTTAACATTAACCACCAACAATCTCTATGGGGGGGAAAGGGGAAACAACAAGAACAGATCATAATTAAAACAGCTGAAGATCACCAGGATAAACGGGATGAACGTGAATGGTTTTCTCTGCGGTGCCCACTTTGCATCATCTTAAATTTCCATCAGGGACCTCATGCTGTAATTGGACCAGTGAAAGCAAGATGGAGAAGGCAAGGGTCTGACTTGTGTGGGCAGGAGGAGTGTTAAAAAGCATTTTGGAGCTATTAACACCATTTCTGTCCCTTCACAGCCTCTAAAAGCAAAGCAGTCAGACGCCGTCGTGTTCGGCGCTGTGTACTCCAAGTGTGTATCTGTCTCCAACAGAATGAGGGACATGGTGTTGGATGAAGATGAGTCAACCTCGCACTCATCTCTTGAAGAAGCCCTCCTTTCGCTCTGCGGGTCCATCATCGTCGTCTCTCTTTTCTAAATTGTTAATATTCTCCCCATTTTCCATCTATTGGGGAAGGATTTATTTATCGTCTCTGCTGGTGTTTTCTCAAATGAATGAATTTTCTTCTCTCCTTTTCTCCATCTAGACATACGCCTCCCTCCCTCCATACCTTTCTCTACATTTCCCTTTCGTTGTCCTGGCTTCTGGGCCCAAACTCTGAGCTGCATTTCTGTGGGCTTTGCTTCTGAATTCATTCATGAATTCATTTTGCCAACATTTCCTTCCGTGGATAAACCGGTAATGACACATGGACCGAACCTATACAGAAAAATAATAGTGTGTAGAAATGCTTATTGTAATTGTCAAGTCTGGTTAGTATTTAGATGCTGGAGATACATTCACCTCATCGTCTACACTCACACTCCTCCGCACGCGCAATTTGTGCAGACTGCCTCGGTCTGTCTGCTTGGATGACTTCATCTTTACTAATGAAACGTGTTAGTGACAGAAACGCGGTACTAATCCGGCCCTGGCTGCAGCGCTTAGCAGAATTACGCACAAACAAATGAGCAGAGAGGCAAACGGACTAATAGGCATTCAAAAATACCGGAGACACTCTGTTGGATTGACACCAGGAGTCTTATGAGAGCTGGTCTGAAATAGTGTGTTATTTTTCCTTTCACAGTAAAATACAGTGAATTAGATTTATACAAGTTTGACGCTTCAAAGAATTTTCCCCATGAAATATTTGCCAAACCTCAAAGATTTTCTAGGCACGTACATCAGTTTTGTGTTCCTCAAGTCAGGCGATTGAGAAGAGTTACTCGGAGACGAGTCTGGATATCACCGCTGATGCAATGCTGACGTTATAGACGAAAGACAAAGATAACAATCGCTCCCATCTCGGACTAAAACCCATCGGAAGCATATTCAGAGAAAACTGGATACGAGTAGGCCCACAGATCCACAAACATCAATTCAGAACAATGACGTGTGAACTTGCATGCAGCAAGCAGTGGACAGACGCGCACATACGAGGCCAAACACACGATCCTCATGGCAAAGATAATGCAAGCTGTGATGCTGTTCAAATCCTCCACGGTTTTCATGATGTGCAGAGTTGAGTTTTAGGGCAGATGAAAACACGGTGCAATTAAGAGAGGTCTTATCTTTAATCATAGCCAATCAAACGATTTATTTTGCTTTTGTTCAGACGTAATGTTCCCAAGACGTTGTCACAACAGAGAGGTAACTGACTGTATCATGTGAGGTACTAACGCATCCCAACTTTTAGCGAATCTTGGAAGCAGCACAATCCACCAAACATTTCCTTAGACTCATAAAGAAAACAACATCTGTGTATTATGCTGTATATGGATGCTGCTATGTGGGATAACAGCAATACACAGTGAAATTAGGGAGTCAAATAGAGGATTTTTCTTATTTTTCTCCCGAGATTTTAGATTTTAGGTGAGAGTTGGCTGGCGTCGGACCACATGTGGCTTGAATCGGCAGCCATTCACTGCGTGATTGTTACCGACACTTTCCCGACTGTGCTTCTCCTCCCACGTATATGCAGCCAAGGTCACGATGAGTCATCGAAAAGCAAAGTGGATTCAGGAGAGGAAGAAAAATAAATGATAAAACTGAGGAAAATGCAGTTTTTCTGGGGTAGATCCACTGTGACGATGCTGTATGCATTGTGACAAACACAGACACACGTTTACCTCCCGATATCCAACAGTCCAAAACTCCACCACCAACCAAAGCCACTGCAGAGTCTAAAAGCCTGTACGGCCCTTCAGAGGCCACGCAACGAAAGCTCAGAGACGAGACGTCCTGCGTCCTTCATTAACACAAAAAAAGCTGCATATTTATTCATCCATTTATAAATGTACTTACTTACTACTGTTTTTTTTGGAGACCCCAATGGTGAGCCACAGAACACTACCAATATGAGCCTGAGCATGTGTATAATCCTTCCTGCCCTTATGTGTGTGAGTGTGTGTGTGGGATCCATGGTTTGTCTGAAGGGCCAGTAGACGGGGCCATGGTCATAAATTTGCCCAGCCGTAACCGCAGTGATTTGCAAGTTCAGAGAACCATAAACATCAGCACTGAGAGGCCCGCTGCCCTCAGAGGAGGCTGAATTAAGAGGCGAGTGTGCATCTGCGCGCGTTTGTGAGTGTCGAGTGTGTTTGTGTGCGTGCAGACCCGGTGTGTGCGTGTGTGTGTGTGTGTGTACGAGTTTGCTCAAGGGCATCCCTTGCAGGAGATGAGAGGCCGAGTTTTGTGATTGGCCGAAGGTCTGAGGGGTCATTAATCTACGCCGCTCCATTGGCTGTGACGGCCGAGGGGAGGAGTTAGTGCAGCTGGTCAGTTATCTGCTGTCAGCTTTCTAATATGGAACATACTTCAATATTAGACGGCGAGCGCACAGCATCGCCGCGGCCAAACCGGAATCACTACAACACTATATTTCTCCATCCTGTCTCTTTTAGTTTCTCACTGTAATTGCTTAGGCGAAGCAAAGTCTCCCAAATAATGTATTTATTGTCCTGATGACATTCAGGATAATGATCCCGATGACTCCTGTCCTCTTCATCAGCATAACTGCAACAATAAACCAATGTGAGGAATCATTAGGAAGCAGCTTGTCCATTTAAAGTCATCAGATGTA
Source organism: Gasterosteus aculeatus (assembly GCF_964276395.1). Taxonomy (NCBI): domain Eukaryota; kingdom Metazoa; phylum Chordata; class Actinopteri; order Perciformes; family Gasterosteidae; genus Gasterosteus; species Gasterosteus aculeatus. The sequence goes on along the minus strand of NC_135688.1, from coordinate 7,481,448 downwards.
TATTGAATAATTGCGTATGTTATGTTGAGAAGATGAAATGTCATTTCTTTTATTGTTTGTTTTTTTAAATGGGGACTTTTAAGCAGATTGTGTATTTTTACAAATACAAAGAGAACAGAAAAGGGTAAAATAGGACCTAAAATAATTAAATATTTGATAAAAAAAATAACAAGGAAGAGGCAGCAAAACAAAACAGTTGGAGTTCAAGAGAAGTACAATTAAACAATTATTTTTTAAAGACTATTTAAAAGGTTGCAAAAGATAGTATTTGCGGAAATACAAAATGTGAAATATTTACAACGTACAGAAGGTGCAGAAAGTCTTTTTTCCCCACTTCAACTATATTTTTTCATCTTTCTCTCCTCGTCGCCTTCTCTCAATCATTTTTTATATTCCCCCCTCCTCCCTTTTTTTGCCCTAACCCCTTTTTTATAGCAGGAACGATGGACAGTCCAATCTCCTGCAAGATTGTTTTTTTTTCATAATTCCTCTTGTATTACAGCCGAGGTGGACGGTGAGCTACAGCTACGTCAATAGAAAGCATACCAGAGAATCCAGAAGGCACACAGCGGTTTCTCATATGGCCGGACCACAAAATTGCTATAAATCCTCCCACTGTAACGCACACTGTGACATCAATGGACAGACACCACTTTTTGAGGACGAAAGTTGGAATCTGATTGATTCTGACCGAAGACCTCATGTAAAATCAATCCAGAAAAACTGTTTTCAGAGGGTTTGGGTGGCACATCGACGGTGGCAACGATCCAGCGTGGGAAAAAAACACTGCAAGCAGTTTGGTGAACCTTCAATATCAGAGATGAAAAGTCTCTTTTGCCTTCAAGTGGATTCATGAAAAGCATGAGATTATTGAACCATCAAGGAAGACAGAACCGCAGAAGACAATGAAACAGTTCCTCAGTGACTATAATGTGTTTCTCTTGTGCATTTCATCACACACAAATGAGACAAATAAATGTGGCTTGAAGTCGATGTTTCAACATAACACTCGCAATCCAGAGAGAAATAAGAGTCTTCCATCTGCAATTGATGCATTCAAAGGCGACGTCTGCAACACCCCGGGCCGGCTGTGGAGCATCTGTACTCGATGAAAACGCTTTTGCAAAGACAGCAATTCGGTAGGTACCGAGAATGACCAAAAAGGGGCGGAGCCGACTCTTAAAAGGACCAGAAACATGCTGCACCAATGGAGCCCCCCGTTTAATTCTCTGCCGCTGAGGGTGTTAAACTCTTGTGCCCCAAATGCAATTTGGGAATCTGAGTCACTCCTTAGAATAATATCCTTTGAAAAACTATGCGATGAGTGGAAATGTCATAAGATTGTTTTAAAGATTTTAACAGTGATCAAAGGATACTTTCACTAACTCCGGGTTAAGCTTAAAGCCAAAATCATATAAATGTATATTTATATAATTCATTTTTGAATTACAACACCACATCTTTCACATGCTTTTTCTTTTGTCCCACCATTTTAACCTGCCAGTGGTCTCAAATACCACAAATACCCTAAAGGAATTGTGACTAACATCCAGCCATAATACAATAACCCCCCCAGTCTGCAGGGAGAAGAGAGACGGAGGCGAGACAAGACGAGCTGAGATACACGAGCAGAGAGAGAGGCGATGATGATATATGGTGATATGAGAGTGTGGGGGGGGGGGGGCAAGGGTGAGAAAAGGAAGCAGTGAAAAAGATGTTAACGGTGGCAGCTCAACTTAAGAGGGAGGAGCGTGAAGAACCAGAGAACAGAAGCAAGATCAGGCAGAGAAAGAAAAAGAGCAAGAATCTCCCCTGAAGTGTGCCTCTGTCTCCTGAGAGGATCAAAGACCGGAGAGACGAGGTGACCTTGTGCTCGTCTGTCAGCTCCTCTGACTACTGGAGGCCGGAAATCTCTCCAGGGAAAGAACACACACACACACACACACACACACACACACACACACATTATGCAGGATACTGAGGAGAACAAATGTGTGTTCCAACATTCCCACTTTCGCATCCAAACAAAGCAAAAGGCATAAAATAAATTGCCGCTCGACACAAAAGCTGTGTTTTCACCTGCCGAGGGGAGTAAACAGGACGGTGCCATATTACATCATAGCGGCTTTTATTGTACAGATTGGCCGGCGTCCTCACCAGCACAGTCAGTCTTTTCCATTTCAGTAGTTTATACAGGAAACGTTGCAGTAGGTAAACTGCACACTCGGGTTATTAAAACCAAAAAGGTTCCCAGTGCCATATTTATTATTTCCAGAGTTAATCAGATAATGGTTGGCATCTATTTCATTGGCAGCAAGAAAAATACAAAATATTATCAGACATTTCATATCAACATGCAGTTGCACTCAACTGCATGCACTCACCGGGTGTAAATGGTACTGAAGGAAAGTAGATTGATCCGATTCATCACCTCCAGCAGCGATGTTCCCCACGGCGCCACACACCTCGCAGCGAATTTTTCAAGCACTCTTTCATCCTCACCCCCCCTCCCCCCTCCTCCCTCCTCCTCCTCCCTCCTCCTCCTCCTCCTCCTCCTCCTCCTCCCCGAGCATCCTGTAGAAGGTGTTAGCTACTCCTCGCACTTCCCACCCTTGGAACCCCTTCTGCTGAGGTGGGTCATGCTGTGACGTTTTTGTTGCCAGGTGGGTGTTTATTGAAACTACAGCGCGGTGAAATGTTGCAATCACACGGCGTGTCCGCCGTGAGGCTGATGGAAGCGGTGGGAGGGACCAAGAAGCGCCGTCGCCAGCTGTCCCCGTGACCTCCGGTCCAAAAGCCCTCCTCAAAAAACCCGGGACACAAGGCCTACTCGGTGTGAGGCTGTGTGCGGACAGGAAATGGAGCACTGCGACGAGCCGACTGATTCTCATCGGAGGATTCTCTCACAGGCTGAAGTGCGATGCAGCGGTGATTAACATTTGATTAATTATTATTTATTCATATCTCACCTCATTCAGGATGCCTCAAAGATTCTACCAAACTTTATAGGGGCCGACCAGATGTTGCTGCGTAAGGAGTGATTGAAAGATTTTAAATGAACGAATTAGACGTGATGGAGATGGAGTGATTGCACGTCTGCAGAAAAGGAAAACAAATTAAATGGTTTGCTTCGGTTTATATCCTTCTGTTGAATATTTATTTGGACTAGATGTTACAAATTTGTGTGTTAGAAAGACTATCAGAGAAGAATAAAATGTTCACGGCTCACGTAGGCAAGCTTTACATAAACATTGTATTGTATTGCTGGTTAAACAGCATAACACATTGTGAATGGTGGATGGCATCGAAGAATAAGTGAAGGAAGTTGAGGGAGAATTGACGGAGAGTCACAGAAGCAATGAACAGAAAACACAGAAGAAGCAGATCTGAACCAGAAAAAAGGACCTCGTTGCTGTTGGAGTGTGACAGATTTGAGGAAGCATTTAAATTATAACCACTATACCTCAGTTAGTTTTTTAATGTCTGTCAGCAGGATTGCTGAAGGACTACCGGCCTGATTTTCATGAACCTTGTGGGAAAGATGTGATACACATGGGATACGGAAGTAACCATTACATTCCTAGCGGATCCAGATCAGGCGGAGAGACAATTTATTTTTCACTTTAAACGTTGCCGACTGGGCCTTGACCGGGCCGTTTGGCCTCGGTGGTCTGACCTTTTTGTTCATGCTGTGTTCCGGCTGTGTTTCTATGAGGGTTTCTGTGACCGTTTAAGCACTTTCTTCAGATTAGTTCAGCTGTAGATTTATATTCAGCACGGTGACACGTGCTGAATATAAATCATTCCTCTGAAATGACTCATCAACGTGTGGGTTTGCGATCTAAAGTCCACCGAAGCAGCTATTGAACGTTTGAATTTCATCACGATAGTTTGCCAAACTTGTCACGCCAGATTCAGATAAAGACGAATACATAAACACATCACCAATTGGAAACAAGCCCTCTGCAAATCATTTTGTGTTCGCTGCGTTGCTGATCTTCATTTCCCACCTTCACCTGCAGGTCAACAGTCAAATCAAAAACCTCAGTGAGAGAACCACCGGGCTTTAGAGCTTGAGAGTAGTTTTGTTTTCACATTAAATGCAACATTTAATAAATGTGCCAAAGACACATGCTTACAAACATGAAGGGTCAACGAGGTTTCCCTCGTTTTCTCTCATACGAGTGTATATTGAGGAATGAGTTCAGGCTTAGTAGCTCTGTAGAATCTCTGCTCCCTCTTCCGCTCTCCTCTTCATTCCTCCCAAACTCATTGTGTGCTCGTGATAACCTTCCCCAACCAACTCTTTCCCCACTAATCCCCGCTCTCCTCCCAACCTGCGTCCTCCTTATTGTCCCGTTTGTCTACAATTTTCTCATCGGATTTTGAAAGCCTTTTTCTCGCTGCCTGCATCCTCTCTCTCTCTCTCTGCCTGCGTCCCTATGTCTCTCTTTCGCTCTCTGACCCAGAGGGCCGTGTTTCCCCCCAAATCCAATCCTCTCGCTTTTTTTTTTTGTTTTAAACCTGCTGTTCCATTTCACTCCCCTTTTGTCACACTGCAGTGCCCACACAATACCCACTCCTCCCCCATTTCAGCTCTCTTCTGTCTCCACAAACGGACGCGCTCACAAACATTTGCACGACTGCATGAATACAAAAGGGATCCAGAAAAAAAAGGCTTAATTTGGCCATCGATCAAATTTGATACTCTCGGTTGGATTTATGCACAAACGCACACAAACATACACATCTAACACTCTCTCCCGTTTGGTTCTTCGACCATCCATCATTGCTTCACTGACTCCGCTCAACCTCGGCTCAGAACCAATCACACAGAGGTTAGCGACTAACTGAGTGCTTGTGGGTGTTTGTGGGTGTGTGTGTGTGTGTGTGTGTGTGTGTCAGACAGAGGGAGAAAACCACCACATGCTTCGGGGCGGCTCCTGTAAAGTCCGTTTTCGAGTGCTAAGTCGAGTGAGAGGCAGATCGAGCCGTGAACTGTGATCCATCTTATTTAGTGAACAGTTGGGACTGTACCGATGGGTTGGAGGGTCGGCTCTGAAACACATGCACACAACCCTCTTTGTGTTGCTGCTTTAGGAATATCTTTCCCACTTCTAGGCTGATGATGGATGCTAAACTGAAATTGAATGAAGGGAGAGTTTCTCACAAAGCCCTCTGCTGTTAGTGACAGCTTTTGCAAAGACTGATAGCAGTACTGACATTTATTTAATCTTTATTTCAAATAAATAAGAGTAAGTAGATAATGAAATAGTAAACATATGCACATGTGGATACTGCCGCTCTCCTCAAAAGCTCTACATCATTTTACGGAAAGTAGAAGACGGAGTTGTGAGACTGATATCTAAATGATGTCATGTTCAAGGACCATGTCCCAATACGTTGTTTCCTTTGTACCCGTTTGATGCAGATTATCATGACATACAGTAACTGCATGTTTAAGCTTTTTGGTCTCCAAGCTTGATTAAGTAAGTAAAGATGTCAGTTATTTAGCCTGACATTTTTGAGCATTCAGAATTTCTCCAGTAACTTGATGCCTCGGGTGGAATTCACCGTTTGTGACAATATTATCTTCCCCTGGAGCACAAGGTGGTTACCAAAGTTCAGGCAGCAACAGTCTCCATTTGCTCGTCCTAAGTCCTTTCACTGTTGTTTGAGGAAGAGAGCAGCTCCGGTCTGTATCCACTGGTTGGGGTTCGCACCACAGGGAAGACAGATGTGCGTGACCACCTTCACCCTCTCTGAGCTCATGTACAGCGGCAGCCAGATACTCTCCTCCGAGGCAGCGGGCTGAGCCGCAGAGCTCTGGGATCAAAAGTAGAACACGCAAATGAATGAACACATTTCTCAGCTATCCCCAACAAGAGGAAGTCCCCCCAAAATCCCCCTACGAAAGTAAGTTTTTAGCATTTAGCCATCAGTTTAAATTGTTACTTTTCTGGTTGCCTTGGTCATGATTTTTTTTTCTCTAACAAAATACACAATCAAACTTAACAACAACTAGGTTTCTTTGGGGGAAATATCAGAACTCTGGCCGTGTTTTACACAATTTTGATAGTTTGAGCGACAGAAGAGTAAACCGACACGTACCTGTGAAACCCAGGCCATGCAGCAAGGCGGGACAGCCGACACACTGGGGGAGTCATGTTGGTTCTCACAAAGATGAACACCGTCAAAGCTGCAGCCCTCCAACTGGAGGCCTCCGACCTGGAGAAATGACGGAGAGGGAAGGCGTGAGAGGCTGAAGGGAGGCAAAGGGAGAGGGCGGGGCATAGATGAGAATAGAATAAAAGTGACTCTCCACTGAGTAGAAGAAGAAGAAAAAAAGAAAGCTGGAGAGGAGAGATTGTAAGACAAAGGTCTGCTGAGGTATAAACACATGGAAGGAAAAGAAAGGGAAATGTATAACAGCAATGTGTGTCTTCTGCACAACAGCAGAAGACACAGATTAACGATCACGCTACAGATGCGACAGAGTGTTTAATATGAATAAATTCATGCAAGTGACTCAGGGATTTGACACAGCAGAGCAGACAATAAAGGGAACTCTGGCGTCAAGTCAGACATACACAGACAACTACCGAATCCCCATAATCTGGGTAAGGAAAAGCAAAAGAGTGAGCGAGAGACGGATCCTGAAAAAGCTTCATTGTGCGTGTAAAAGACCACATTGCTTCCCAACAATTATCCCCTTTCTCTTTCTCTGTCAGATGTCGGAGTATTTCCCTTCCCTCCCTGCAGCTGCAGCTTCATTTTAAGCACCCACACCCTTCCCCTGTCTCTGTGTATTTCATCAAAGTGCAAGTCAAGGCCGTGCCAACGTGCACTGGCATGACAAGAAAGATCCAAACTGTAGACAAGACAACTACATCCCCCTTGAATCAGAGCAGGGAAGGGAAATAAATAAATTCATATGCAAGAATATTTGCATTCAATACTATTTAAATGTGTGAATTCGTGGCCCTCGAAAGGTTGAATAAAGCAGTAGACTTATCTCTGTGTAATGCAGAAAACTCTAACTTTTCTTTTTAGAGCTCCTTAAGAATCCCTTCTTATCTGCATCTGTAGTCTAATCTTGTTAATGTTACCAGTCAGCGGGGGTCTGCCTAGTTCGCGGCGCGGCGCGGAGGTGGTCATGTCAGCGTGCGCGTTCGGTAGGATACTGCGTGTGCTTGTCGTATTTCTACCTTGACTTGTAGCTTGGCTCGTGCAATAGGACTCCGCCACGATGAGACAAACACCAAACTGTCCATAGAACAACCCATGGACCTAAAACCACAAAAAGCTCGTTATAGCACGGGTCCTCGTTCTGTGTCCCAGAGAGCCACAAGCGCTGGGTATTACCTGGCAGTTTCTTGTCTCAGAGCGTTGAGGAAGGTGTCGGGGTGGAAGAGCTCCGATAGATCCAAGGTGTCTGACAGGAGAGCTTGTCTGCCTGCTCGCTCCACCCAACTCTGGAGACAGAGAATGAAACATACAGACTCGCACATTAATCAACTAAAAGAACCAGCAATTAAACACTTAACATGAATTACATCAATGCGAGATAATAACAATATGGTCGAGGCGTTTTTTCTTGGGTTCAAGGTTTTGAATTACAAATTTGACACAAAAAGAGACGACTACAAACACTTAAAATAATTGCTCACTATGTCACTAAATGTCACTATGTCAGCACAAACATTTGAAGTTTGTATTATATTTGGCTCTTTTAAAGTGTCATTAAGAACATTGATTTGTGAACCGAACGAGTCAGTGTGAGTTTGTTAATGAGATAAAAAGGGTTACAAAGGGACACAGCAAAACACCAAGTCAATAAAAATGTGTGGCCAATAGAGTATTTAATGTCCCCTCATCCTTTTATCACCACATCAACAAGCTGATAACACAATTACCTCCTAATGGGAATACAGTGCTGGCACACACACCCACAGATTCCCATTCTAGCGTGTTTGCGTGTGTGTGTGAGTACTGTATGGTTAAGACATACACAGGCACATGCTAAAACCTCAGATAGAATCCTCTGAGCTCCCTCTGATGTGGTGAACCCGACTTCCTTATTCAGCAACAACTGCTTTGATCATGTAAGCAGCCTTTTGCTGCTTCACTGCACAATCTAGTTATTATTGTGAAAGGCACAGCTCAGGATTTAATCTGATATCATATCTAGCAATACAATCTTGGATCTCGGTTTGTACGTTTCTTTTTTTTTGTTGAGAAATGCGGAGTGGCACAACAACTGATTTCCACTTTGTTTTTTACACTTACTGCCAGCTTATCATGATGCATAATCCTGTGTGGCTCCAGTAACCAGATTTTGGCCTTGAGAGTTGGCCTTGGATGGAAGTTTTGATCTATTCTGAGCCCTTTTTAGCATTTCTGTTTTTAACCAGTAGGCAGTTTTCTTTAAATCACCACGGACACTGGGGCATTTGCGAGGTCAGCTGGAGAAATGTGCTGACAAATAGAAGCAGACTAAGCAAATAGTTGATCCAATCTCTATTATAAATGAAGTCCTTTTTACCACGACACGAGTCTTCGCTGGCTTTAGAGATAAATTGGGTTGAACGTTATGCAGAGGAGAAGAAAACACAAACGCAAGCCCATGACAACATTCACACGGTCCCGTTAAGATGCACATGCACGCACGCACGCACAGCGAGCCAGTGTGTGCTGCTATGCCTCATATTTATCTGCATCTGTGAGCATGTGAGTGTTTTCAAGGTCGTCCAGCTCGTCTGGGGTGCACTGCTGTGGCGTCGGGACTTTTCTTCTTCAGCAGCAGCAGAGCAGCAGCAGCTTGGCCCGTCCCCCCCTTTATTAGGCTGATTAGCTAACAGGACTTAGACACTCTGCTAACAGAGACATCCCTCAGCGCTGGTTGGCAGAAATAGACAGTTGAGGACAGTGCAGCCTCCAGACGGACACACGCGAAGACGCACGGAGTGCAGTCGGGACACGGAGGCTAGCAGACAGGGAGAGAGATGGTACGCAGATAGGGAGTCATGCACACAAGCAGATGGGCGGGCGGGCAGGCCGGCAGACGAGACGTACACAAGCGGCGAGGCTCGCCCACATGAATAACAAAACGCATCAAATTCCTATGAAAATAAATAATTTCTTAGTGTGTGTGTGTGTGTGTGTTTTTCTAGTCAGCCAGAACATATTGAGGTAGGCGTAGAGGCAGACACAGTCGATAGGAGTTTCAGCCAGATTTTTTTTTTTTTTTTTTTCTGGCACCAACTTAGAGCACACACTTCACAGAACCTCATGCGTTCATATAAAAATCTGCTTTTATTTATTGAGCCCTTTAAAAAATAAAAATGTCTGGCATGGGTTTGGTCAACACATTTCATCAGACAGTCGTGAATCATTTTAGTCAGGAGCCAAAAAGTATTTACACTGGACCTCGGACCAAGTTTCAGAAAAAGGACTTGTGTCACGAGGGGAAACAGCAGAAAGGTGCCTCTGGCACACCTGAGGTGAAAAGTGCTGTTTTGAAGCTAAATGATTCTAAATGTAATAATATTCATCTCAACTGGGAAACAAGACTCACGGTATGATATGAATCAGTATACTACTGCTGATTAGAAAACGCTTGGGCCTCTTAAGTCCTATTCCTGTGAGAGTACAAAAGGTTCCCATAGACATCCGTTTTTTTTTTCCTTTACAGAAAATACCAGGACTGCCAGTTATCCCAGAAAATCTATCCATAAGCCCTCAGAAGCAGCTCTATATGGATTCCTGTTCCTGGGGGAATATATAACTTGCTACTTATCACAAGCCAGATTCCAAATGTAGAAATGTTTGATGGATGTTTGACATGAAAGAAAAAACTTGTTTTCAGGGTAATCTCTTTAAAAATGATCATTTAGATCCTGTTCCAACAGTGCTCCAAACAGATGTATGTTTTGTCTTATTCCATGTGCATACGAGTGTGTGTTTGTGTCTGTTTCATGTAAGTATTCTGGGTGAGCTTGAAGGAGAAAGGGACACACACTACACTACACGCACAGTGACGAATACAATACGTATATTTGAATAAACACATGCATGTGTTACCTGTATGGCGAGGGCCCGTGTTACCACAGCTCTGAGGTACAGCATCGGCTCTTCTGGTCCTTCCCATTTATTCTGCCACGTTAAAGGACACTGAGGCAGAAGGAATCAGGCGTAGAGAGGGATAAAAATGATTTGGGGTAATAAAAATACGAAACATAAAAGTGTCAGCACGAAGGCAAAGTAAAGCATAATATTGTAGCTGTGGACATTGTGCAGTTATTCAGCCATTTGCTTCAATGAGGCTGGCGTGCGGTCGACTGAATATGGCTCTCTTTCACTTTCACTGAACGCAACTGTCAACCCAGACGGCAACAGCCAGGAGATGCAATACAAGTGTGATACAGTCCCTTTAACTCATTTCATCGCTTTATCCATGTGCCTTTTCCCTTAGTCGAACACTGCAAGAAAAAGGCTTTAGGTTTTACTGCCTCAGTGATTTGGCAGAAATCTTTACAATGATTTGCTTGTGATTGTGAAGTGGTGTGGGAGATTACCCAAACGAGGAGGATATAAAACGGAATTTGTGTATTTTTAAAAATACAAAAAGGCAAAAGAAAACTTCCCTCAGGGGCCAAGTGTTAACTGCGAAGCAGCATAGGCAATCCAGTGCTGCATGAACTGTTAAACAGAGATCAAAAACTGTCTAACACAAACATGTGCACAGTTATGCGTGGGAGGAGATTGAGGATTAAGAATTTGATGTTATTCAAGCTTGAGTCCTAATGGAACTTAAACGGACGTAGCATGACTCCCAGCTGCAAGTCAACTATTCATTTACTTTCCTGCTGCGTGTGTGTGTGTGTGTGTGTGTGTGTGTGTGTGTGTTATACCAGTGGTCCCAAACCACCGGGCCGCGGACCGCTACCGGTCAGTGGGCCGTTTGGTACCGGGCCGCACCACAGAAAGAATTCTTTTTTTTTTCTTCTGAAAAATGTTTTATTTTCTATTATTATGTGCGCTCGTCCCTCTGACAGATTCCCCAAGCGTCACCAGGCGTTTTTCTTCACGTTTACAATTGTCCTCTTACACGGCACGTGCACGGCAGTTTCGCCCACCAGGGAACAGAGAGCGCGCGACTACTACATTATTCCGCCGGACCTTCTCGACCGGTCCGCAGAATATTGTCTGACAAGAAAACGGTCCGTGAGGTAAAACAGGTTGGGGACCACTGTGTTATACAGTATCTTCAAATGTATCACCGTCAATGATGCCAGAATACAAACATATTTCTAGGTATATTGCTACGGGAAGCATATCAGAGTACTAGTTTAAATGTTTTGAAAATATTTTCAGCTGCATTTAGTTTAAAGCCACACTCATTTTCAGACCACATGTGCAAATGAAGAGCTGTATAAAGAATTCCCGCTGGTACAGTTGAGACAAACAGAGGTATTAGCTACAGAGACAAATGAAGATGTTTGTACCACTCTGTGGACGGGTTTATTTCTGATGTGAAGTCGGGCATTCTCACACGGCGGTCTACGGGGATTGACTTTCTGAAAAGAGTTTGAACTGGCTAATTGAGGAACTGCAATTTTCTCTCATTTATGTATTGGCTTCATTTCTCGAAATCAGAGGAAGCCGCTTGGTATTGACATGCTAATTATTACCACTGGCACAGAAGAATTCCCTGAGACTGGAGACGGTTGAACCTTTAATCAAAATGCCAGTCCCCAGGTTTTGATTTTAACAATCTTTCCAATGACTAAAGCCATTGGTGATATTTATTTCTGTTTCGCGGCCGCTGCTAACCACTCTCTTCTGATGCTTGGGTAGTTTCCAAGTATCTAATTATTTTGTACTGCGAAGCTGAGGAGAGGGGCACTGGAGCTGATCTCTGCAGCGCTGTGCCTGCCATACTTTTATTAGATTACAACCCCAAATGGGCCATTTTCCAAATACATCAATCCCATCAGTAGCTCTCTCTGTTCCTCCTCTCTAGTTAAAAACAGGGCTAATCTGCGATGGCTGGTTAAAACAGAGCCTAACTCATAGTGTCACATGGTTGGAGACTGCAAGCTTTACAGTTGTATCTAATATTGTCCATCAGATAAATCATTGCGTTGTAAATTCTGCTGGTAATGGCAATTTCCGTTAGATATCTAACGTTAGATATCTGTTTCTGTTAGAAACAGGCCTGTGCCCCTGCTTTGGTTCGTAACTCACCATCATCATCTCATTTTATGAAACAACTCTGCAAGAGGATTACATCACAGACAGACAGACAGAACGTCTTAAAATGGGTCCGAACAGAGCATCACGGAAAGGAGCTCACTCGTATTTCATAGAGGGAAGGGTTTCAACAGTTCAATTAAAGAGGGTTGACCTTGTTAAAAGGGACTGAGAGCTCATTTGTTTTACCAGCTGAGTAGTTACAGGAGTATGGCAGCTATAATGCACTGGGGGGTCCTCATTTGTGGAACCTCGTACCAGATACTTAAAAAGAAACACGGCCGCCACTTAAAAATCTTGTTTGCGTATGCTAGTTTTACTGTGACCATCAGCACAGATTTAGCAGGTAAAACAAACAGTGGATTGGATGAAAGTTTTATGTCTGCATTGACTATCACTTTGTAAGATGTCATATTTATGATTTGACATACATTTTTCATTCCATATTCAGTTATATATTGAATATTGGTCCAGGACTGGCAGCTAACACATTTCATAGTTTTGGAGTTACTGCTGATCGTTGTGAAAGAATATTTTAGAGGGGAGAGAGGAAACACGAGGAAAGGAAAGAGTGGAGAAAGTTGGCTGTGGGAGAGACGGGGATGAGACTTCGAGCTTGCTGATTAATATAAAAAGAGAGAGGAGGAAAGCAGTGGAGAGGGAATCATGCCTAAGGCTGCCCTCAGGAGATTACAGACGTAGAAGCAAAGGCTTGATTGTGTATCTCTCCCTCCTTTTCCTCACCGTAATCTCTTTGTCCTCATTGGAGTCAAAGGAGGACACATTCGATGTTTGCCAGATGTCTACAGTACGAGTCAGAAAACTTGTTTATTTCTGCTTTCTTACCTCTTGATTGAGGAGGGCAGTGGCCAGTTTTTGGACTTCGGGGGTTAGCAGCTGGGTCCCTCTGATGACTTTACTCATGGCCGCCAGGGAGTGGTGGATACTCTGTGACAACACCTTCACTTTAGCAAACACACTGCGCCTGTATTTTGGAACAATGGTACCTGGGGTGTCCTTTGACATCTCGTCGTTTGATTACTGGGAACTGGTTCATTACGAGAGTTGATTGACTGATATATCTTAATCTTATTACTTTGCTCTGCAGAACAAATCAAATGAGTCAAACATGCAACGGCTTTAACACACACCCAAGATAACGAGCACGAAAAATAATGAGAATATTTTTCTCTTTGACAATGTAATGCATTGAAACTTAACATGTTATTGTTAGCACTTATTATCTGACACACCTGGACCAAGCGGATGGCGTTGAACTGCTCCAGAGTGATGAATGACAGGACCGGCGACCCCTGACCTTCGGTCGGTGCGGCCACTTTCTGATGGATCAGAGAAGAACCCTGACAAGAGACGGAATAGAAAGGTACATTTCAAGAATCAAGTTTAAAAAAAAAAAAAGACTAAAAGAGAAGGGGGGCGGGGGTGTAGGAGGAAGGGGACTTCTTTTCACAGACATTGCAGCAAATATAATTAGATGTTGGTCATTCTAACGGACTCAGAGCTTACTTGGGCTAAAGTGCTTCACTGTAGGATCACTATATTATAGTACGATTGCCTTTATTAGCATTGCTTTATGTCCCATGGATCTACGAAACAGTCCACTCAAATGACCCACTACACACAGAGTGTAGACACAGTATTATTGAGAGTAAGACGTATAATGCACTTTGTAACTGCGGTTCTTAAATGCTTTTCTCAATTACGACTGTATATCTTTCCATTGGTCCCCGTGGGTTACTTCAGCTCAGCGCTCAGAAACTAAATCCTTCCGTTCTTGGTTCTTTAATAACAGCAAGATGTAAATAAGTGGGAATTGTGTAAACTAAGGGGACAATTTGTTTGTGTTGGTTAAAATTGAGTTCTACTGTAAGTGTCATCAAGTGCTTGTGTCTGTAGTTGTGCACAAATACACGTAGGCCTATGTATATAATGTAAACAACTTGCAGAAGATATCAGAGGCAGCAGAGGAAGGTGAGGATGGAGAAATGGAGACGTGAAGCGAGTAATGAAAGAGATATGAGACAATGACAAATATTGTAGGGCGGGATTAACCTGGACTACACCTCGAAATATTTGACTTAATAAGTGTAGCTAAATATCTCCACACTCACAGACAGAAACACATCCACTGATCCTCTGAGCACAGAGGGGTTAGGGGACAACAAAGGGCCTGTTAATTGAAAGCAGTCAGAAGTAGATTGTGATCTGTGGGGAGCTAGATGCGGATACAAAGGCAACAATTAATACAGTCAATCATTCTCTTCTCAGTGGGTACAAAACAACTCAGAGAGATAGAGAGAGGGAGGGGTGGGGCAAACGAGTAAAAAACAGAGGGAGAGCATGTGTGATTTACAGCATGAGAGTGAATATAAGAGAGGCGGACGGAGAGCAGGAATATGGTGGCTAAATTATTTAATGTGGAGGTAGATGTACTTCTGATTTGAAAAGGCGCTGGTCTCTAAGCAACCGCACAGGGCAGCGCCACCCGATAAGGCCAGGCAGTGGCTATCACACAAAGTGCGTGCTCAATTAGACCGAACTTATTTAAAATTAGCTCAAATTACTTTTAATTAAGACTATTTATTTATGCCCCATGGCCAATGTAAAAAAAATGTTAGTATTTAGCAGATTGTGAGAGTTTTTTGGGGTGAGATGTGTGCAGAAAAGATGAGCTGGAAAATAACTGACCTGGTTGAGTTTCTTCCACAAGTAAAGGACGGGAGAGAGTCCATTCGACCAAAGCTCCCTGTCGAACTTTGAACCTGTTGCTACTGAGCGGCTCAGCACACGCAGTTGGTAAATAACCTGTGAGTCAACACAACAAGTAAATCAATTTAGAAAAGGCAGTTTAGAGGTTCCTGAATCAACAATCAAAGACAAAAATGATAAAATCAATAAATATGCGAATTTCACCCATAAGTGTCATGTGATTAAAATGAAAATCACCGTTTGCTCTTAACATAAGGTAATAAAAAGTAATTGACAACTCTGGTAGCTACTCTGATGATTCAGACTTTCCACGAGCATAAAAATACTGACCCGCAAACATATCCTCTAACAGCTTCTTACACACCTGATTAAGCATCCTTGGCTTCCGGCTTTGAGCGTAGAATTGTGCTTTTATCATAACTTAGTGTGTGTGTGTGTGTTAGTGCTTAACAGATGACTTCATTACATGTGTGTGTTGTGTAGAAGGCAACGCGTCTGATGAATGCCTTTCATTTGGTCGAGGAGAACTCTGTAGGAACACCTGCTTTATCTAATTTGCTCAGGACTGAGAGTGTGTGTATGTGTGTGTGTGTGTGTGTGTGTTTGCGAGAGGGAGGCAGCTGAGGATGGAGATTGGAAATATATTAGGTTCAAATGTATAAGGATTTGAATATATTAAGATGATTCCTATCTCAAGCAATTACTACCGGGCCGCAACCGTATTTACCATCACAACAAATTGGGAAGAAAAAGTTACCTGACAACATCCATGTGCAAGAGAGTTCAGTTTGATCGCTGTGAACTTAGCGAGGACGTTCCCTTTCAATGTGATTCAGGGTTGTGGTTTCTGAGTCTTTAATCATGCGACTATTTCTCATTGTGTTGGACAAGATGCCGTTCAATAAAGAGATTTAATGAGCACCAAGAAAGACAAGCACATATTGTGTCAAACCCAAAGTTAGAATGCTGCCATGACTGAAAAAAGGCTTTCAGAAAGACTTAATTTATTCAGAAAATATGGAGCGAAAGGACATTATATAATTTCCATTTGTCAGTACTCAAAATGCTCCCTTATCATTTGCACTAAACTACGCACACATACATCTGTCCGTAAACCCAACGTAATCCTCTGTAAACACCTCTGGGTCATTGATACTGAGCTTAAGCATTCATTTTAAATGGCATCCATTAACACAGCTCCGTTCAGAGCGTGTGTGTGTCTGTGTGTGTGAGTGTGTGTATGAGCCCATCCCACAGACAGTGACACGGACATCTTTAGGGAGATGAGTGGGCATAAGCGGGGAGAGAGAGAGAGAGAGAGAGAGAGAGAGAGAGACTGAACGGGTCAGTGACAAATGACAGCAGGATGGGAGACCGTCACAGGGGAGACGGGTGGAGACACAGACTCAGTAGCCCACACACAAGGTCAGCTGAGTGTGGGCTACTGAGTACACAGGCAGTGTGAATGGACTGGGAATGTTTGAACCAGCTGTAATTATTCTGCATGTTTAAAGTGTGTTTTAGTAATATTATTCACAGAGAGACATATTTAAACCCTAAAACATGAAAACCATCAAATGTCTGACAGAGTTGCGTGGAGTTACAGAATATGGAATGACGTTTAACCACCACACGCACACACACACACGCAATAAATAAATAAAATTAATATTTATGAAAACATGAAAATACGGACCACACATGTTGTTATTGGAATTATTGTTTGAATATGAAGTAGAGTGCAAACAGACAGGCAGCCAGAATCTAACTCTTAGCATGCGTATGCGCGACGCCGACACCCTGTCTGCATGCTGAGCGAATCCAACGCACTCAAATGTCTAATCTCACACTTTTGGCCAGTATTGTTTTCTCTTTTTTTGATCATTAAGCCATTTGTTAACGTTACATTGATGCTAAAACACAGTGAATAAAATATGGCAAAATAACCTTAATAGCAATAAAAGCAGATATTCACAGTGATGGATCGCACATATTAACTCGGCAAAGTGAATTGTATTTCATAGTGAAATAAATGGAATCGGAGAGCTGTCTAGTAAAATCCTTTCACCTTGAATTGAAGTCCTGACACTGAAATAAACTGCTTTTATGTCCCCACGATGAAGGTGGTTCCCCTGACATTACTGGGGTTGTGGGATTGTTTGAAGGGGAACTACACATTCGTATCAACTCACACAATCAAAGACACAAAAGTGACAAATCAAGAGAGAAAAACAGAAACCTACAATCTGGCAGGTAGAGGTATCAACTATGTAACCCGAACAAAACATATCCTGTACATCCTGTACAAAGAGCTTTCGATTCAGAGTGAAAGTGTGAACTTGAGAGACCAAGACTTCCATTTGGCACGGAACCGTTTTGAGCTGCAGGAGCTTAACAACCATAATCCAAACTGACCAGATCCAGATGCTTCACTTCAGTTAATATCTTCATTAGGAGGGATGACTTTTTTTTTCATGCTTTAATGCAGTTAGCTGACTGGCATCGCTGTGTCTTAAAAATGAACTGTTGTATTGTAACATGAGACAATTGTATTGAGTTAAAACTATGATTTGAACACATACTAAACAATCACTAAACTGATTGGTGGTGATTCCTCATTTTGCTGATCAGCACAATAATAAGGCTAGATAATCCCAAAACACACAATAAATACAAGCAGACGGATAAATTAGAGAATGTCTGCCGTTCATCAAAAAAGTGCCTGATGATTATTGGAATTATATTTTGATCATTGTCCCATTTCTAACACAAATAACAGAAGATTAATGATAATTGCTCCTCTTTGCATTCAGTGTGTTCTTTAATGTACATGTTAGTTTGTGTGAGTGCTTGGAAATAAATGTGGGTGGGTGTCTTTGAGTTCGTATCACTAAGCATTAGAGGAAGAGATGGAGGCTGTGGTGGAGGTCTGTGTGTTTGTGTGTGTGCATGTTTGTGGGAAAAAGCAGGTGGCTTTGTGTGCATGAGAGTGTGTCTGTGTGTTTGTCTGTGCACCTGGGAACTGATGATTCTCTGGGAGGATCTCTCTATGTTGGCAGGCAGACCAAAGAATGCAGGTCTGTCGTCCTCTGGGAGGTTCTCTATTACGCTGCGGTAGTCCTGGGAAAACACGGCGATATGCTGTAAAGGTCACACACAGAAATCTATCCTCATGCCCGTGTGAAGAGATGGAGCATGTGAGTATGCTGCCTGTTTTCAGTACGGCTTTATAACCCCGCATTTTTAGTACGAGTATGCTTGTTAGAATACTATGTGGGAGTACAAGACAGATTCTCTAATGATGTACATTTGGCACAAAAAAAACTTTTAAATTCTCTAACTGAACTCCTGCTGATGACTTTTGACTTACCAAATGGTCTCTTCATTGCTTAATATCTGATTAACTGTTACGGAGATGTATGTTATTCTTTGTTCATACTAAGCTGCAATAATGAAGTGTAAAGCAACTGGGTAATGGGACCAATTTTGTAAACTTAATGCTTAACATATTTGTATTTATTTGTAGTGGCATAACATGGACTTGTACAACTTCAATACTGACCAAATAAAAAATACATAATCTTAATTTAAAGCTTAAGCTTTAAAGGATGCGGAAAACAACAGGTTTCTTGAACATTTGATAATCGCCATACATGCAAAAAAATGTGATGTCGCCAACTGTCTGTGTTACACCGCCGGACTTGTCCTCATAAACCTACCAATAGTGAGCAAGAGTTTGGGAGGCTGATCTGTGGTGGAAAGACGTGTGTCCCCCCTCTGCTCTTCCTCTGACCAGCTGAAAGGGAAGACGAGAGGAGACGAGCGGAGAACAACTGCTCCAAGTAGGAGCGCAGGATGCGCAGGTCAGAGGGGTTGTCGATCCGCCCACCATAAATTGCACTCTCCAACAGGCCATGGACAAACTCCCACTGGAAAGATTTGACACCTTGGAGATACCCAGAGACAAAAAGGCAGAAACATATCTTTAAAGGTGTAATGAGTGCACAGAGAACTAATTAACACAGACAGGGAGATGAAACAAGGGCTCACATATATATATATATATATATATATATATATATATACACACACTATATACACAAGAAATGCAAATGCTGTGTAGTCTAGGTGATGTTCTATAAGGGGGGGGTTAAATCAAAGAGGTAATGGACTGAAGAATCTGCAGATTACAGTTGCCATTACCATATATGTGCTGCAGAGCAAACGAGCAGAGCGCAGATCAGCCCTCCTACCTTCAAAAAGCCGGTCAATGATTTCAAAGCCAGCGCGGAGGTCCGCCATAGAAAACTCATAGAACTTTGTCCAACCCTGGATAAAGCAGAGGAGGGGGAATAAAAGCAAAGATAATTGCACTGTATTTACTTTACTACCTTTACAAACGTCTGAATACATCAAGTAACAATTCAATTATTTCAGAATTTTTACACCCTATTAATGCAGTATTATTTACATGACAGCAACACCCCACAGATTGAACACACAAGCCCAAGAGAGTAGAGACAGCTGATTCTAACTAGAAGAGAGTGTGTTGGAAGCCAATATATCTTTCAAGCTAATCTCATTTGTGGCTCTCATTTTGAGAATAACTATCCACTGTGCCTTATTAGCACTACTTGAAAATCACTTTAGCACTTCCAAATACATCTTATTGCCTCTGTAATGATCAGCTTAAATTGACCCTAATTGAACATCTTGGTAGGCCAGCCATCACGTTTTAGTTATACAGCACCGACATAAACTCCCTCAATAACCTGATGATGAGAAATCCGCAGTGGCTGTGGAGTGACGGTTACATTTGTTCGACTTTTTGGTCAGGTGTGGTTTAAAAGGAAAGATAATCACAGAGGTGTTAAGACATTATTGAGTGTGAGGGGAGTCCTAGTTTGTGAGACTGTTTGTTGCATTTCACTGATGTGCTCACTGAGGCTGAAGGTGTACGTAGTGAGCAGTGGAGGAAACTGTGTCGGCATGTTCAGTAATTCTATGAATGAATAAGAGGGTGTTATTTGTTCAGTCATTTTGTGCTCCAGTGTGTATTCCCAGACAGTGGGGCATGTTTCTACTACATTTGATAAATGTGATTAAATATGTATGAGTGCGATTTCAAACTGGGCTCATGCATGTATGCATTTGTTACAGAGCACTGTACGGGTCTTATAATGGTGTGTATATTTGTCTTCAATTACTTTGTGAGCAGTTATTGTGAACTAGTTTCATGTTCCACAGAAATAATTGGTCACTTTTCTTGTTCTCCTATGCCCATCAAACAAAACTCACCCCCACACATACAGACACACAGAAAATATTCTGTTTTATTAAGGCTGTACATGACTTTCCACGTGAAAACCGTTCAGCTCTTTTTCTCTTTCCTCCCTGTAAATGTCCATCCCTCTGTCAAAAGAAGCATTTTCTGCATGTGCATGTTAAAAGGGTAAAAACTGGGGGGATATGATAATGAGAAAAGGAGGGAGGACAGCAGATGAAGCGACGGGTGAAAAAGTAGAGCGGACTAAGAGAGCCGTAATCAGGTGTTCATGTTCCTGGCTGAGGAACACAACATCATAAGCCCAAATGAAACCACTTAACAGAGACGAAGTGATTGAGAGAGAAACGAGCGTATTGGGACCAAGCTTGGAGGAATAAGGCAACCATAGAGAGGGGGGGGAAGTGTGCAGATGCTGTGGCAGTTTAATCCAGAAAACACGTCCTCTGCCTCAGTCCTCCCTTGTGTCTGTTGATTGCGTGTTGGGCAGCACACACGGATACCTTCCCGCGGTAACTACAGAACTGTTGCATCAGTCAATTAGACTCCGAGGCTTAGCTGCAATACATGTTGAGATAAATGTGTCTGTGTGCATATTGAAACTCTGCCGAATATCCACATTGACTGTAAAAGCAACACTTTAAGGAGGCAACTGGGAAACTGCAGCAAGTATCATGCAATTAGAGGATGCAACCACATCTTGGTTTTCTACAGCGCTTATTGTTCCGGGGGCAGTGGAGTCCATCCCAGCTGACATTGTGCGAGTGACAAGGTACACACTGGACTGGTTGCTAGTCAATCATATGGATGACATAGAGACTGACAACCATTCACTCTCCCATTCACACACCTATGGGCAAAGTCACCACTTAACCTGAGACATGATTCTGTAAAATGGAGAGAAGTTGAAACAATGCTCACTTCCTGAGTAAGGTTTTGCCCAACCTATGGGATTTACACTGTTAAAAAATAGGATACATTTGTTTTTGTAAATCCAAATTAATTATTTACAAAACAAATGGTCTTTTGGGCCAAAGCGTCTTAATAATATAATACTGTAATATAATTATACTGTATTAAATTGCTTCTGCATCATTTCACCGCAATATCTTTGATTGGTTATCTATTTTGTGCTGATCTCGGTCTCAAGTAAGAAAACAGACAAAAAAAAAAAAAACAATAGTTTTCTTTACTGGGATGTTGTTCTTCAAACCCTCTATCTTGTCATGCAGAGAGGATTCATCCCCAGAAATGTAGTTGCTTCGGGAAATCTGTGTATTGTGTATATGTGTAACATTTTGAGTTGACCATTTAGATTTATTCTGCTGTGAGACTGTTAAAGCTGAGATGCACGTCAGTCTAAAGCAGGGGTCTCAAACTCAAATACAAGTAAGTGGCTACTAACAGCTGGGTTGCTACAATACAAAACTTGCGGGCCGCACTGACATTAAACTTTCATATTAAGGTGGGGGCCAAAAAATATTGTCTCGACGGCCTCAATTGGCCCGCGGGCCGTGGGTTTGAGAACCCTGGTCTAAAGAAATAGAGTAACTACCATAATGTGCAGTGGATCTATTAAATCTTTTTAAACCCCTCAACAATGTATGACTTCGTAGGACTTTTTATTTTTATTCACCCACACTTCCACTGTCCTGGTTTGACAGGATAAACCCTTCGGTCCGCATGCAGAGGGCTATGTGCATGTGAACCACTAGGCAACTAGACTTTTCATGGTTACACACACACACACACACACACACACACACACACACACACACATTATACCCAAACAAACACTTTCTTCAGGTGTCTTTGCGTAGACGAAGGCTTTCATGTCATTGTGACTTCCTCCCTGTTCACATGGGTTTTTTGTTTACTTGTCAAAAGTGGGCCGGGAAATAAATAATTCATACATTTGTATAGCGTGCTGCGTATGGATGTGTGCTGTGAATATAGACTGCAAATGTGTACCTGTGAATAACCGCTGTGGAAATAAGGTCCAATGCTCTATGTGGGGCTGTGACTATTTCACGTTGCACTAATCCTGCCAAATCCATTTGATTTAATTGTCCCGTGATAATACTGCAGAAATATGACTTAGTCTGCATGGGGGGTATTTGGGGTATCTGTGTTTCTTACCTGTGGTATGTAGTTGCGCCTCTCTTGGCAGACAGCATGGAACCAAGCCAGACAGAACAGGGACTGGGCTCTGGCCAGGATACCTCCTGGACACAAGCAATCAACCGCAAACCACAATAACTACAAAAAATGTCTGTGTTTTATTAACCTTGAGGGCAGTTATCTCCTATTTTTCATTAACCAGAATACAACAGAAAGGGCTAAGGTGAGATTCAAGGATGCTGTGGATAGACTGTGTTGGATATTGTTTTGTTTCCTGTTCTGGTTCATTTTCTGTCCCACAATCTGCAACCTCGCTGAGATGATCTATGTATTCAAAGCAGCCGTAGCATGAGCTACTAATTATGCACTGAATTTTAACTATTTATTTACTGTAAATTAAAACAAGAAGGAAAGTATTGAAGCTTAGTGACGTTGCATTTGGTTGTTATGTGTACGCTCCATTTAAGATATAAACTTTAAGATATAAAGCGACATCTCCGCAAATTCACACAATAGCGTTTGTCAAGATGTTTGCGGCTTAGAATAAAAGCAAATTAGAGACAACTGACATGAGAAAATGATTCATGGAGAAAAGGAAGAACCAACCTTTACTGATCTGCTCCGGAGTCCACGATTCGTATGTTCTCAATAGATTTTTCTTCAACCCAGGAGGAGCCTGCAGATGGCAAGGGAAAGGGATGTTCAATGCATGTTGAGATCACAATGTCTAAACAAAGTCCTGTCATAAAGCACAGACACATGGGATCCATTTAATAAACCATAAGCTTATGTGCTGCAGGGTGATATGATATGGGATGGCTGGGTCGCAAAAGAAAAAAGCCACAGCCGGGATCTAATGTAAAATAAAACAATGTTATAGTAACAAGTCAGCTTGTGCTATTGGGAAACTATGTGGCTGAAATGTAAGCGCTGGGCAACAATTGATCTGACATGACCTAAAGTGTGATTCCCAAAATACCTGTTATCAAATATGTGTGCTTAGCTGGACCAAAAAGAATCTGTGAAATCAATCTGGAAAGTATATCGTGGGGTTTCCTTTCATGGTTTGGTTAGTGTCCAAGGAAACTGAAATTTGACATTTTACAAATGTCAAAAAAATGTATCTCAATAAAAAATCCTCATATTACTGCAGAAAAACACTGAAGCACACTGTTTCCAAAAGAAAACTCGATGTGTAAAGAATGTGTACATATATAACAAAAAAAATGAAGAAAACATTGTTCAGTGTTGGACACCCTGTTGATTGGCACCTTTGTTCCTGTTATACTGTACTTACATTATCATATTCTCTACATGAGTCAGCACATACTGTGTATCTGTACATTCTAATCCTTTGGCAACATAATGCTCTATTTAGACTTGAAACAATAGGCATAGATTTACATCATTTCGCACATTTGCTGAACATTTGGTACTACCATCTGGAGTTTTTGAAAACACAGTCGGTAACACATATGCACGGAATTATTAAATTGTAACAAACTTGGCAAAATCAGTTTGTGTGTAAATAACTTTAGTGGATGAAGCATATTTGAAAGTGCATTTGAATTTTACTGGTTTCATTTTTAGGGTCATGCATGCTGTGTCATATACTTTACATGTGTATGTACAGTATTTAAAAACGGTATAACAGGAACATAGGATGTCATCAACATAAGTGGTCCAATACTGAACAATGCTTTCTTCAGGTTATTTGTAAACTTGTGCTCTTATTCCTATATTCCTGATGAACAGATTCTTTTTTTCTTTTCTTTTGAAAGCACTGTTGCAAAGTTTGTCAGCCCCTTTAATGATATAATCCGTTGCCCTTGTTTGGTGCCTCCATGTTGTCCGAGCACTCCAGTGTTTTTCTACAGCGATACGGCGCTTTTCTTCCACACTCATCCTGAAATAGTCCAGATGTAACATGCACCTACTTGTTTTTCAGGAATGTATGTTCACACATGTAAAGTATGTCAATACTGTTAATTTTTTCAATGAAAGACTGAGTGTGTGAGAGAGAAAAACAGACAGACACACACGCACACGCGCACACACACACACACACACACACACACACACACACACACAGAATGCTTGGCTACTGGAGCATCAAACCCCTTGTGAACTCTCATCAGAAGCACACAGAGCCCTTAAACACGCATGACTAACATATAAGCTGCAGGCTCCTTACATATGTACTCTATATGATGCATTGAGTCCATAAGCGTTACACAGGCAGTGGCTGAGATAAAAGCAGGTGACTATGCTGTCTGAGTGGGTGGGAATGCTCATGCCATAAGGTTATGAATGGTTAAATAAGGTGTTGTCTGGATTCTGAAGAGATTCCCAGAGAAACAGCAAAAGTGCTAAAGTGTGTAAAATTGAATGTTTGTGTCTGAGGACCTCGTAAGTGATCTTGAGGCTGGACTGCAGCAGTATGGGAGGAAATCTGGGATGAACCTCCGCCGTCAGCCAGAGACGGAAGCCGGCTTTGGGATGTAGCACATTTAACTCCTGTGGAAGAAGGACAGAACACACATTAGACACAATGTACACATTACCTGAGGAGCGTAAAATGAGACCGGGCTACTTGTGGAGATTTATTTATATAACGATTTGTTTTTTTTCCCCCAGATGAATACATTCCTGTTGAATTTTAAAATAGTGAGGAATTGAGCTTTTGATGATTGTCCAGAAATATTCAACCCGTTTCATACCGTGTGGTCCCATGAGCTGCATCTCCACTACAAAACATCCACCTCAACCTCCATATATTTGTTTTTTCTCTCTCCCTGTGTCCCTTTATTTCAATTTCCAGCTTTCTTTCTCCCACTTCTCCCCTTACATTCTTTCTCACTCTCCTTCTATCTTACTCAAAGACTTGTGGTTATAAATAGCACACTGGCACCTCAGGGTCTTGTGTCATCTGATTGGGTATTCACGCACGCACGCACGCACGCACGCAGGCACGCGCACACACACACACACACACACACACACACACACACACACACACACACACACACACACAGGATTGTAATCAATGTCTTTCTGCATCATTTGGAGGCAAATTAGTTCTTTTGGAAGCACAAATGGTCACAGAAGGAACTCCCTTGGAGAAAATCCTACTGACTCACATTGAGTATGTATATACAAACATGTCTGTGTTCTGTTATGTATCCATTTGTGTTGTGAACAGAATTCCAATAGAGCAAATTATTGAGGGAACATAAAAGGGAAACACATAGGAAAGAGAGCACACATTGGTTCTAATGTTTGCACATGGGCACCTTTTTTTGAGAATATACATTGTACAGTGGGTAAAACACATCCCACTCAGTTCACTTTTGATTGTGATATCCACTCTCAAACGTTTTTGACCTAAAGGGTAAGAATTAGACGATACAGAATAAGGATACATTTTACAAAAATCTACAGTAGACACGGTACATTAATCTACAGTAAATATATCTGTCATTGTTTTAGATGGGCCTGATTGGTAGTGAGAGACGCATTTAGAGTCATCTATAGTCTGGTGGAGGGAGTGATGTGAAAAATGAGAAACAGAAAAGCACGCAAGTGGAAGAATTTGAGTGGACAGGGATGAGAGGACATCTGCACTGCCAACTTCAATTATGAACACTGACCGCTCTCCTTTGCTTTCTGTCTTCCCTTCTCCTCTCGCTGACTGACCAACGGCTTTAGTGAACCAGGATGGGACAGGAGAGACAGACGGCCAGAGTTGGAACATTTTGAAACTACACTTGAGAAGTACAGTGAGACCCGAGCAGATGGACCCAGCTACAGAAACAGAGGCACATAGTAAAACAATCTCCACCTGCCTGCTGAGGCTGACTTCATCTTTCCTTATTCCCTCCTTTTACATCCACTGTGTCTTCACCCTCACTCTTCACTCTGTCTTTCCTGTGCTCCCTACCTTTCGCTCGTTCCCCTTGTTGCGTCAGTTTTTCATTTCAAGCTCTACTGCTAAGACACCAACCTCATCGAAGGCTGGGACGATAAAACAACGAGGAACAGGGGGAGGGACAGAAGGAGGGTTAAACAATGTAAGGAAAAAAGAAGTGTTGAGAACAACCGATAGTAAAGGTGGAATCAAGATGCAAGAAAAATGACATATTAATGAGAGAGAAGAGAGAAGTAAAGTGAGAGGACTGGAGAGGGACAAAAGCAGAGGAGGGTATCTGTAACAAGCTATGGTTTAAGTCACATTGGGAGCATCGACAACTCTGGAATGGAGGGATCTCAGGCAACCCTGCAGCATACAGACGCACCTAAACACAAAGAAAACACACACACACACACACACACACACACACACACACGCACACACACAGACAGAGACACAGGCCAATCACTGCCAACAACTGTGCCTCCAAGTGAGAAGTGACCTAGCACAGTGACACAGCAGTAAACAGAACCCCAGGAATAGCACACAGATACGAATAAACACGACAAAAGTGACACATATTAACCCAACAACTGTAATGTGAAACACGGGTACATATACACGTATATGATAAATAATAAAAAGACCAGCAACATGGGCCCTATGGATGACAGGCAGCGATACACACACACACACACACATATACATGAATGCACGTGTGCCCAGAGAACGACAAATAAACAACACGCCTTGGAAACAACATAACACACAACAGAGACTAATATGGGCCGACAGGTGAAAAAGATAATTGTGTACGTGCAGGCAAAGGACAGAAGGTAATTTTAGATAAAGAAATCTGGGCAGCCACCAGAATGCGTTCTTGTTCTCCTGTGTGTGTGTGTGTGTGTGTGTGTGTGTGTGTGTGTGTGAGACGGTGTGTAGCAGTGTTCTAATATCATAGATGAACACTGAGAAGCAGGATGAAACAAGAAATAACATACTGTACACATTCCAGCATCCGCCGGTAGAAAAATCTCACCAGACACAGAACACACACACACACACACACACACACACACACACACACACACACACACACACACACACACACACACACACACACACACACACACACACACACACACACACACACACACACAGAGATTACCTACTTTTTCCAGCAGCGGTAGCCATGTAGTGACAAGGTGAAGGTTTTTCAGGCAAAGCCAGTTTCCATTCTGGGAAGCCTCTCTGAGTGTGGCTAAGGCCACATCGGCCTGTCCCTGACCCATGGAGATCTAGGCAGACAGGTTGGGAGGAAGGAGGAGAGAGCCAGTGGGATGAAGGTTGTATTCTCCATCGGAAAGTGACACATCAGTTTATATTGCCAGTGGAAGAAGCTGTGCGGCTTTAGTGCCCCATATATGGTTTCATTTGTATACAAAGTTGGCTTTAGTTGCAGTGGAAATAGTAGAATCGTGTTTTCTCTTCTAAATGTTTACATATTTTTGGATAAAACACAAAATGATATGATTAACTAATTGTGAGCAATAAATCTGTGACAGGATTTGGGGAGAGTTGCCTACTTAAAGAAAAACGTATTTCACATAGACCAAAACAGAATATATTACTTAAATTGTAAATAATATCTGGCAAGAAGTCTTTTCAAAGTAATTAAAAATGACAACCCAATGCGTATTGAAGGCTACTGTGAATCACGCTTTGACCTACACCTTCCACCTACACTACTTGTTAGTCACATACTTTTTTGTGGCTTTTGATCTCTTTAGTGGATTTATTGATAATTGTAACAAATATACATTACACCAGCAATGTTCTTGAGTAGCTGTATTAACCACATATTAAAGAATGCCGTGATGGAGCACAGTGTTCTAAGGCTGTTTTGAGCGATAAAGCGATTGATGAACTCCACTTGCAGAGAAGAGCTATGCTTCAAAACTGCGTTTCAACCAGATGTCTCCTTTTTCTGAATTTACATTTAAAACAGACTATCTGATCTTGGTATTCTATTGAAAATATTTTCCTTGCATTCATTAAATGCTATGACCTTTACTATTTAATTGTGTTCGTCTTTACCTCATAATAGTTGTCCCTGCCCATAGTTTCTGCTGCTAGTTCTGCTAGTTCCTGGGAGGGGTCTGCCCCCGGTGAGATGATGATCAAAACGGGCTCCCATTCCAGTGTCTCAGTGTAGAGACGCCGCAGGTTCAGAGGAGGGGGTGAGAGCTCCTTCATACCTGCAGAGAAGAGTAAAGGGAGTTGGAAAAAGAAGGGAGTGTGTGAATGACAGATCTGTGTTCACACATTGCATTTAAAGCGGATATGTTTCTCAAAGTCAGAGTGAGTGGATGTACTGCACAGAGAGGGTTTACACCAGAAAGGAAGCACAAAATGCCCCCAAAACAGTGGGAGACAAGAAGTTGCTGTAAGTGACGGTATGTAGCAGCAAAGGGCCACAAACTGAGGGGAGACGGCGTAGAAAGAAATGACAGAGAGATAGCGGGAGGGCATGAACAGGGAGGGGCAGACAGTGCCTAAAGGGGAATGACGGGGAGGAGAGGTTGAGAAAAAGTGAAGAAGACTAGAAGGAGGAGAGGGAGAGCAGAAGGGAGGCGTTGATGAGGAACAACTGAGAGGGCACAAGAGGAAGAGAGCGAGTGAGAGAGAGATTAGGCGCGCATTGTGCTGTGCATACTGAGTGCCAGGTATGCAGCAGTATTCACCACACATAACAGATGAATACCTTGTCAGCCCCCTGGTGTAGAGAAGCCAGGCTCTTTGTTCCTAAGTGCATGTGTGTGTTTTCTCACTGAGCATTAGGCTCTAATCCTGGTGTAACATAGGGAATGATATACCAGATATGGGTTAATGGTGACACACAAAGCAGCGATACAGGCTCAGACTGTGTGGGAGGCAATTAGAAATTCCACTGTGACGTTATTCACACATGTATCAGCAGCTACCCCTTTCAGACGCACACACACACACACACACACACACACACACACACAAAGCTTTTTGGGTTGAGATGACTGTCCCGGCCTGAAAAGTCTTCTGGTGTCTGCGGCCATACTAAATCTGCAGGCACGCCCACGAGGTCTTGGTTGAGAGCGTCTCAGACCGACCTTTTGCCGCATTCCCATGGCAACGAAGACAAAGTCATCTAACCACATGGCTTGAGATGTCTCATTACAAAAAGGTTGCATTTACAGAACGTGTGTACAAACAGCGACACATGCACCTTTGACATGGGCAGGTAATCAGCATTCCTGCAGCAAAGCAGCATCCTGTGTCTGTGAACAGCAACGTTTCACCTTGGCGTTTATGACCCACAATCAGTGCAAAGAGAAGCCTCCCTATGGTTGAACACTGATTAGAGAAGGAAACACTGACCGGCTAAGAATTAATGAGAGGACACTTGGTGGAACAGAAGAGGACACTTGGTACGGCTCTGCATATTGATTGTTGAAACAGAAAGGCTTTTCGTCTTAGCTGGTGTATATAGACACACAGAGAGGCTTTTTCCGTAGATGGGGAAAAAGGTTTGGTATTTTTTAAGTAAAGAGAGCATTCCAGTGAGGGAACACGTGTGTGTGTGTGTGTGTGTGTGTGTGTTCACCCAGGCATGCTTGTGTGTGTGAGCAGTGCCCAGGCCTGGACGGATTGAGTCAGATTAGCTGTAAAAGGATTACAGACCATGCCTCATTAGCATACTGATTTACTGCCAAAAACACATACACACAAAATCTTCTTCAGTCCTGTTGTTCTTTTTTAATCTGTGTGTGTCTCTCTCTCCCGCTCTGTCATTCAGACACACACTGTCCTCGATCAATGGGTTCCCTTGGCGTTCAAGGAGTTTAAGAATGATCTCTTTATCAAGATGTTGTCAGGGTGTTGTTTTTTTTGTGTTCTACTTGAACTGACCGCAGACAAAAAAAAAAAGAGAGAAAATAGTGACGCGTGTGCTTTTGGAGTATAGCTCAAATAGAAACATTTTTTTTAAATGGTCGAGTTGAGAAAGATGAACTCCTCGTACATTTAATGGAGTGTCACACACACACACACACACACACACACAGAAAGGCTGGGGTGTCACGCTGACTGGTCATTCTTTTACCTCTCCAATATTGGACAAATGCTCTCACTTTTGTGCAGCAGGCAGCATGCCGGTCCTGTGATCTGAACCGTGTCAGTATGAGCCCAGCAACGGGAAGGAATTACAGGACAATGAAATTGTGCGGAAACAACACAGAATGAGTGTGGAAAGTTTTTGCTCAGTCAATGTGGTGCAAATATAAAATCACCTTCAAAGATGGAAACCCATAAACACAGATAGGCACAAGCAGAGAGGCTGGAGTGTGGCCCTCAATGAGCCAGGGTTATTATTAGAACTATGGAGCAGCTGCACAACAGCTGACACTTAGTTTCAGTCAATAGCGCTTTTGCTATCAGTGGGAAGCAAGGCAGTCGGAGTACGCTCATCAAAGTGCTCTCTCTCTCTCTCGCTCGCTTCTTTTTTCTCTATCTTCTCCCTTCCATACTTTTCGGTTACCAACTTTTTCTGCTGAGGTTCTTTTGAATGTCACATTTAAAACTACTTGTGAAACAATTCTAGAAAAAACAGGGAATGGTATAGCCGCCCCCCGTTACATCCCGCTGATTTTTCAGGTCGGACTTGGTGAAGTATTTTGTGAGAAGGATTCACCTAATCACATGCTGTCAAAAGCAGTGTAAAAGCGGATTCAAAAACAAGAAGCAGTTTTTAACCACACGGGCGCCATGGCAACCCTGCATGGTTTGCCTTGAAATTTTATCGAAACATTATTAATATTAGTAGCTTTGCCGATCCCTTGACATAACATCTAGCATCAATATGAGGATGATAATATGCACATTCACTTTCATCTCACCTTTGTTTGTTTTCCTTTTCCCACCGTTATTCTCTGACGTACACCACACTGCGTACACTTTCAGCACGGACTACACAGACAGACTGCCAAATACTCTGCATTTCATTTTTTTTTCTACATATGTCCTTAGTCTTGTGTTCCCTTCGACTGACTCTCCCCGCCTTGTCGTGGCTTTAGCGCGGAGTCAAGAAACAAAGCATCTAGGGCTGATTACAGCCTTTGTGTGAGTAATTTGCTGTGCAGATAAACTGTTGCAGCCGAGTGTGCCGACTGGATTGTTATTAATTTTGCCTTTGATTGATTTAAGGGTCTTTCGCCGTCGGCGGGGAAGGCTGCGTGTCTCTCTCATAAAGTGAAGGTCATGAGTTTAACCGTCACACTTTTCTTTTTATCGCCGTTGCTATGAGTCATCCAGTCCCCCCATTGCCAGAGTGAGAGCTATGTCCATATTCTTGGCAAGAAGTCAATTACGCTTCCAGTGGGTGTTGGCCTCTGCCAGGGTTGTCCCCCTCCATTTGTCATTGTAATAGGCAGATGTTGGAGGGGCGGCTAGGGAGGGGTGGGGGGGTTTGAAGACCTCAGAATTGCTTCTCTGCTCCTTGCATATTATTTTGGCTTCATGAGGGCTTCAACGCGTACTGGGGTCGGGTTTTGCGGTCGAGTCTAAAGCGGTCGAGATGTCAACAACTCCAAGTGTGAGGATAGTCGTGATCTACTGCCAGAAAACGGTGTACCGGACCGTTGTGGTGAAGAGGGAATCGGCGCAGAAAGGAGAAGCTTTCCATTAGCCAATCAATCTCAGTTCCAACCAACGACTGTGTTCATGAACTGACTGAAAGAAATAGACTCTACGTAGGGTGGCTGGGCTCATTCTTCAAGATCGACTCGGATTGTAGCCTCCGTGTGAGTAATTCGGTGTGCAGAATAGAATAAAATTACAGTAATTTGAATGTTGCAGGAGGCGTTTGAAAACTGCAACAAGCAAGTATAAGGACCTTAAGAAGAATGCAACACAGAAGGTGTAAGATCATTGATGTATTCCCACCGTGTAATTAATAAAGTTATTCCACAGTTTCAAACTATTTTTAAAAGGTCACTACACAGTGTGCCAGTATCTTGGGGAAGGCGTTTTATTCAAATGAATCTCTTGCAGATCAACAGAGTGAATCATTTTGTGGAAAAAGTTTATGGGACCAACACTGTGTCCGTAAAACTGAATGTTGAAAAAAAAAGATATTTGGTTGTTGCCTCAAAGATAAATACAGTCAACAAACATAATCATTATCAATGGGCCACTATTACTGATTGACTGATTCCTGATGAAATAGTTAACTCATAAGGTTTTACTTTACGGTCAATAGATACTAAAAGAGCAAAATGTAAATTCTATTTTGGGGTGTTTTCGCTCATTTACATAAGGAATGTTTGGCCTTGAGTTAATGTTTATTCCTAATGAATATTCATATGACAAAGATGCATATACTTTCCCCAAGGTTAACACACCCAGAAAGGCTTTTTAAAATGCACGTGTGTAGTTGGTATAATTTTTACTGACTAATGGAGGACCAGAGAATATTGTGTTCTTGTCTTGAAAATTACCTCAAATGAAACCGTAAGTCACGTTATAAATGTTGTGTTATTGGAGCTGTTACAAAGGCCGATATTAACTATTTTAATTCATATGACCGATTGTTATTTCCAATGAGAGCACTAGGGATGAATACTTAGGCCTAACACTGGACAACCCAGAATTGACTTTGTAGAGTCAGCTGAGGTCTTGGCACATGGTTTCGTTTAGTACATTTCCAAATACAATGTTTGTTTTTTTAATTGCATGCTTCATTGTCTGGAAAATGACTTGGTATTAGCGCCTAATGCCATAGGCAAGCAGCTCAAACACTGCCAAACAAGACACACACACACACACAAACTGACATTGAAGGACAGATAAATGTAAATGCTTTAGTTCACTGCTAAATAAATCCCATGTGGCTAATAAAAGCAGGACCTATAAACCTAAAACCAACAGAAGTCGATTAGCATGTTTTGTTACGCAGCTAAAAGTGAGTTCCACACACGTACATTAACTACCCCATATTGGTTTCACCTGACATCAATTAGCAGCCTTACAGATACTGCAGTCAGAAGCAGACTCACAATACACCATTAGGATTATCTGGACGGAATGAATGGGTTCATTAAGCACAATTAATACTATGTGTGTGTGTGTCCGTTTGGAGAGAGAAAATAGAACAGACAGAGAGAGCGATGTGCATGTGTGTGTTTGTGTAGCATTGACTCAAGGTAAGCGACAACTCCGCGCTGAAAGACACATTAAGAGGAGAGATGGAGAGAACTATCAGTGGGGGGTTACATCATGGTTAAGAAGTGCCTTAAAATCTGGAAAACACAGAAACAATGAAATGTGTATAATGTAATCACGTGATGCTATATAGGTCTGGCAAAGTGACAGCAAATATGGAAGGAAGAGAAACCTTGTGAAATATCAATGAAGACAAGAACCATTTCCAGAGCAGTTAAGTGTCAAGTGGGCAGCATAATTATGTCATGAATGTGATTTATCTGTTGTAGCTGTACAGTGGGAAATTGTGAATGATAAATTATTTAATTCATGTGCATTCTTGTCCATGTCAGCAGAACGACCCTGAGATTAATTTTGAGATTAATAATTTAGGCAAGACTCATCAAAATGAAAAAAAAGTGGAGAGCCGTAACACTTACCCAGGGCCTGGGTGGCAAACGCTGCCATGGCGCTCTGCAGTCGGTCTGGTCTGACTGCCTGGACCAATAACAGCTGGGGGGAGGAGAGAGATGGGGAAACAGCTATGCTTTAAAACCAGATAAACAGAAAGTCATTACCACTCATGTCAAAAAAATCGTTTCAGATTTTGTTCCAAAAGAATACCAATTACAAGATATGGACACACAACCAAAATTAAATTGACTGAGGTTTCTGGATGATCATTTTGGTGATATTTCTTGAAGGACACAAAATAAAGTATGCTATGAAGTCAATTGCTGTAACAGTCGTGTGTGTACTTCACTTAAGCACGGAACACACATTTGGAATATTTATGTCAGTGAAATGTTTTTTTGATCAGTTGCCTTCAAATGAGCTGCAAATACACAATGTGTTGAAGAGTTAAGCAGGTGTATGGAATATAGCCTACACATACAGGAATTTGGCAAAACATTTAAAGAAAAGTAAACACTATATTTACTGTTGTGCAATATCTACACTACGGTGGACAAAAAGGGTGTAACAGTATCAAAAAAGCAGAAAATCTTTTTAGGCAGAAATGTGTTTACTAAAATGTAGTGTCATTTGGACTATAGTAAGTAAATCATTTTTGTTATGTTTCACAAAAGAGCAAAACAACATTAAATATGAGTGATAAATGGTAGCGTTATCTGCACTAACGGATAATCAGCTCTTCCTTGACCCACGGACTAATTATACAACAGATTTAGCAAAAATCGGCTGACTGACAGAAAACCAATCAAATAAACTTGGATGAAAACACAACTGTGAGTGTAGACCTTTGCATAGTCTGTATATCATTATTCCATCTTCCATTTTGGCTGATGAAAGGAGTGTTTTTGTTATTTAAAGCTGACCTGCTGGAAGGGAGAAATCTTCTTGGCAATTGAGGATGGGATTTCCTGTTCACACTGCGAGCTCCGCGAGAAGGACAGCCAAAGGTCTGAGTCACTCAAACACAGTGACTGGTGGAGGGCCGGGAATGTAGTCTGTGGAAGAGAGATGGCAAAAGTTAAAAGGACGAAAGACAGGTGGAGAAATTATGTTAAGCTCAGCAGGGACTGCTTTACTGGCATCAAGTCAAATGAAGCTATTATTTATGTCTACCAGTATGTCTAGTGGCCGGAGAAAAGAAACAATCAGCCATTATATAAATAAGGTGAGTTTGAGTAATTCATTGTGCTTACTTTTAAAATGGCCACTGCCCCTTGCCTCTCCTGATCAATCCAAGAAGGGAAGTCCTGCAAAGAAAAGAGAGGTTTAGATCCAATACAGTCATAGCACTTGGTTTTCTCTGGAAAAAAAGCTGCTCTCTTACCTCTTTCTTGAACATTTCTCCAACAATGGATCCAGTGAATGCATCCCATTCCTACAGGAAACAGCAGTGTGAACATTTGGCAGGTCCAAAGTAGAAATATGCTATTTTTAAGGTGTCTCATTAGTTATGCAAACCCAATACTAAATACATATGCTATAATCTATAAATATACTCACACTGTCCTGAAAGAGTTCTGGGCACATGCCTTTCACAAAGTGCATAGCGAACATCAGCTGGTCAGCCTGAGACAGAGAGAGATCAATAAACGGCTGTAATATCTCACATAAGATCATATGATGTTCTGCTCTGCTTAAAACCAAAAAACTATCAAAGAAAGAGGCACAAAATCTAATAACGTGTGCGTCATGGTAGTGCACAAAGTCGGAGCCTCTCATCTAGACCAAGAATAAACACACTTATAGTCCCATTGTATAATGCATGAAACTTTTTTAAACGGTAACCACGGAATTGCAGCAGTTCTTTGATTTGATGCCAGAAGCACATGTTTGCTATACTTTTAGACAACAAAACCTTATGTTGACAACAATGCCTCCTATAGAATTCATTTCTGTGGCCTGAACGGGCTCCAAAACCATTCTAATTCTCTTTGGTTACAGGATATTATCACTGATTCTCTAAATTCAATAACAGACAATAAACCCTAGTCTCCATTTAAATACAGCCACGCTGATTCTGGGCTTGCTCTCCTACCTTGACTTGTTACATTAACCACAGGCATTAGATTATGAGTTGTTACACCCTGCAATTTATCATTTTGAGCTTTAAAAAAAAAGAATGGCTTGACTTCCCATAATGTACTTCAGATATCTGTCTCCTTTCTCAGTAAACACGTCACTAATTAACCACATATTTGTCATTTAATATCAATCAAGATAATACTATTAACTCTATTAATATTATATGGGAAAAATCCGAGAAGTATTACAATACGAATACTGTTCCTCAGTACACTTGTTCTGGACAGAAAATCTTTAAATCATATAATTTTTTCACGATAAGTTAAATAACATTGGAAAACCAGTTTAAACACATACATTTTTTTATGATTGAAAAACAGAAACATCTTCAGTTGAGGTTCACTAATCTATATTTGGTGTAATATGGTGTAATATGTATAATTTGGTGGTCTGTTACTTGTTTGTTAGTGCACTTTATGCTTAATATTTTTCTTTTTAACTTTTTAATATTTAAATTTTTTTAACTTTATTCCCTTGTTTTATACTAACCCATAGCCTTAGCCTTATTCTACTAACCCATTGCATTAGCATTTCATTCCACTTTATTTTATTACTTGTGCACTGTTGTGTTGTCTGTCTACTGTCGCGCACTAACCGCCAAGACAAATTCCTTGTATGTTTGACATATTTTGGCTAATAAATGTTTCCTGATTCCTGATTCCTGAATAAGCCTGATTCTTTGGCGTGTCTATCCATCCTCAATCAATACCTTATTAAGCTGAATGAGCTTGTGGTGGAATTCAACACATATTCAACATATATATATATATATACACACACATATATTCAACACAAATATTGTCGTCTCTAAAACAGTCCTCTTCTCTATCTGCCCGTTATGTTGCCCTACATTGGTGTCCTCTCTCACTCATAATTCACCTTTATCTTTATAATAAAACCCACTCCTCTTGACATTATGTCTTGTGTTGCACAGATAGGTGCTGTTGACACTGATAATGTAGTCCAATGTTTGCGCTGCTAATGACTGGACTGCTGCTGTCTACACGTTTGTGCGTATGCATGTGTGTGCAATTGCTGGGTATATAGCCTTTAGACGTGGACAGCAATAAACAACTGCTCCTAATCTCTGCTTGAAATGTCTAATACCATTCCGGTAACACACACTAACACACGCAGACATACACACAAAAGACAGAAATTACATTCACCGCCTGATCGATATAATGACTGCTCTGTTGGTAAATATTTGACACTTCATTACTGTGTTAGTTGCAGAGGTTTGATTGTATAGGTGTGTAAATGTACGTGTTTATCTGATTGTGCATTAAGTCTAAAGAATCAATAATAAAACTATACTACTACTTTATATTACAAATTCACAAAGATAACAACAACAACAACTAACCGTGTTACTAGTGAACCAGCTAAAAGCCTCCTGATTGGCTAAAAGGCTACACATAACATTGGCATATCAATGAGGGGGAGGCTAAAGGAAGTAAAGCAGGAGCATCTGATCCTCATCTTACATCACATTTTAAGTTAGAGATGGTCAAAACCATATGTTACTATTTCTGTACATAGGTGTGTGTATTACCTTGAAAAGCGACCGACACACATACTCGTACACCATATTCTTCAAGCTGGCCTCCAAAGCAGCAATCCTGGCTTCAGTGTTATCTGCCTCCTGTAATGCACACACATGCATACATGAACAAAGGGAAGGCGAGGTTAAACCGCTGAGATGAAGTACGATGGGTGTAATGTCACATCAGCGTTGCTTGACAACGTCAGGATCAGTAAAAAGCCACGGAAACAAAAGGGCACACTTTTAACATGAATCCTTTCATTCTGTCTTGAAGCCCCTGTGTGTTGGTGGGAATTGGTGGTCTTTGGTAGGACAGCAGTAATACCGTCAGATAATGTATGGAATACAAAACATCCCAAAAGGCAAAAAGGTCAGAACAGAGGGAAATAAAATCAATAGTGAAACATAAGCTTAGGACCATGAGAATCAAACGCAGACGGAAATTGCCAGAGAAATGCAGGAATATGCTGACAAA
Organism: Gasterosteus aculeatus; assembly: GCF_964276395.1. Taxonomy (NCBI): domain Eukaryota; kingdom Metazoa; phylum Chordata; class Actinopteri; order Perciformes; family Gasterosteidae; genus Gasterosteus; species Gasterosteus aculeatus. The sequence continues at coordinate 7,443,338 of NC_135688.1, read as the reverse complement.
AAAGACAATTTCCAGATGGATTCGTCTCGTCTCGTATTTGCAGCCCAGCATTTATTTTCCTCTGTTCCTCTTCCTAGGATCTGTGTTTGAGGTTTCCTGCAAGCAGTTATTTCATGTAAAACCCTGTTTAGTGAGTGCAAGTTGGCACTTTGTGTGTATAGTTTGCGCAAATGAACTTAAAGGAGGACAGTTGAGTGTGTTGTGACAGACGTGAGTTTAGAAGTTTAAAAAGCAAATCCGACTTTCTTATTACATATTTCAACTAAAAGGTTCAAAAGGGAGCGAGAGTACTCTGACCGCACTCACTGAATGTGTCTACAAGCTTCCCTCCATGTGCACACACACACACACACACACACACACACACACGCAGTCACAGACACACATATGCAAACGTAACAGCGATGACAAGCTGCTGGCTGGTGACATTCTTGGATGACAGCACTGGCTCTAACAACCCACACAGGGTTTGAGGTATTAGTGCTCAATCTCTCAACCCCAATGTATGTGTGTAGGTGTGTGTGTCTGTGTGTGTACACACTGGTTATCAGAGAGTGTTTAGGGCTCAGATGGAAAACAGCAGTGTGATATAGTCTATGATGCTCTCCAGCCGCACAGGTTAGACTGAGATAAACTCACTGAAAATAAATCAAGCGGACCTGAAATGAAATAACATCTATTGAAATTAAGTAGAGTTAAATTCAGTTTGTCAAAAATAAACTACACTAAAATAATCTGCCTGCATTCATATGTACCAATTACACAAAAATGATAATATCTATATTTGGGGGGGGGATTACTTATAACTCCTTGTAAAGTCCTAAAGATACAAAATAATGATTTAACATTTGTGAGCTTCAGAGATGCTCTTTCCAGTCGTTCCGCTTGGCTGTGCTGAGCAAACCAGCTCTAGGATCACATTGAGAGCACAATACATGATTGTGAGACTGCATTGGGATACTGCCCACCACAACTAGTCAAATAGATAATAGTCCTGCCATTCTTCTTTTCAACTAATAAAGCAGTGGTGGAAAATGGCCTGAGCAGTTTAAGCTTGAAGCAGATTTAAGGGAGAGTAGCCTTGTTATTTTAGACGGTGTTAAGAGTTGAGTTTCAATACCAATCAACAACTTTTAATGCTGTGAAACTGGGTCTCACACAAGCTTCATTGTGTGTGGGTGTTTTTGTTTATCATTTTAATTATGTATTCATTAGTCTAGCAACATGAATATTTTGCATTAAAGGTTGCTGCTGTGCCAGCTGAAAATGGAAGTATTATAAGAGTTGTGTCAACCAATCACCTTTTTTGCATGAAGAGCGCTTTGGAAGAGGCGCAGAAAAGAAGCCAGGCTGAAGCGGTACATGTTGTTGATCTTCGACAGGTCTGTGATGACAAAATACATCTTGCTGGCACTCTCTGCAAGCGGCAGGTAGGCATCCCGCTCCTGCAATGAAAAAAGGGAGGTGTGAAAAAGAGGGAGAAAGGGGCATAGCAAGACAACCGAGAAGCGATAGAAAAAGACCAGATATTTCAGAGAGTTCATAGGGAAAGGAATTTATATGGTGATGGGCACAAAGAAACATATACGGCTGGAGAGGGAAGGAGAAGACAACACAATGTATGCTGAGACAGGAGGAGTGAGAAAGAGGTTAATTTAAGATAAATAAATAACGACAACTGGGGGGAATTGCTAAAGCGTTCTGGTGTAACACTGCGCCCTAGAGGAGGATTTTGTAATGAATATACAGTCGCCCCTTGTTTGCGCAACTATGTAATCCGGTCTTTTTTACGAAATGCAGCTGTGAGTTTGTTTACCCGTGGACCACTCAAGTGAGCTAAAATGCTTTGGCCCAAATACTAGATAACTCTGCATATTATCAGGATTGTTTGAGGAAATTATACAAAAGGGGAGTCATCTCGCATTTGCAGACTGGGAATAAAATGCCATTTTACATTCTGTGTGAATCTCCGGCAGTCGTTATCTCTGCACTTCAATGCCTCCCTCTTCCTAGTCTATCTGTCACGTGTGCTCGCTCTCCGTCTCTAGCCATCCACTTTCCCTCTCCGTCATCAGTGAGATAGAAGAGAATAACCGCTGCTGTGAAGGGTTTTGTTGAGAGCACTGTAGTGTTTCACTTTCCTATGACCAAAAAATCTTTTAAAAATCAAACCCGTAAATGAATAGTTTGGGTAATTTGAAGTGGGGTTGTATGGGGTAATGATCCATGATGTATTAGTACACACCCCGGTACAGAGAAACAGGCCACCATAGGAGCAGGTGAATGTACAGCAGCAGTATTTCATACCAATCAGTATCCTTTTGAGCGCACGGTATATTAACAATATTTTTCATCGCAGACCTGAATTGAAAGTGAAACTTATACATATATAATATATTTCACAATGGCTGTGGCTTTGAAAAGAGCAAATATACATTTCTTTTTCGCTTCAGTCCTACGATGGAAAGGGCTGTCTAACGGAAAGCTAAAGTGAGGAACAGATATTGTTTTTTTTTTAAGTCAAAATGCATTTTGCTGATGGCCCCGTCCACAGCAGTATATTGCTTTTCTCCCGTGTCAGTAATCCTTCCTGCCTCTCCAAACTGGGAACCTGCCAACCGCCATCTACTGTAGGTAATACCCTGAATATTGATAAGTACGTCAGACGACTCCACTTCAAATAATCCGAACCATCCCATTAAACAGTGGTGCAGCGAGGTAAGGCGTGAACAGTTTTCCCTGGCATATTTTCAGATTGTGCGTTGGTGTGTGCCTGAGCTACAGTACCTGGTCCAGGGATGCCTGCAGCTGGTGTGATTCCGACAGTGACTTCTGGATCAGAGCGCTGCTTGCCTTGGTCTGGTTCAGACTGTCTATCAGCTCCCTGTTTTCAAGGATATTACCCTGGGATGTGGCCAGCGTCTGACACGGGAAAAAGAGATAGAAAGACAATTACAAACAAAATAAAAAGGAAAGGGTTTCACAGGGACAGAAAGGGAGAAGTTTCTATTACTATTGTTATAATCTATTATATCTTGTAAAAAATTTAGGTTGCAATATCATACTTTTCTTCTTCATTTTGTAATATTTTAATATTATTTAGTTGGCTCTCCGTCTATTCTTGCACTGGGAATTTGGTTTATCTTCTTATTAGCTTGTTATTAAATTGTTCAAATAAATAAACATGAACATAAATGAAAGTATCAAAGTATGACAGAAAGACATAAGAGGTAATAACGATGGATGATAGAAAGTTGCAAGAGGAAGAGTTGTTTGAAAATATCTTGATTTGGGTCATTTATTTATTTATTCATCTTTTTTAGGCTTGACTCACCCACTTTATCCTGTGGAAACTATTCTCTAAACAAACTGATGCAATTTATTTAAATGTATTCTAATAAAATATATGAGAAAGCAGTGGAGCATGGAAATGTCAAGTCGAATATACTCCCACAATTCTGGAATAAATACATGTCGAGTATCACTGAAGCACCAACATTCTACTCTTGGCACAATCTATGTGTGCATGTCCAAATTTCCCTTAGACTGTGTGCATAAAAAATATCCTTATACAGTGTGTCTATGTGTAACTATGTCGGTCAACTGTGAATGTATGTGTATGATGGGGAAGTGCAGGGAGTCGCATTAAGTATTTGGGCAATAACAATGTGTTTGACTTTTTCATTATATCCTCATTACTGTAGAGGTAAAGTTACCCAACTTCTGCTTACAAATATCAGTGTACAGGTCTGGAGTGCATGCGTAAATAAAATGAAATTCTTTGCAAGAAATGGGGTTTTACTCCCTACCAACACTCCTATGGTGGCCCTCTGATAAAAGTGGCTGTGTGATGCAAATCACATCTTTGTCGCAGCTTAGCAGTGCTGCTTGGACATTTGATCGTTCTATCTACTACACCATCTCATACTTAAAGTTTGATCAACATGCAGTGCAGGTGTAGATGAGCATTCCCAATAACAATAAAAGGGAAACAAATAATGATTTACTCAACACTTTCCAATGATTATATATCAATCACTGGGAAACATGATTGTCATTTAGAAGGTCCAAATGGTAGGCCTTCTGTAGTACTTAACACTTGAAGGTTTTTACTCCAGCAATAAGCCTTATTAGTACACCAACATACAGACTTCTCCTCTACTAAATGTCTGCATGGATACCTCTAACAGAGATTCCTCCAACAGAGCGAGCTGTATCTTCTTGTCTTCCTCTTGCTGCAGTAGTCTTGTTTTTTCAGTTTCCAATTCCGGCTTCTCCTGCTGGATGGTCAAGGCCAGCAGCTTTCACAAAGACAAGCACACACAAACGAATTGGAGAGTGGACATACAGTATGACATGAGACAGACAGACAGCATGCTCTGGTGATACGCTGCATCATTACACAGCACTTAAGGGTGGGTTACAGGTCTTACCTGCCCTTGCAAGCCCGCCCTAGTGGTAGTGAAGTTGACTTCTGTAACCACGGATACGGCATCAGGAGGGATGAAGGGGGTGGGATTCCGCGTTGCAAGGAAAAGACGGAAGTCCTCGTTGTAATCAATGACCTTGTCACCTATCTGAACCACATATCTAGGACCTGAAAGTTAGACAGAAAGAAAAAAGGTCCCTTAACAACATATACTGCATTGTGCAAGCGTATACCGTTGTCCTCAGTGTCCACTTAAATCCTCACGCTTTTTACACCCAAAGATCCCACCAGCCCACTTGTTTGATTGCTGCACAACATCGGCCCTGCCCTTTAGAAGGCTTATGTAGAGGCTCCTAGACCCTGGTGAAACCCTTTGAAGAGAGTTATATATTATAAATATTTATACTGTCATTCTTAAATATCTTTACCTATCTTTACAATCTGAAAGATCTTCAGGCACACATCAATGTTGTTAATTAAACTTGGGTAGATAACATCAGTGCAGAATAGTTTGCCCTCATTACAAACCATTCACTTTGAGGCAATATAAATGCCCGTGAGACAGAGGCGAGTGGTCGGCTTTTGAGCCAGCAACCATTGGGTGGGGTTGCATAATGACTCATTTTCACCAGCACTTCTTTGCTTTAGAGTGTGGTTTGTGAGCGTGCGTATACCCTGTGCTACGAGGTCTCTCCTCAGCAGTGGGTAGAGCACAGGTTCAACTCCATCCATCTCTTGGATGATAAGGGTTTTTCCGAACCTGACGGCCAGTTCAAGGGATGTCATGAAGTTAGTATCCTAGAGAGAACGAGCACACAATTGAAAGAATATATCATAAATTCCATTATTTGATATTGGTCGGTGAACCAGTACACTGTAACATAACAGAGCGAGATCATTGTCGACACAAACAACAACACAGAAGTGAAGAATAACTATGGCTTGTTTTGATTTTTTAAGGTTGTTTTCCTGAAAATCGGGTATGTGATATATATACACACATCTCATTATCACACCCATTTCAGGTCCAGATTACATTACAGGTCGTTGCTTTTATCCAAAGCGACTTGAGTGTGAATGTGAGATAACTAAATAGTTAATCAGCAAATCAGTGAGATGTGCGATGTAAAATTCTCAATATTATTACATTACATTACATGTCATTTAGCAGACGCTTTTATCCAAAGCGACTTACATTACACTTTAAACCCATAGCTTTTTCACATTTTGCCCGGGGGGCAATTAGGGGTTAGGTGTCTTGCTCAGGGACACTTCGACTTGAGACATGGGGCAGCCGGGACTTGAAACACCAACCTTGCGGTTCCCAGCACACCCGCTCTACCACCTGTGCCACGACGACCCCCCAGATGAATAGTGAATATAGAATAAGTGAATAATAAGTAGGTCTACCAATAAACTTGAAATAGATTTGGATTCATTAAAGAAGGAGATCAATCAAAGACATCTAATGAAAACACTTCAAAGAAATGTTGAACACGAACGGCTTTAAAGGCTCCTAAAACCATTAAAGCTAACTTAGAAATAAATTAGGTTTAGAGTTTTCACCAGAGTGCACGTGTGTGAAGACTGTAAATCCAACAAGATAGTTAACGACCTCTAATGTGTGATCTACGATATGCATGAGTGTGATTGTGTGTGTGTGGCTTTACCTGTTGGTTGATAACCTCCAGTCTGTGCTGTTGAAGATGTGTGCGTAGCCACTCTGTTGCTCGGGATGACGGGTCGATCAGGAATGGACAGGCAACACTCTGAGTATAGAAACATGACAAAGAACTGTTTCATGATAAGTTGTGGGAAACATTTACTTAGAAAGCGGCCCAGCTGGTGAGAAATCAGAGGTTTGTGTGCATGTTGTCCAGTTCGGTCTCCCTGCTGTCATGCTTATTGACTAGCGCAAGAATCAAGACCACCACCCTCCTTTCATCCTGTGCTCTTCTATTTCACAGTTTCTTACTCAAGCATTCGCTTTCTCACCCTGTTTATTTGACTCTTTATTACCCCAAGCCTAATCTTAACTTTACATACTATATCTATATATAGATACATACAGATGTGTTTATATTGTGTGTGTTTGTGTGTATGGAAAACTTAAGTGTATTTGACAATGATCGCATGTTTAAGGGCACACACACACAGAGACCGTGACAGAAAACAGAGCTAATACACTAAACAAAGTGTGGGCTAAAAGGATGAATGATGGGACAACTTCTTACCTTTAACTTCAGCGCATTGATCTAAAAGCAGCAATGGTAAAACAAAACAGAACACGCAGACAAATGAAGGGAAAATGAATGGTAACAAGGGCAACATACATATTAGGTATGACTAAGGATAGATTGCAAGTAGAATGCTGCAATCACATTGTATGTTGATATTTTTGTTAATAATGTAAAATTGTTTTACTTCAACTTGCGAGATCTTATGTATACAAATAAGAAAATATTCTTCAAATACGTTTATTTTTAGCTTCAGAGTATGAGATGAATTGGATTTTGCATTGCCTGTCACCAGCTATCAACATGTCCAGAGACGAGCCGGTGGCTCCAAGGTAACTGCTTTAATAACTAAGGAGTAAGTGCTGATGGAGATAATAGTGTTTAACCAAGAGGTAACCTGAGGGCGGGGGCTACGCTTCCTCAATGACGCTGTCAGTCAAAGCAGCAATAACAGCCGTAACGCAGTGTGAAGCGGTGCTGGTAAGATAACCAGCGGAGCGTGCTCACATGCACAAACGTAAGCATGCGCTGCCGGCAGGCTATCTCTACCAAGCAAGCGGAACTCGGACGGTCTCACACACACACACGCGCACACACACACACACACGCGCACGCACACACACACACACACACACAATCCTAGGTAGACAATCCTATACTATGTATATACATCAGTAATTGTGGTTTGCAACCATATGAATGTTTAAAATGGTAAATACAGTTAGAAACATAGATCCTCCTGCGACAAAAAAAGGTTGTAATCCAGGGAATCAAAATTAAATTAAGATTAAAGGGATTTGAGAGAACTGGATGTCTGACCTGTAGAATGACAATTGCATTCTCCATGGAGAGGTCATCAGACGGCAGCCCTTGACTCTTCCAGATCAACTGTTCACTCTCAGAGCACAGGAATGACCGCAAGTCAAACTCTGATAAAAACACACAAGGCATTTGCTTTAATATGCTCCAAATAAAGACTTATTTGAATTGTAGTTACTGATAACAGGGCCAAAATGCTTGATGTTACCTAACATATTATAGCTACCTACTTTATATGAAAACTCCAAAAACTATTATGCAGAGAAAACATTCAATGGACAATGATTTACAAATAAGAGGGGGTAAACTGGATTGGGATTCACATGCTGAGGCCCTCGGGGGAAAGAAGTTGCTAAGCCGAATGAAATGGTCAGAGCTATTAATAACACATAAATTAATGCTGAAAGAAAAGCACACATTTTTACAGGTTCATTTGTGAGGACGGGACACTAACATGTGAGTAGAAAAGCTGCCAAATTAAGGGTGTAATGCCTAGCACATGTATAAGTGCTAAAAAACAGGGTTATGAAATCCTTAGCCCTTAATATGTGAGTCTCTTTTTATGTAAGTACTTGTGAGATTATTCACACGCCTGAAAATGAAAAAAAAACATCAACATGCTTCTGATGATATCAATCAAGTTTAAAACTATACAAATGACCATATTTTACTGGTACTGTCGCATGTATACCAAATGCATCGACGCAGTGCATTGTGACATGTGTGTGGGCAGCAGTACGTTTGTGTGAAGGAGGCAAAATTTGGAGCCTCGAGTATAAGAAGTAGTCTGTTTACTCTGTAGTCCAGATTGAGCCATCCATGTCTCTTGACAGTGTCTTCTACGGTCTTCGGGAGCTGCAGACAGATAGGTGATGAAGGCTGCAGCGAGCATTGCCCTCATGGGGAGCGTATCCAACTCACTCTTTATCTCGGACATCTGAAAGAACGAGAGACAGGCAGGTCATCGGGGTGAAAGTAATATGACAAGAGGTGGTGGTACGGGCACTGCAAGGATGGATGAACTGTAAATCCAACTCTGCACACAATTATTCAAATATCTCTACACTGATTCTGACAACACAACAAAAAACATTGACCAAACAATACATGAATACGTCACACACTTACACATGAGTATGCAAATACAAAAGGACTGCTGTAATTTCTACGTTGAGTTTCTTTGAGACCAATAGCATGACAGGGGATCACATGTGCACGTGTTGGGTTAGCCATGCGCCAGAGTTAATTGTTGAGCCTTATGACTACTTATTGACCACAGATATGTTTTCAGGACTATGAAATCTCTGGTCTACTGTATGAATACTGTCAACCATCGTGCCACTCAAAGCACGCGTCTATTTCGGCACCACTTTGTAGAGGTGTACCCGTCCCTCGTTGTGGCTCTCCCTTCCCTAGAAACACTTGGAAGCGTTCATATATAGGGAACCACAGCTACTGCGTAGCGTGCAAAAAGCGTTACGGATGATGTCTTTTTTCTGTGAGTATATGGAAATACGTGAGTGGAGAGTAAACTGGCTCTTTGGTGCGGGCCTTCAGGGAGGCACTGAGTATGAGGGTGTGTGTGTCAGGAAGAGATTGAGTGTTTTAATTAAGGGGCAGACAGATGCTGCGGAGAGGAGTAAAAAACAGCCGGAAGGGACCAAAGACAGCAGGATACATCCCCCCCGTCACACTCACACAGACACACACACAAAAACACGAGCCCACAACCCCCCCCCCCCCCCCCCCTGTTGCTGTTAGTTGTTAAATGAGCCCTGTACCTGTACTAGTAAATGTCTATAACCTCCAACACCAATATCCTCAAACGCAAACTTCTTCATCACACTACCTGTGCGTTCCACCGCGTGTGTTCCCCGTCCAGTTGCGATATGAGCTGCTGGGCAGCAGTGATTGTGTCCTGAGCTTTTGTCACTTCAGCCTCCAACTTGGCTGCCTCTGAAGTGTGACACTGAAACCTGAGGAAAGAGTAAGGAGGAGGAGGAGGAGGAGTAAGCAGGTAAATGTGGGATCATTGGGGATTTCTAAGATATTCATGTAATCTACCAAAGATGATTTCACTGATGTATAAAGCATTCATAGTTCTTTCATTGCAAATGAAGGTGGAATAGAAATCTGCCATGAAATCGGACAATGCAGTAAGAGGTGAGGGGAGGTTTCAAGATACGACCGAAGGAGAAGAGGACGGTGAAACATCTTTCAGTTCAACTTGCACGTCTTAGAAATGATTCCTTAAACATGGGAGGATAAGTGTAAAAATGACAGGACAGACGGTTGGATACGGGAAAAGTCGAAGATGTTGGAGGAAAGAGCAAAAGGGCTCGGTAATAGAGTTGAATAATGACCTGACAAGTAGTGTGACTGGCTAATGCCCAGAAAAAAAGAGAATGGAAAACCCCTTCAGGCATTAGTAGGGGCCGAGCCCATCTTTAGCCTTTCACAGGCTCTTTACTTTCATTTCAAGTTTATTCCGATTGATAGGACCTTTTTATGCAACGTTGTTGTTGTGGTGGCACACAAGCTCCTTAGGAAGTTGTAATTTTACTATACATTATTGATTCTGCACCACATTTCTCAGCAATGATAAAAGGCTCAGGCCAAATGACATTTACACACCAATTTATTCACAGCCCCGCCCCTATACTTTAGTCACGCACATTTCATAATCCATCAACTGGAGGTTGTCCTAAACACTTGTGAAAGGCATTGTAGCACCCAAAGAGATGCTGTTTCAATGTGCCTTTTGGAATCAAAGGGCATTCCGCCAGCCCCCCAGCGAGTAGGAAGGTGCAACGGCCCTTCATTGCTGCTTTCAGCTCTAATTGATTGTTTGTGTCCACGTTTACATAATTACAATGTGGATGAAAACAAGCAGCACAGAAATAGGGATGCTGCATAGCAGTAAGGGACACATATTGCAACTACAACTAAGTATTGTTTATTTTCTTGTTGAATACTATTGTTGGTAGCTAGCTAGCTGCTAATTCAGATAGCTCCAGAATCCCATTAATGATGTGACATGCTTTTCTTCAGTTTGAAAGTCGATTTTGCTTTCTGGACTGAAAAGGCATGTTTGTTTGTGATGTTGACATGTGATAAAGGAATGGTGGAACAATAAACAGCAATAAACTGTTTATTATACATATACAGAATGTATTATTATTATTTGTATGCCTTCCTGTTTCTGCCGAAAGAAAAAATAAATAAAGATTTTGTCACGGTGGATATACGTCGAACAATCAAAGGCTGGAAGAATGGATGGTCAGTTGGAATGAAACATACTTCTCTTTCAACTCGTTGACTTTGGCTCCAACAGAGTTGAGCTGGTCCTCCAGCTTATTCTTCCTACTCTCCGTTTTTCTTAGGTTTCTGGACACACAAACACAAACCGTGTCAAGCATGTCTATGTGAATCATTAAATACATGTGTACTTGTTGTTTATACGAGAGCATGAATATGTTTTCACATCATACTGTCATACTTTGGACAAAAACATAGTTGCTGATTGTTGTACAAGTGGAAAGACTGAACAAAGATATGCAAGCTTTATTTTGTTTACGTGTGAATGAAGATTGACGAGGGAATTAAGCCTGTCTGTGTTTGGCGTAAGATAGAAATAGTTCCTTTTGGATGTTTTGCTTATTATATTTTAGCCATAGTTGCTCGTAGTAGGTAAACCTGACGCAACTACGCAGCAGCAGAGATCGGCCTTCTCGGTCAATAAACTACGCTTGGCTGACTTTTTTTCTTTAGTGGAGTTGATTTATCAAAACTGAACAGACATGGACATTCTCAACTAATGGATTTTCAATACAGTTAAGAATTCTTTTCCTGTCAATTGTCCAATTGACAAACAAAATTATGGAGTAGTATTTTTGTGTCTCAGAGTGTGTGTGCATCCTTACTCCAGTAGACCAGACTGCTCTCTCTCCAGTGGCCCTATCCTCTCTAGGACGTGGGAGTATTGGACATTGGCTTTGACCCAGGCCGCCAGTGGAGCAGCTGCTGCACTGGCACGCTTTGCATTCTGACCAAAACAAGAACAGTTCAGTTAAGACAACAGCTGCAATACCATCTTCAGCTAACACACAAATAAACAAGGGGTTAACAACACCCACAAACCATTCATCTAAATATTATTATGCTATTGTGGCTAACTGACCTTTGGATCAAAGGAGGCCCTATTCCTGTTGAGCAGCTCTTCCACACTCTGGCGAATATCAGGGGCGATGTTCCTCGCCTCGAATGTGGATATGTCCTCCCTCACGCCACGCTTCGCCAGAAAGCTACAGAAAAAAACAAGGACGAGAGAGGATTGGGCGTGAGCAGATGGGTAATAAAGCAGATACTAAATAAAGTGAATTTTTATCCCTAAAATAAGAGGTTGATGTTAGTTCAAGCATCACATTGTAAACCTTAAAGTCCTTTCGTCTCTTAATAGCCAAAAATAGTTTAAATGTCGTTTTGTTAGTTATTAAGGTCCCCCCACCACCACCACCCCTCTCCATCAAATACTCACACATGTACTCTCTTTGTTAATTGCAATGCTCAGAGTGGAGTCTGGTCACCCAATTAACACACATCAGTAGCAGGGCGGAATTAATCTGATCCGCTCTAAAAGGTGCCCACGGTCAGATGAGTGACTAGTACCAAAAGCTAAATTTAAATCGAGACTGATCCACAAATCAATCCTCAAATGAATCACCATCTTAACGTGGCAGAAGGGCCGGACTACGTGCGATTCCCTGACCCTTAAAGAACAGGCTGGAAATGAGTTGTTTCCCCAGGCCCAGAAAAGGAAAACCATGGCCTCCTTGTGGAGGCAGAAATGGAGGGGAGTCCGTCGGAGGTGGCCCCTTCCGGCATTGGGGTAGTGTGAAACGTGAGGCGGGCATCAGGCAAGGAGGGGGGACCAACGCGGACTAGCTCTAGGGTGGTGGGTTGTCACCTCTCTGGTGCGGAAGGGGAACCCGGCGGAGGTGCAGAGGAGTGAGTGAGTGAGTTGCTAATAACCCCCAAAGGCGTTCTTTTCTTCTATATCCAACTTTTGCCCTTTCTCCTGTCTATGCTTTTACACATTCTTGCAATCTCTTCACCTCTCACCTCTTCATGCTGACCCAGGAGGTGTCGAAGATGCCCATCAGTCTCAGTACGCCCTCTAGGATGTCCCTGATGACATCAGGCGGCATGCGGAGGGAGCGAATCTCAGACAGAGCTTCGGGCTTTATGTTTCCAACTGCATGCTTTGCCTCATCTACCAAAGGCTAGAGGGCAGCAACGGTAAGAAGAGGGAAGGATACAGAGTTTAATAAATGTGTTTTTTTAGTAACTGACACATAATACACATGACTTACCTGCACTTCCTTCAGCTCATGATCGATTTGGACCTTTCTCTCTTCAATCTTGGACACTTCTTGAGCCATCCTCCCTTTTATCTTTTCCATTTCGGTCTTCTGGTCACTGGCATTCTGAAAAACCAAAAAGATCATCGGATTTCAAGAAGGTTATTTTGAAAATACAGCATAAAAAAGATTATATTAAAGTATATTATATATACACATATATTTACACACACATATATATATACTAAAACCACTACTACTGCTGCTACAGAATGCGCCGACCCATAACACATCTAAAGAACCTGTTCAAATTTAAATAAGTCAATTTGCCTGTACATCATTTGAGATTATCAGACATAAAGCCTCAGTCCTTCTTTGAAGAAAGAAAAAATGTGGTTTAGGACCATTAAGTCACATTATTGACGCTGAAAAGCAAGTGTGGATTCTCTCTCAATCCATATATCTTCATCCAGTATTTTTTATCACATCTCAGCAGATACTCTGTTCATTGACTGTGACCCCCCCCCAACCCCCGCGTGTGTTAACTCCTTTTACCAAATATTTGCCTCTCCCAATCACATAGGCCACACTTCTTCATAATGTTTCCACCTTTGTAAAGTGTGTTTTCCAACTAGTTGGTTTCCATTCTTCATCTTACTCCCAGTCTTCCTCCTCCCTCCTCCCTCCTCCCTGTCTCCATCTCTACAGGAGAAATAGCTGCAACCGCCCAAAGGAACGAGTGTAGTTGTTAATTAACAACACTCTGCTGACAGTTTTTCCTTCTCTCTCCCTCCTTCACTCTATCTCACTAAAAAAGCCAATTCCCCACAGAGAGAAAGATAAGACATCATAACTAATGAAGCCCCCCCCACGCAACCACCATACATATATCCACACATCCATCCTCCAGACAGAGCTGGCAGGAAAAAACGGAAACTGAAAATACTGGATGAAAAGTCACAGAACAAACAAAAGCACACAAACTAAATAAAAAAAGACTTCACAGTGGGGGAGACACAGCCACGGGGAATCCAGAAAGGGTTTCTAGTATAATACACTGCAGATGAGGAGAGTAAGAGTGAAGGGCAGAGAGGCAAGATACAATAAGAGAAGAAACTGGAAGACAAAAAAGAGGAGAGGAGACTGGGGAAAGTGAAGGAGAGGAGAGGAGCAGAGAGGAGAGAGCTGACGTGAGAGTTCAGGAGGGGACAGATATCACAGATATGAACCCTTGCATGTACCTCAGTTACATGCACACAGTAACACACATATATATACACACACAAGCACACATACCTGCATGGAAGTGGTGATTTCTTGCAGGGCAGAATCTGCCTCCTGTTGTTTGGTCTTCAGCAGCGCACTTTGCTTTGCAGCCCGCCTCTTCAACTCGTCCACTAATGCTTTGGCTTCATTCAGCTTAGAAACACCGGCCTGCAGACACAAGTCAAACAAAGGACAAGAGGGACATGACATAACGGTTTGCAATACATGTATGAGTTAAAAACACAGCGTAGAAAATGTGGAACCAACAGTGCTCTTAATGCTAATGGCAAGTGCCCACTTACAATCAATTTAAGATGATCCTTTTACTTTTATTAGAAACCTGTGGTATTTAATAAATCAAACAAACTGTTGTATATAGACACTAGTTGTCGGCTGGTAGTATTTTTGAAATTCATATTCTCATGCTATTATTATATGAGTATACTTATTATTAATATGTTTCTACTTACCTGATGCATATGTGCTTCACACCATAAGTTATTCTTTAATGGTGTAATAAAACATTATTTATACTTTGAGGTAGACCCAAACAATTTGTATGTCTTTGATGAAGAGACAATAAACTAGTGGAAAACAATAGAGTACTTTAACAGTTCTTTCTGCAGTTTGTACTGTAGATGGTATTGTACCTGCAGATGCTGTTGTCTCGTTGTGAGCTGGCCCTGCTTCCGGCTGAATAATGCAGTGTAAACGTGCAGAAAGGCCATATACTGGCTGGGTGTTGCACCATGATCTCTGCATGATTCATGCACCATCAGGAACAACCGGCACAGTTCTCCCTGAGCAGAACCTGCTGGGAGAAGAGGACGAAGAAGCCTGTGAGGATGAATTGGTCTGAATTTAGGTTAACTTCTTAACATAAAACACTGCCAAACACAGTTGGAAACTAGTCTTGTATTTGCTCCCCCATCAGTTATTTAACATGCAAACAAAAGCTGTTTTGTGATGGTGCAGGAGTATCACCAGCAAACATTTCTGCCAGAGCTGAATAATAACTTTTAACACTGATTCTTTGTCAAAATAAAGTCATCTCAATTAAGCTATAGTATTAATTATGTAATTAGGATAAACGGATGACTAAGATTAAAGTTTTGAAAATTCCTCCACAAAGAAGAAGTACACTTAGGGACACGACAGAGATACTCTCATCATAAAAAAAAAAAATTAAATGACCTGAGCTTTTACTCTTTGTGTCCCTTTCATTCTCCTCCCTTCCTCCTTCAGGCTTTGCCAACAGCAGCTCGGGAATCTGAAGATGTAAAGGGTCACACATCACATGTTGAAGGAAGGCATTGACGCATGCTTTATAAAAAACATTCTTATTCCAATTGCATTTTATGTTATTCCAAGCTTGATTTGACTTAACTCCATAGATGTATTAATCTTAAATACTGGCGTGGACTTTATCAACAGTTGCTGATTTACGGTTGCATCTGTTTTTGACCTTGGAACTGTACTTGTATATCATCCGCCCTCACTCACCTTCTTCATGCTGCTTTCAGACCATCCTTCCATCCACTGGACAGAACATTTGCGATAGAAAGCTGGGTTGCTCTCACAGTTGATGGTGAAGTTGGAGTTGGAGCAGTCCATGATAAGAACAATGTGGAGGTTCTGCTGAATTCCTACAGAGTTGTGATATAAGAGTTACATAGAGGGCAATGTGAAGGCGGGATGTGGTTTTTGTTAAGCCTACATGGTCCATTTAGACCAAACCAGACCAAAATAATGAATAAAAAACAAGCAGAGGGTCTGGGCTGTCGATAAATATACAGTACTAACTATGAGAAAAGTAGTTGTAGAGTGGTCCGGTAAATCCATCCTGTGAAGCAGCATCTTTGAGGGAGGAGAGGAGAGGCTCCAGTTCCTCTGGATTGTACAGACCTGGAACTTCCCCTGAAACATACACAGGCACACAAAGAGATGATTGCAGGAACGAGATAGTCGGTTCAGGACTTTTGAGCTGTGCAACATAATTTTGCTAAAATTACATTGGAGACAATGTACTTTACACAACTACGGCTGCATGTGGAATTTGTCTCAAAGATTCAATGCGCACACACACACACACACAGTATAGAAATACAAAAGAAAGCAAATAAGTGTGTATTATTTTACATTAACATAACCCGTAACAGAAGTTGTATCCCTTGAGGTCTAAAAAATCCAATCCGTTATAAAACAGAAGTGCGGGAAATATAACCACACTACGCACCTGATGACAGCAGACTGTTGATCATCTCTAAGAAAGCTGGGTGAACAAACTGATAGTCTTCCAAAAGCAGAACCACCTGTTGACCCTCCAGACCTGCCAGCTGCATCACCTACACATATACAGCATGCATACAATTATATAGCTTGATATACGGTACATATAAAAACGCCCCCCCCCCCCCTTAAGTGTACTCACACCAACATTCCTTTAGCAGGAAAGCTGTGAATTTATGTTTTAGTTATGACATTTAACAAAACAAAAAAACACATGTTTTGCCCAGTAAATCCGAACATCTAGCACACTCTGCAGGAATCAGTTAGATTAGTACCATTTAAATCACTCGAGAGAATACAAAAGCTAATCCACTCTTACCGTCTTGAGGTCATTGCTGAAATGCTTCAGGGAATAACCTCGGGAGATTTTGGGCGTGAACAATGTGTATCCATGCATGTGGGACACCAGGCACGTGGCTGTGTGCCGACCCACTCCACTCCGGCCTGCCAGGAGCAGTGAGCCACCGGGTCGGCTCAGGACCCGATCCACCCTGGACACAAAGTCACACACTTCCCAGAACAGGAGAAGATCCAGCTCTTTGTTATCACGGCTGTACAGCACGACTCCCTGGAGGAAGGAGAGAGGGGGGGGGGGTGGACACACACACAGGTGAGGAGCTGCACCACAGACATTCCAACAAATACAACAACAAACACAAAGGAAAACAACCACATGACTGACAGGAAACAGATCAAAAAAGGAAACATAGAGGTATTCTAACAGAACTTATGTCATACAACTACAGTTTTTTCACGGTGTACCTTTTGTATAACTTGTTTTAGGTCATTAGAATCCAGACGTCCCAGTGGTTTTCCATGAGGAGGTAGAGACTGGCCAGGAGCCATTACAGCCCCTTCAGAGGCTCCCCACGTCACATAAAATCCATCTGCACACGAGGGTGATATTACAGATTGTTAATAACACACTTTCTTTTCTATTACTTGTATTTTATACATCAAATAATATAAAGGCTCTTCAGAGCGGGGACGGAATACACAAAATTCAGCACTGTAGAAAGTACTGTCAAAAAAAATAAAATAAAAAAAGATTTCCAATCAGCTACATGTGAAGATGAGATAAACCGTCTCTGAATGTTCAACCTGGGCAACATGAATTTAAATGAGTTTTTTAGATCCAACAGATTTAATCCCAGATGTTTTACAGAAGAGGCAGGTGTCAGTTTTGCAGGCATGCAGCACTTTTGGCCGTAATCTTAAAGTGGCATTTCTCACTGCAGTACCAGCCTTTAACAGATCCACTCACACCGGTTTGATACAAATGCAGACTGCGCACATTTCAATCCTGCAATCGAGGCAATACCCACAAGGGCGAGCAGATGAGAAGGGTGTCCAAGAGAAAAAACTAGTGCACTCGCCAACCTTGACAGCTGCCTCATTGTGGGATATTGCAGTTTTGTGTATCTTTGTAAGTGAGCATTGTCGTTTTAAGTATGCTCCTCCTTTAATGTTGAGTTTGAACCTTTGCTGAATTGGTTCTTGGTAAGACACCTTAGCTGGATGCTGCTTTAGATGTGTGGATGTGATGGAAAAAATTATTTATCCTCACAGCCTCCGCTTTTTGAAGTCTTTAATCCAACCGCCAGCCCTGCAGGCCTTCATTAAGCAGTATCAAGGGCATTGGCCATGGATTTTTAAATTGTATGTATTCAGCAGTGACCTGTTCGTAACACCTCTCTGAGTTGAACCAGCTTTCTTTGCTCTTCAATATAAATTTGCATGAAGAAAGTATTTGTCACATATTTCCAGTACTGTTGTGCAGATTTTTACTGAGCACACTGGGGAATCACCATTTATCTTCTATTACCATTCCTCTTTAGGTCCTGAGGGAACCTGTTCCACAGTGTGGACAATACGAGACATCCTTCTGGTTTGACTTTGTTCTTATTTGTCTGGCAGTAGGATTTGGCAGGAAAATGGAGCTTTGGAGTGTTGCCAGATCCAACCAGGATTTAAAACCAGTCTACAACATCTAACCCCCGCTACAAGCAGGGAATTCAAAATGTTATTAAAATGGTGACACTATATTTTGATGATTGAATAAGAAACTTGTTTTGTTTCGTTTACGATTTTAAGTGGTTTGGAGCGGTGAATAAAAATAAACGCCCTTAACGGAGAGCTGTCAAAGAACAGAGTGGATTCAAGCTTTCATTCAGACACGAGTGGCCGCCTGAGTTGAGATGTGTTGGCATGAATTGCATCATGTACTCAATCTGTGACGGATGTTTTCCTTCTTTGCCCAGATGTTGGGCGGTTGAATCCACCGGAGCCCGTGAACAGTTGTTTTGTGTGTGTGTGATCTAAAACGTAGGCGTAAGTCAGCCAGAATAGAGCTACTGTACGTCATACCAGGCATGTTGTCCAGAGCGTCAGAGCCCCAGTCGCCCCGAATGATGGAGGAGAGGATGTTGTCAAAGGTGTGAAGGTCTTTGGAGGAAACTAGCCGGTCTCTGAACAGTCTCCTGGCCTCATATGCTACCACCTCCAACACGCTGTCTGTCACATTAGATTGAGCTACAATGAAACAGATGACACACAGATGTATATGAATTAATATCCTACAAGATATCCTTGCCATGTACATGCTTACATTTACTCACAAGATGAGATTTGTCGATTTTATTTGATTTTGAAATATGTTACTAATCAGAACCGTGATATAAAACTGCAAAACTGCTTGTCCCTCCCTCACTGAGAGCAAAACACTGGACTAGATCACGACTCTTTGCTGTCCTCGCTCTGAAATGGTGGAACGAGCTCTCTGATGACACCAGGACTGCAGAGAGCCTTCACATCTTCCGCCGCAAACTAAAGACACACCTCTTAAGACTCTACCTCAACTAAAACTAAAACCAAAATCGTTGAAAGATACACAGTCACACTTCCTTTTGGCACAATTAAAACTTTAAACTAAAAGCCCTTTAAAACATTTGGGGGCACCCAAACCACAAGTTGTGGACAAATAATCCCCTTATAATACTGGAAAACTTGTCTTGATTACTAATGCATCCATCAGCTGCAGAGAACTATAAGGTTTCGTCTGGATATGTATATATGGTTTTATATTTTTAGGTGTGTTTTGATTTATACCAATTTCCAAGAGCAATTTCAGACCCTTCAGATGCTAATGCTCCACAACTTGCCTCTAACTGTCTGTCTGCCGTGCAGGTAGTGCACATAGCCGGCTGCTCTAGCCAAAAAACAACGTTACGAGAGTGGTTATGATGTGCTGTTAATAAACAGTGATCCCAATTTCACACTCAAACCACAACAACACAGTCAGAGAATATAAATGAGGCGAGGGCTTTTCACATACCAAAAGGAAGGTCAGCAGCAAGAGGGGAAAACAGGAAAGAAGAAGAGTGGGTTAAAAAATAATGAGCACTGGAAAACGTTTGTATTGAGACATGTTTTAATCATCATAACTAATGCTTGGTCTCGCTAGCACAGCAGGTACATATTGCACAAGGAGAGGAAGAGTCACAGAGAGATAGATGAAAGGACAGCAAAGGGAGAGGATGATAAAAGAGGGTGAGAGAGACAAGTGACAGAGAAGAAGTGAGTAAAGAGAGGAGAGATCTAATGAAGAAAAAGGTGAGAGTTGGAGACAGCGGCTCTAAACTAAAAGAACATTGACAAGAAACAAAGCCATATGGTGCTCTCATTTGTTTCTGGCATCAAAACTGACAGTTGGGAAGTTCCTGGGCTTGAAGTTCCTCGGCGGCAGCCAAATGATTGTATGTGAGGACTCAAAGGATATTTTTAGATAACCAGTGGGTCATTTGAACTTTCAATTTTTGTTTTCATACATTGATGGCTCTTTAAAGTTAAGTGAAAGTTCCTAACAGGCCGTAGGTCTGATTCTTTAAAGTTCCCACGTGGCAAAGGGATATCTTTACGGATATTGGTCCCATTGGACTTGTTCCCTAGCTAAGAAGGTTTGAGTGTCCCTAGTTATGACATGTATATCATTCCTGTCAAAAAGCGCTCTGACTCACCTATTAATGTGTATATGTATGTGTATTTACCTGCAGTGAGGTCATACCGCAACAGGCTAAGGACCCATTCTGTGAGGATACAGGGGGTAAACAAGTAGTGGCTGTGGTCATCCACTGTGAACTTGGCTTTCATCTGAAATAGATATAAATAGATGATCATACAACATATTTGAATGATCAAATTGACTGAATGACGTCCCATATGGCTGCTTTGAAGTTAATAAACTATGGATGGCACACGTGTGACTCATGTCATGTTCACACTTTCAATATATATGTTGCTAAAAATAAAATGAACTGACATCGTGCCCACGTCAATACCTGTTCATAGAGCTGCACAAGAGACCCAGCCAGCTGGTGTGTTTTCCCTGTGCTGGCCCAGGACGCCTGGGTGCCCAGGCTATGCTGGAGAACTGGCTGCAGGTATGCTGAGTAGATAGTCTGCAGCTGCTCCTTGTCTGGATAGCTAAATGCAGAGGCAAAGAGGCAGAGAAAGATGAAGGATGGGGAATAAAAAGAGAGGGAGTCAATGTCTGGGTTAGAGCTAGACAGGTCGGGAAATGGAGATATGAGGGAAACATGAGCATTTTGAAAAGCATTTTTTAAAGGACAGGTTAGCAAAATCCACGATGTAATTGCAGGCTGCACGGTAATGTATTAAGTAATATTTAACCTACACTTGTACCATACTTACTCTATAGTGCAGACACGTACTATAGAGGTGAAGCGAGAGGTGAGTGAATGGCTCCCTACGGCACCTCCTGTGGACATGGATGCCACCACCTGGATGTTCTCAAGACTCACCCACTCCAGATTCTCATCATAGAATCCCTTATATGTCAAAACCTTGGGAAAGAGACGGGGAGAAAGAGAGAGAGAGAGAGAGAGAGAGAGAGAGATCAGACATATCAGAGAGTATCATCCATTCTTCAGTCACTACATTGCTCACTAAATTGTCTATTTGTGTTTTCATTCATGTGTCCCTTTACCTGTTGCAGGAAGGAGGTGAGGTTGCTTGTCCCCCATTTGTCAGGTTTGGGCAGGTTGATGTCTTTTAGGTAGAGCACCAGATTCTCGCAGTCTTTGGGCCGAAAAACTCGACCGGTGTTTGAGCTGAGCAACAGACAGGTCTGACCAAGCTTCTGCAACACGTGGCGAGATGACGTCTGAGCACTGCAGTGAACTACGGCAACTTGGGTGGATCGCAGCCGAGAGAAGGCGTAACGCAGGAGCATCCTAGACAGAAAATAATGAATTACAAAAAAAAGGTCAAGAAATGCATCATTTAAGAAGATGTGGCCATACACGTTCTAACAACGGCAGCCAAATTGGTAATTGCTGTGCCTCTTGTACGTGTCATATATGCTGAGGATAGTTCCAGGACTACAGGGTATTATGAGAGGAAGAAATGAGTGTTGGTGCTGCATTTGACACGAAGGTCGCCTGGGATCTCGAGAACAATGTTTGTCAGAACAGACCCGAAGGCAAAGGGAGACATTTGGTGGGTGCACACAGAAAGAGAAAATAATTGGGAAGTAAATCATATGCGGGTTTGCTCTTTCCATGTTTGTAAAATGATTATATGTTCTTTTGTCTTCTGATAAGCCTGAAGAACTCCTCATTGCCTCAGTGACCTTTCAGACGAGAGTGAGGCAAGACAAGAGACCAAAAGAGGCATTGAGGGAGTTTCTACTGCAGTGAGTGTAAAAGGCAAACTCAGTGAGCCTTGTTCCTCAAACCCCTGGGGAGGGAAGCGGTTACTTCTGAGGCAACGACTCTATGTGTAGACACACCCGCCAGTGCACATATACCACACAAACATGAACTACGCAGATTCTGACTCGTCAGTGCCTTTGCACGAAAGGTCTTGAATTTCATGCGGCTTTGATATCAGTGTTGCTTGGATCATTGTTGAGTGTAACCATTTGAGAGCATCTGACTCATTATTTATAATCCTTCTGTTGTGACCTCACTGACCCTTTTTCTATACACAGACACATTAGACACAGTAGATTTGACTGGAATATTGTCTGTTTAAAATATTTAAAGCGACTGACACCCCGTAAATGATATGAAACAATCGTGCTTTTAAATGAGTGAATGTGAGATTACTAAATAGTTAATCCGCAAATCAGTGAGATGTGCGAACACTACATCACATACAAACATGACATAAATACATATTCAGTACATATTGTCTCCATACACCGTACAAAATATTGCATGTGTGTGTGTGCCTCCTCCGTGTGACTACTGCATACTGAGGTTTGTGCTCTGCACTTGTTTGTAATTACCCCTTTCCGCAGCCCTCCGGCCCCACCACCATGAAGGGCTGCCTGTGCGGAGCTGTGAGCCACGGGGAGAAGCAGTGCAGACCTCTTTGCATGTCTGGAGTCTCAATAACCGGTAGTGTGCGCGTATGAGAGAGCTGCTCCAGCGAGAGACCCTCGGGACGGTGGAACGCGTAGGCTGCTAGATGGCCGCTCTCAGAGTCATAGTAGGTATCTAGTGGTTTCTTGGTGTCCGGTGGGCTTTCCCTTGCCCAGCTCAGCAACTGCAGAAGTACACAGATACAAGGGGAACCATTCACATCAGCACTGATCTTTCCGAGTAGTGGCATTACAGACGTTCCGCACCAGGTGCATATCCCGTGTAAGTGCTTGAATGATGACTCATCGCTATTTCTTTTCAGTAATAACTAAGAACTCTTACTGTGAAAAAAGTACATATTTAAGTTTGAGCCATGGATACAATTTAAATACTCAAACTAAGGCCACCATCTGTCCACATAAAAAAAAACTCAGGGGTCCTCACCTCTTTGGCAAACTCCTGTCTTGTTTTGAGGTTGAGGTTTCCTCCCAAACCTCGAAGGAGACCAACGATGAACTGACCTCTCTCTGTAACAGCACTTAGGTGGGAGAGACCGTTGAAGACTGTACCCACCAGACTAGTCTCCACCACAAAGTCATTCTGATGAAAAGTGAGAAGAAGAGAAGGGGGAATACAACTTTGAATAAAACATTTGATTAAATTAACGAATGAATTAAAAAAAACAAATGGTTCCTTCACAGGATATGATAACTTGAACCTGGCAAAAGTGTTTTGGGGGAATTAAATCTATGATGATAAACACTGGTCAGTATATGTTAAGGTCATTCATATCTAGGTTTTTTTTTAATTCACCATAATGACACCGTTTGATTTTTAAACCAGTGTGAGGAACTATGATAGTTTACCTGTTTGAGGACCCAGTCCAGGGCTCGTTGGAAGTAGTCTCCCAGCCAGTTTTCTAGGTTAGTGCAACACTCCGCTGGTTGACCCCTCAACCACGATTTAAGCAGGGCACCCACATCAATGTCCTCGTCACTAAAGTTAAGAGTGAAGGAACGGGAGACGAAAAAAAACAGTAAGACAAGCTAGTTGGAATTTGGTGCACTTGAAACCCGGAGGGCATCTGCTGACTGACCTGAGAAAGATCATTCCCATGCGGGATATGGTGGCTGGGGAGGCACAGCTAAGGTCATGAGTCTCAAACAGGAAGTTGACATTGGGTCCGAATTGGATGCGTTCACCACTTGGCATGGTTAACAGCCGGTTATCATCGAGCACAGAGTTCAAACTCTCGATCCATTCTGGGTCAATGTCACCGTCGCACACGATCCACGAACTCACCCCTAGAAGATACAAAAACACATGTAGGTGTACATTCTAAGGACATGCTGTACATTCAGAACATCAGTACATCCACATGATTGCTGTCTCTTTCCTACCCTGTGGTTCTCTGACCACATTCCTGGCACTATGTGTGAGGACGCCATCAGCCCATTCTCTGGTGTCCATGTCTATATGTCCCAGCAACTGCTGTCTGGGCATGGCCTTGGGATTCATTGTATACTGCTTCACCTACAAAAATACAACATTAAAAAGAGAGAAAACACAATTTAGGAAGATGTTTTTAACTGGCCCATGAAGTCTGGAATAATTGTATTGAGTGTGAATGTGAGATAACTAAATAGTTAATCAGCAAATCAGTGAGATGTGCGATGTAAAATTCTCAATATTGTTAAAACCTAAATCGTACTAAATGATAAATAACAGCATTTCGAATGATTTTGAGGTTTCATATAAAACGCGGTGTTCACAGTACTCCTTGCACTGGTTGGAATTTGTCTCCTACTCACCACTTTGCCCGTCTTGCTGAGTGCAGCTCTAAGCATCCTCCAGAGCGTAGACTTTCCTGCTCCACTTGGACCTACAATGACTACGCCCATGCGTTGTCTCAGCTGTTCATTCAGCTCCAATGCCTTCTTCAGCTGGAAAAAAATATTCAATTAATAGCAACCTCTTAATAAACTATCCACCCGCTGTGTCTCAGTTTTAATGTTACATCCTTTTTGCAGCATAGAGTGATCCCAAACGCTGACAGAGGATCGGGTCACATCATTTATCATGATAATAATATTTGTATAGTTGTTTGTACAGACAGACCTGGCTGGGTATAAGTTCCATCCGTGCCTCCTTGAAGACTTGTTCCAGTGCATGCATCAGAATCTGGTCCTCCACATCGGTGAAAATAACCCCAGAGAAGACATCTCTGACCAGAGCATCAAACCGGGAGATATCGGCAAATGTCAGCTTGGACATGGTATTCAGTCTCAATGCCTGCACCACCAGACTACTCTCCTCAACTGCAAGGAGACGGAGAAGATTGATAACCCTTGTACGTCATTTTTCTTTTGTTCTTCCACATGCCCCTTTATAAATGTGTTTTTTTATTCGTTTTTTTATTAACTAACCCTGTAATGATTTAAGAGTTGTCAATAACTAGCTTTTCTAAAAATGGTGGCCTTGCCTACAATGGTGGTGAGTTTTTTTCACCTCGGAGAGAAACACACAGGGACAACACAAAAAATAAATTGGCTACACAAATGGCTGAAAGTGGTGCAATGGCTCTTTGTGTGTATATGAATTGTTGTGTGTCGGACAGATAAAGTGCTGCTTATTGAACAGATCATTTTGAAAGCGAGAAAATGGGCACAAGAAAAGGCAGAGGAGATGAAAAGGAGAGACAGTGGGGGGAAGCATAGAAAATCAGAGGCATGAAAGGGAGATGGGGCGGAGAGACAGGGAGCCGCGAGTCAAGAAGAAGAGTCGAGAGCTGTATATCGACAGCCAGGTATCAGAGAGAGGACGAAACAAGAGGTCAGAAGAGGGGAGAAGGAGGCGAGGTAAAGAGGTACTGAAGAAGAAATTTAAAGGGGGGCATCTGGAGTAGATCGGTTTACATACCTTACGGTTGAGTTAGGTATGAGGTCATTTAGAAAAAAGTTTCACAATTGAATAAATACACTAAAGAAAACTAACTGATAACATTTCTTTTGTGTTTTTTTTGACAAAATGTAGTATCTGCAGAAGGATAATTCAAGTATGTCATGAAAGGATGAGATATGTCATGTTTTTTAGTCTGTTTAAGTTTTAAATTCATCCATGGTTTATAGTACGACTTTAACTTAATTTTCCAGTCATCTCGCATCATGTTTGGCAAATTCTGCCCCTTTTCAGCTGAATTTTGTTCAATAAATCATGTCACTCTTTATAAGTCCCATATCTCAAATACAGTCTCCCGTAATAAAAACATCTGCCTCTACAAGTGTTGTGATTCATGAGTTGTGATGCGGTTTGTTATTGGCGGACTAAGGATAATGACCAAAGACACACACGCTTTCTCCAACTTTCCTGTCACTCTCGACTATTGAAAAAAAAAAAGCACCACAGAAATATTGTACCCTAAAATAACCGAAATAGCCAGAGGGGTCTTACTCCTGTCCTTGTCGAGGCTCCTCCTCTGATGCTGCAGCAGACTGCCACAGGCCTTCAGCACTGTCTTCAGAGCACGCAAACCCCAGTCGTAGTGCTGCTGGGGGGTCAACAGCTCCCTGGACGCACACATGACGGCACATTTTCACACAGTCTGAATTGACTCTAGTAGCGCAAAGGGCAGGGAGGAACTTATCCACAAAATCAATGTAGCGCAACAGACTGTGGTGGGAGAGTGAGGCATTGTGAATGAGATTATGATTTGGAACACAAACAGGAAATAGCAAACACACAGCAAGCCAAAACCAAACTGCAGAACTAAAGAATTTATACCTGGCCAGGTTGAAGATTGCAACAATTTTTTTGCCCAGCATTTCTCCATCTTTGAAGCCCTCAGAATAGAGGATGACCTCAGCAATGAGTTCATTATCTGGCCTGCTCATGGCCACAGGCCGGAACAGCTGCTTTAGGTTGTCTGGAAGCTTCTGTCTGCCTCCATAGCCTTTTCCTGCCGGGTTTAATGTGATAAACACTCCAGAGTTTGGGTCCAATTCAACCTGAATGATGAAGAGGAGTAGGAAAATTCTCATCCATAAAGTATTTTAAATTACTGATTTATAGACAGACTGACAAACGTTCTCTGTGTCTTCAGTTTGTGTGCATCTGCACTCGGAAACATCAGTGTGTTTTTTTTGCCGCATCTTTTATTTAATATTTTATTCACAAACCTCCTTCCCCAGCAGATCACATGCAGTCTTGTGATGTTTAAGGGAGTCTTGAATGGCCTGAATCTGCATAGAAACTGCAGATAACACTGCTTCCTCTAAGCGGTTAAACTCGTCAAAGCAGCCCCACGCTCCACACTTGACCAAGCCCACAAAGATTCGTCCCATTGACTTAACGTCGATTCCCTGAAGAAAGAGACACATTCTCAATAAACAGTTGTGTTTTGAGAGTGTTTGTCGGAGGCGTCTGAAATGTTAATTGCGTATGTGTATTGCTCTCAGAATAATGACCACCAATAAGAGGTTTAGGCTAACATTGTAAAACCGTCACTCACTCCCTACAAGGATATTCCTACCTCATCACAGTTGAATACCAACACTTGGCGTCCAAACAGCCCTCCCATGGCTTTGACGGACTCAGTCTTGCCAGTGCCGGCGGGCCCGTAGGGATTCCCCCCGAGCCCCATCTTCATGGCCTGGGTCAGAGTCAGGTAACACTTATCAGTCAGTGGAGTGTGCACCAGTTTAGCCGCATTACCCTGGGAGGTGGGAGAAGTAGGGAGAAGAAAGTGAGCAGTAAAGACTTTGACAGAAACTAGGTGAGACGGGCAGACGGGGGTTAATATATGGCGCGGGTTAGGGGAGGATGGAAGGTCCGCGGGGGATAAAGGCAAAGAGATGTATGGATGACGATGATGGATTAAGAGTTAAAGCAGTGAAAAACAAACAAAGAACAGGCAAAGAAAAAACAGAAACGAGTCATTCAGAGTCCAGCTTTGGTTATTTTAAAGGGAGTAAAGCAAGGCATCAGCTCATCTCATCTCTGCATAAACAGTGCCCCCTGATGGTAGAAAATAGGACAATTACGGGTGTGGTGGAATTTTCCCCAACAACTGGAATCTAACTTTTTAGTAACGAAGACGCCAATGCTCAAAAGACTCAAGATCACATAGCATTAACATCATGATCTAAAGTTAGTTAAGGGATTGTGATATCATCATCGGAGGTGCTTGCAATGCAAAGTATGGGAGAGGAGAGCTATGAAAATGATTTTTATAGTCAATTCACAGCCTGACATCTGTCTTCTCCTTGAGCCTTGTGTGTTTAGGACAGGTCAGGTGAGTCTCCTAACTTGAGCATAAGCCTCACCTTCTCCTGTTAGTGGCTCAAGCTAATGGACAAAAAAGAGCGCATTGAACTATCTCCTATCTAGTTGCCAACACACCTGGTATTCATACGTGTAGCGGAACTCTGCATCCACCATGTGGATGAGGCAGCATTTGTCAGTTCCCATGTAGAAGCGGAGTTGCTTCTGCCAGGCCCAGGCATCAGGGCTGGTGACTCCTGCCTGGTTTAGTTGCTTCACCACACTGATGTTGTGAATAATATCCAGAATCAAGGCCTTCAGCTTCAGCTGCAGGACACTGGACTCTGAAAGACATGCGTGTCCGGATGGTAGAAGTGTTCAAGTTGCGCAAATAATAAACGTGGTTAGAAATGAGGGTTGTTTTTGTAAATGCCAAATAGCAGTCAAAAAGTTCCAAACTATTTTGGAGTTGTAATAAGAAATATACAGTACATGCACAGGAGTAAAAGCGAAGTTTTGAATTATTAACACTGTGCAGTATCAACATACCCTTGGTACAAAGAAAAAGCTTCATATTCAATGTCTGTGCCTCCTTTTCTTTGAACAATTACAAAGATCTGGTATGAAACCAATTACTACTTTACGTTCTAGAAGGTTGCTTTTTTCCGGCATTGCTGAGCATTGAATCAATCATTTAGAAGAATAAATGGCAACCCTCTTTGTGCAAACAAAAAACAATTTATAGAGAGGTAAACTACTATTTTTATGACATGAAAACACCATCTTGTCTTGTCTCACTGCCCGAGGCCTGTGTCTCCCCACCTGGGTTTATAGCCCATCTATGTGGACTGGGTAATTAAATGATCTTTCCTTCCATTACTTTAGCTGCCTTAATCAGTAAAGCCACTCCGGAGCCTCTCAAGCCTACCTGGTTGTTTTAGGGAGCCAGTAATTTGATGAGATGTTATCATGGAAATGGGTTCTATTTCAAGTGTGTGTTGATGGTAGGGGTTTTGAATCACACAAAATCAACTGTATTATCTGCAATTTGTGATAACCATCAATATGGCATTGTGTTGAAATAGTTTGTATGAAAAATTGGCTCTGCTAAGACTAAGACAATTGAAACAAGCACTGTTTCGATAGATACATTTTCATGACAGGGATTTGGAATTTGGCAGCAAAGTACCGTGAAATGATGCCACGTTACTGAAGAGCTTTTCATCTCATGCATGAATAAGAAACGCTGATTTAAGTTTAAAAGCCCTTTTTACATATTCAAGTTCTGTGAAAAAACATAGCGGTCATGTTTTATGTGGCCATATATTCACCCCCCAGACATTAAGTTAGCCCGTCAGCTCATGCACCAATAGCTTGGAAGGGCAGCCCCTCTGCAGCTCTCGCTTCTGGTCGCCTATCAAGAGATTTACATGAGAGCAGCCATTTGGCATTTATCTCTTGGGCATGAACAACCCAGGACTTTGATCAGAGTTCACGAAAAAAGCCAGTTGCAAGTATAAAGTGTTTAGAGAACATGGCTAATTAAGGAGGTTGATTTTATCAGGAACCAAAGAAGAAGATGCAAATGGTGGGGGACAAAGCAAACAAGGGAACTCATCATTTAAAAATGCTGCAAACATGTCAAAGCTTTGGATGGTCTTTTGAACAAAAAATACCCCACATGGTATGTATGGCACAACTTCTTCTCTCTGTTTTAGTCTAAAGGGTCAGACTTGGTTTTGTCCCCTTCATTTTGACTGTGAATGATCACCAGCACAGGAAGGTACAGGATATGGCTGAATATATTTGTTTTGTAAACCAAAAATAAAATGAGAGAGAGACAGAGAGCACTTATGACAATCAAAATCCAGTGACCAATGTATTTAAATGTGCATTTATGCATTTTCGTCCACTAGAAGTCAGAAAGAAACCCCAGACAAGCAGGCAGTCACCAAGCCCAGACGTCAACTGCATTAGTCTTACTGCCGTCTAAAGTTGCTACGGTTAACGTGTTAGCGTACAATTGCCTACTGAAGCTGTTCAGATGCTCAGATTTAATGTGAACCTCATTTCTGGAGGCACGACTGGTGACAAATAGTCAAAACAAATTCACATGAACAACTTATAAGTCAGTGCATTGAAGTTAAACCACAGCAAATCAATTCATGAATCCAAACAGAACTACCTGTATTAGCTTGATCATCAGAGCTGGTTTCCACCGCCGTGTAGTGTCCCAATTTGGCATTGAGTTCCAGCTCCAACTGATGCAACTGCTGCTCTTTTAGAGCTCTTTCCACATCTTCAGTAAACTGGATTTGCTCAGCCAGACACAGAATCTAAACCAAGAAGAAGGTGTGGACACTTAAAGATGTTTTTTTCACATCTTGGGTCACAAATAATTGACACATGTATGTAGTCTTGGATCTTAACTTCATGTATGGTGGGTTATGTAAAAAGTTCACCTGTGATGGGTAGCAGGAGGGGTCCACCTCCCCTTTCTTCCCTGCAGACAGACATTCACACAGCAAGCGCTTCAAAGTCTCCTTCATTTCTACAGACAGCTCACTCAGCCACACCTAGGAAGAAGGAAAACCGTTCAGAGCTACGAATAAAAAAGTCTTAATAACAACAGATTTCAGTTTTCAATCCATCATTCAAAATGATTAGAAATCAATAGTTTCATCAACTCATGACATATATCATTTCATTCTTTAAAACCTATTCAGTTTTACTTACTTACTTACTTTTAACCACCTTTTTAAATGCTTTATTTGTCACCTACCCACATGCATAGCTGGAAAATTTCTAGTAATTTATACGCTACATCAAGCACAGAAAATATACATTTACATAAAACTGCAAAACAAATTTACCTCCACGAGGCTGGAGATGCGTATGAGGTTTCCTAATGGCACTATTTCCCCTTCCAAAGAGCACATGGCAACAATGTGCTGGCACTGCTCATCAAAAACAACACTGTGGATGCCTGCATTGACACGAACATAGATTATCTTCACTGTCCAACAAATCACCCCGTTGATTCAAGGGATACAAGGTAGTGAGGGGAGCAGAGAAAGAAGATAACAGCGTGGAAAAAAGAGGTTTCTAACCTGCAAAGAGTTTCCTGAGATGTGACTGGATTACGGTTGGGTTGGTTGCCTGACCAAGAATTTCCAACAGATCATCATCTCCAATGAAATAGAACCGGGGAAAGGCGGAGCGTTTCTCCTGCGAAGAACACAAAACAATAAAAGAAAGTTGTGACATTTTCATCATGTTATGCATACTGTGCAGTGTTTACCTCCAGGAACTCATTAAGTGACTTCTGGCAGCGCTGCAGCTGGTCCAGTATGGTTACCAGGGAGTTTCTGATGCCAGCCCTCGAGCTCAAAGAAACCACTCTGTTGTCTCTTTGAATGTCTGACATTATTGACCTGTACACAAATAGAGACCGTGTTACGTTACAGGAGGTAGATAAAACACATTACGCCTGTACCACAAGTCATATTTGTCCATTTATTCAAGGGCGCATCATCCTTTTGGTATACTACATATTAGGCATACTAAACATCTGAAAGTGGAAACCAAAATGATACATTTTTTCAGCATGTCATATAGTGGATGTGATGAATGAAAACTGACTGCGCGTAATAGGTCTCTGGATGCGATACAGTTTCACACACACAAACACACGCTCAGAGTACCTGAAGTCTTCATCTACACGTTTGAAGCGAGCCTCTTCTCGAGGCAAAGCCCCCCGTCCAAAAATGGGCTCCAGATAAACCCAACGCCTCTGGATGGCATTGAGACTCAGCAGGTACTCGTCTAAGTCCGATAGACGACCCTCCCATAGACTGACCTGTGCACGGGCGGACGCAATTAAGTAACATCATGTAGAGCTGCTTCATTACGGCTAAGTAAGACATAAATGTGCAACAACACGAGACAATTCATTTGATCGGGTGAACACATACTGTATCTTTAATAAACACTCTGGGGCGATGTACTTTTCCAAAAAATGAAGACTAAAGCAGAAAATGTATCAAAATCTATTCATAGACTTTTTGAACTAACCTTATCTTGGAAGCTGCGGTAGTAGGGAGAGTCCTTCAGAGACTGCAGCAGACAGCGGTTATCGCCCACCTGGATGGACACACAGTGGTGATAAAGCCATGGTTTGATAATCCGTCATTTGTTTAACGGTGCCAGTAGCCATGCCTGAACTTTCCTGAAGACATTTACATGACTTCCAAGTCATTCCACCAAGTGGTCGCTTTTATTGACCCGTTTGAACTAATGATATTCAAAAAGTATTTGACA
Source organism: Gasterosteus aculeatus (assembly GCF_964276395.1). Taxonomy (NCBI): domain Eukaryota; kingdom Metazoa; phylum Chordata; class Actinopteri; order Perciformes; family Gasterosteidae; genus Gasterosteus; species Gasterosteus aculeatus. The sequence goes on along the minus strand of NC_135688.1, from coordinate 7,410,973 downwards.
AAAAGGGAAAGAGAGAACGGCTGAAGGAGCCTTTCCTAATAATACAAGGATTTCAGAAGCCTTGTTCGCCATGCAGACTTTTTCTTATTAGATAGAATTATGCTATATATTACGCACTAAACACAACTTAATATTTTGAACTTCATACATTAAAAAATGCACAAGGGCATCCAAGACCTTTCTTACATAGACCATGTTGTGGTCCACTCACACATGTTTACTAAGGAAACGCATACAGTGATCACACACACAAATGTGCTTTAGAAGTGTTTAGTAATATCTTAAAATCGATTCTTAAACTCAAAAGGTAGCCAGTGCAATCAGCAGGATATGTTCTCTTTCTCCAAAAGAACTAAACCCAAAGACTGACCAGGGTCAGGTGTCACAATAAGTCATTTAAAACATTCTGAAGTCATCTCTGCGTCATGCTAAGCTCTGAATTGTGACTCAAATGTTTTGTAAATAAATACATTGCGTGCTAAAAATAGGGCAGCTAATGCAATCAAGAGAAGATCCTTCCAAATGGGTTCAATAATAATTTTGTTTAATTTGATTCAATATTCAGCTTTGTGGTGCAAAAATCAGAGCAGTTTTCGCTTGGCCTGATATACTTATAAAAATATTGAGCTCTCACATTGTAACTGCTTGGCAAATCTGTTATTTCATCCAAGTTAACATTTGAATTTGCCCTACCAGGCCTGCATTAATCTTTACGGCTTTCTGTCTTTAGTAAACAAAAAAGTACGTGAGACCAATGATCAACAAAGCAGTCAAATCCTGTGTAACACTATCTACGTTTAGCAAATATGTCAAATGTCTATTTAGTTTTATAATCAAGGTAAAGTCCAGTTTATTTAAAACAAACAATCTTGAGACAGAAAAGATTAGTTAATGATTAACTGCAGTAGAACAAATGGAGATCCAGCTGAATAGGGTAGGGATAGGATAGAATGGAATAGGGTGATTTCCCTGCTGCAGAGGACTTTGTGCAGAGAAGCAATCATGTCATCAGTTACTGCAGATAAAAGGGGTATTATGAAAGTTGACAAAAAAAGTTGGAAAAAGCTAAAAAAAAAAAATTGGAAGTCACTCAAAAAAGAAGGCAGGTGCTTAGGCGGCAGGCATTCCTCAGTGGCAGGCACATAGAGGACGCTGACAGTAGTAAGTGGAGATGAATAATCAACAAAAAAGGGAGACACACCCCTGTTATTTGGTTAGATGCCATCTGCTTGCTGCAAGAGTTTATGATCAAAGTGAGGCTGATACAACCAGTCACACTAAGCTGTAATTATGTTTGCTGATTCATCTGCAGTGCCTTAAGAGTGACTCAGTATATGTTATACTTAGTATGACCTCATGCCGTAAGTGTTGATGTATAAGTCCATGTCTCTTTGTGTGACTACCTGATTGACTATATCCTTCCAGTCCTTGATGAGGGGCAGAGTGCGTCGGCTGCTGTCCGAGTACTCTGTGAGGTTGAAGGTAGCTGCAGCTCCCCACAAGTCCAGCTCCCGCAGTGCTTCTCTGATTGTCACCTCAGCCTGAGCACGACTGTTCAGGTCCTGAATACGTGAGCGTGTACAAACAAACACAAACACACACACTTATCACATTCATCCTATAAAGGTCCACCTGTATTACTATTCCGGGATGGTGGGCAAGGACCTTTATCTCTGTAATGCCTGTATGCTCTTTTTAGTAAAATATTGAAAGAGTTGGTTGTTTATTAAGATTTGTTAAAAAAAAGAACAGAAGAAATGTCATTTATAACAACCTTTTAATGATATATTGCATGTGAACGTCTGTTACCCACAGTCTATGGTCATGAGTTTTTCCTCATTTACAAAATGCTTCGCAATTCCTTACTTGTTCCTGCCACCTAGTGGCCCTGGCCAGAAATGACACTAATATTGGTAAACATTAGCATTTATATTTTTTGATAAATCATGGCAGCATACATGAAGCACCAAACGAAATGTGAGCAATTTCAACAGGCCTTTGTTCCAATTTACACCCTCTATTTATTTGTAAAAGTGTGTGCAGACCTACCTTAAGCTCCAAGGCCTTTTCTATGATGGTATTTGCCACACAGAGGATGTCATTAAAGGTGAGTCTCTCTAAAGTTGTCCCTTTTGGAAGGCCAAGCAAACGGAACATGTCCAACCAATGGTCTTGGGACAGGTGCTCCCCACGCACATATTTCAGCACTGGAACCATATTCTAGACGGGCAGAGAAAAAAATGAAATGTGAGATTTATATATTGTACATGTTTTTTCAGCACAGATGCTCTTCTTTTGAATTCTCAGTAAATTATTCAAAACTCATTGTCGAGTGTAATAAACATTGTAGCCTTTAAGCGCTGCTCAAGGGTCTTGCTGGAGATTTTGAAACGTGTTCCTTCAAAACACATGTTGTTATTCCCCTGACGGCCCTACTGCTTACCTTGTATTTGTCAACTTCGCCTTGCAGCTTAACAGACATGGCGGTGGGCTGCTCCAGCTTCCTAAGTCTGTCCTGCCACGCAAACAAAAATTCCTCAAACGCATATGTTTTACTCCTGTAAAAAGCAACAGAATCATACATATTAACACACAGTTGAAAACAGAATAGTCACATAAAGGGAAGAAATACAAACCACCTACCTGAATGTGATCCAGTCCTCCTGGGCCTTCTCTGTAAAGCCTTGTTGCCACTCCTCATACAGACCCCATATCTGGCTGTACTCCTCCATGTCTCTTTTTGTCTTTTCTGCCAGAGAGAAATCTGGAGAATCCAGGTCAAAACAGGCACAGTCCTCACTGAGGAGAGAAGAGGAGAAGAGAAACGTCAAGTCTGTTTTGGCACTTTATCCAACAGTGCTGTCAGCTGCAATTCGAGAGAGGCACTCATCATTTATGATGTGTTATGATGTGTCAGACACAAACTTGTTATTTCTTTGATTGTCTCGAGACCTGATATATATTGTTGGAAGAATATGAAAAATCACAATCCGGAGAAGTACTAGCCTGGGGCTGTGGTGTGATTTTGTAATTAAATATAATAATTCTTGACATTTCAGAATCAAATTTATGGTTCTATAACCACATTGGATTTAGTAAAGTTGCTGACAGTACCACCAAAATAAATCAATTATTAAGCTAAATCGTAACTAATTAACTGCTAAAAAGATGAAGGCGATAAACCTTATCGGCTATCCTGAAAAAAAACGTACAGGAGTTTGCGGCGCACAAGCTCTAGCTCCTGGAACTCTTGCTGCTTGTCCCTGATGGTCTGGAGGCACGCAAGGAGGGCAGCGTGATCACCAGTCTCAAGCATCTCATCTTTAGGCTTTAGCTGGTCCCAGCGGGCCTTGAACCTCTCCAGGTCCGCCCTGTAGGCGTCAATACGGCCCGCAGCGTTACTTCGCATCACCTCCACCTAAGAGAGGACCATGGCAAGAGACAGCAAGTTGCACAAGAACACGGCCAGGGGGAGAAAGGAAGGATGATTGGGATGAAGCAGCAGAGGAGAGGAAAGATAAAAAAGAATATACTTCATGTAAATAAGCAGCTCACAAAGCTGCTGTTACTTGTATTAGAAAGAAGACCTTTTTTGAACCATGATACAATATGTGTCTTTGTTGGTCACCTGATCTTTGATCATAAGCTGGTGGCTCTCCATGACAAGCTCCAGTTTGTCCCACTTGGCCCTCAGGGAGGACAGCGAGTCCAGGCCCCCCCCAGCCACCGCTCTCAGCAGGCGGTTCTTCTCCTCAGCACACTGGAACTGAGGTTGGATCTACACACATATATACAGTGTATGATTAGTTAGTGCAGGGGTCTCAAACTCAAATCAGGTGTGGGCCAGATGCAGCCCACTTCGAAGAATTTGACTGAATGTTAGAAAGAAGAAGGTTCCTAGCCCGCGTTTAGACGAATACACGTCTTACTTCTGGTTTGCGGGATAGTATCTGGCTGTATTTGCCACTGGCCGCACCAATCTCCTCCATGCTCTCCGGTCGGGTGGACAAGGCCTCCATTGACTCTGAAACAAAACGCTCTATGGCCTGTGTGTGCCCTGAAAGTAAGACGAAAAGAAACAGAAAAGGAAAGAGAAAGTAAGATTAAAAGGAAAGAGAAAGTAAGATCAAAGGAAATCAAAATTAAATTAAAACACACCCATGCACAGATTGAAATGATTGTGATTGTTGTCATTTACACGGATAACTTTATAGAAACATGCAATGTTAATGCTGTGAGTGAAAGGACAATTGTGTTTTTACCATATATGGACTTCCTGAGTGATAGGAGCAGAATGTCAAACAGCCTCTGGATCAGGTCATCGATGGCAGCTTTCACTGGCTCACAGTTGACTGTAACACAGTCTACCTTCTCCTGGCTGACGGAGGAGGAAGAAAAGCATTAGTACCTGTGATTGTTATATTATACCTATTATAGTGTACCTTTCTGTATTTGTCACGTAATTAGCATAAAGTGAACCAAAGAATTAAGCTTAATCCACTGAGAAAAAACAAGAATACAAACTACAAATGGCGAAAGAGGAACTATCTGAAAAGGGAGAGTACCAAAAGAAACGTCCTCATACTGTCACTGGTTTAAGCAGATTAAAATAGTTTATTGAACCTCCACTTGTAACCAATCTACCTTTTTGTGTGTTTGGTTTTCTATTGAGAAGTTACAGCTTTGTTACGCGTTGTAACCATGTGTGACATGTACCTGGGCAGACGTTCTGACTCCTTCCCTTTGGCCTTCAGGGCCTTGAAGTTTCTCTCCCAGTCTTGCACAGAGTTCAGATGCTTGTCCACTAACTTCTCTAAATCAACCTGACCCAGCACCACCCACTCCTACACGCACACACACAGATTAACAGTGGTTAGGGTTAGTGCATATTTCCTGATTTGAAAGGTTTCTGCTCTAAAGGTTACGAACTACACGTCACAACGAGACACAAATGACAAAAAACAAAAACCTGAACTGATGATAAGGAGAGATAAAGGAGAAGTCTAGCGGTGACTGAGGGCTTTCCCATACAATTTAGGTATGCATGGTGTCACACAGAAGGGGGCAAAAGATTATATGCTGTGCTGGCTGTGAAAATAGCTAATGTAAAGGGAAAGAAATGCTGACGATGAAAATAACAGCCTCGGTATGTAAATAGAGTAGCATGAATCATCCAGGTAGCATTCTATCAACAAGCGATGACTCATTTCCATGCTTCAAAAAGCAAAAGGGTAAAAGGTTAATCAGTAAACATTCATGTTCAAATCGCTTCAGTGACAGAGCAGAAGGCTTGTCAAAGAAGGCGGTGCGTTAATTAGGTTATTAGTGTGTCAAAAGAATTACTCGTAAAATAAAAAAAAACATTACTCTTCTCTCAAGACTCTACACGTGTTTTTCTACAGGACAACACAATAATCAGTTTAACCAACATTGATATCAAAATAATCTGTGGTTCTGGCACCTTGAACTTGTGTTGTGTAGCCTGCAGGCGGGTAAAGAGGTCCTCGGCCTTGCTGAAGATGGTGAGGAACCCAGAGGCATTTCTATCAATCATGACGCTGAAGATGAGCTCCTCCCCCTGGGCACTGACCCCCTTGAACTGGTTTGGGATTGAGATGAACCGCTTCATCTCCCTGAAATAGCGTGCCCGCACTTCCTCAAATGGAGGACGGAACTGCAAACGTCCCTGCCTGATCACAAGTTAAAAGAAAAAAAGGGTTGAAAAAAAGCAACATAAATCTATGCTGGTGGTTCAAGATAAGGGGAACCACCCACGTATGTGAGGGGAAATAAAAGGGGACAACCCAAACAATATGAGTTGCATAGCAGATGAGAGAGCTATGGAATAAGAAAATACTACTTACTTGAAAGTGAGGTCGATGTGTATCTCCGGCAGGTTCTTGTTCAGAGCTTCCAGTCCGGTCTGGTACTGGTGTTCGAGGGCCTTGTACAGCTGATGGTTCCAGTGCTGACGCCATGCCCGCATGTCGTCAGACTGGAAGCCCTAAACACAAGCACAGACATGTATAAGTTCCCCAAGGAAGGAAGAGGAACATTTGTTGAACAGGTTGTGTATCTCTAACCAACAGCTTCCAAAATTATTTATTGAATAAAGCTATGAAGGTCAGCGGCAAATACACTCTGGTCCGTAATCAATACCTGAGCCTCCAGAGTGGCAAAGCCAGTACGGAGGTCCTGAAGGCCGTCCTTCCAGCGCTGCTGATGCCTCAGTAGGTCCACATTCAACAAAGTCACTACCTAAGAGATGTACCCGGTGGAGTGCAAACAAATACACAGCAGGAATTTAGGGACTACTACTCTCGACGATTCCAAAAAGAGAGCGTGCTTTCAACAGATAATTATTTGTGTTATCTATTCAATCATCGAGTAAAATAACTGCATAATACAACCTTTTCAATGAAGTCTGTGTGCCATTTGCGCAACTTCCTGTTCTCGGTGGAGAGCTTCTCAGCGGCAGACTGCAGCTTGGAAATGTAGACTTCCAACTCTTTGGGGTTGTCCCAGGTGATCTGCAGTCTACCACCCTTCTCCTTGGACTGAGAACGAGGGTTCTTAGAGAGAAAAGCACACAGGTCATCTGCAGTCCAAAATATAAACTTCGGGATTTAAAGGTAAGTGGGGTTCCTGTTGAAGTATGTTAGAAAGCTAAGTTGCTTTACTTTTTCTAATTATGCACGAATCAGGCACTCGCAAATCAACAACTTCCAGTTCCCTTTTTAATACTCGACTACCAGAATTCTTAGAATTGAAAAACAATTACTGCTAAATGAAATATTTACGGCAAAGGCAAAATCCCCCTGATAATTTCTAGCTGCGTGCAGTACCTTGATGACCTGTTCAAATGCCAGAGCAAGACCAAGCATCATAGGTCTCTGAGAGGGAATCATCTGCTGGTCAATGGTGTTGTAGAAATGGGCCACCTACAACACAGTAACACTTTGTCACCATATTAGCTTGAGATGAGTTGAAACTAAAATAATGAGATTGAAACGAATCAGTGAGGAAAAGAAAATGTGTCTTGATGTGCCCTCTGACCTGTTTAAGGACAATAGCTTGTCTGTAGAATTTGTCTGCAGTATTGGAGGCCTGTTGTATCTTGGCTGGGATGGGAAAGTTCAGGGCAGAGAGCTGCCTGACCTCCCGGAGCAGGCTGACCAGCCGGTCTGAATACTGGATCCTTAACCTGCCGTCCACGTGGTCCAGGTCCATCACTCGGTTACAAGCCTGGAGACTATTCAGTGGGAGAGAATTATAATCAGACCGGCTCAAACCAGCACCGATCCCAACAGGGAAGTGGCCTGGATCACTGGTGTGTGTACCGACAGGAAGCAGAAAGCAGACCTACTTGAAGTATATTCACAAAAGTAAAGGATATTATTGAGGGAATGTATATGTGTTGCTGTCTAATTACGCCTGACATATTAATTCGTTATGACTCCTTTTAGTGTAAATCAAGATTAAAATATTGGTCTCTTTCACTCTTGTTGTGTCACAGCGTGCGATGTTTCAAACCTGATCCCTGACTTTGGGTCAGCCAGTCCCGACAGGATATCTCTCGACCAGTCCTCAAACTGTTCCTGTTCATACGCCCTCAGAACTTCGAGCAGGTCATCGGAGAAATGCAGGTACCCCTTGAAACCAGACATGTCCGAAAGCAGTGCTTCGGCTATGCGAATGGAGTCCTCAATCTGTCGTGCGAATGCAAGCAAAACAATATAAAAGAGACGGGCATAAGTAGCCTACACACTGTTCTTTACATTGTCCTCGGAATTACTTGGATTTGTAACATCAGCAAAAAGATGTTGTATTGTTAGTTACTTTCATATGATCACATATCTGTCCAATTATCTGACAAAAGCTCATTCTCTAACGTATGGAAGTCAATGATAGATTAGAAGCACCATGCTTTTTGGTGGTGAGTCTTCTCCAGCATATGCGAACATGCACACAGGCCAAGACAGGCACACACAGCCACCTTGTGAATGAGCTGTTGGACCCAGACAATTTTGTTGACCACCTCAGGGAGGTTCCTGCCGATGAGTGGGCCGGACTTGTCTCCATGACATCGACTCTCAAAGTCGGTCTTCAGGCCTAAGAAAAAGAGAAAAAGTAATATGATGAACCACAATGTGCCACAGCTGACTCTTCCTGCATCATACGCATCAAGAGAGTCTGACACTTTGGCCCCTTTACACAAACTTGAAAGAACTGTGTCAATTATCTAAACATAGCTTCGCTGTGTCAGAGTGGGAAGATTTCTCTCAGTTGACAGAGAAGCACACTGAGAAGGAATAGGATTCTTTTTCTGCTACAATTGGGCACTTAGGGTTTTAAAGTGCCTAAAGTGCTTCCATAAGCTGTCTGTCATAGCGACTAACATCCAGGTTTTTTTAGAAGAGCACCTTGTATCTGTATATTTCACCTCAGGCAGTGTCTTTACCTCGTATCTTTGATTTTGAAAACCTCTTGTCCAGACAATATTCATATTTGGGGTGCTTTGGGAGGGAACTGTGTACCCTTGTTGTAGTCCAGGAGTCTGGCCAGGAGGGTCTCTCTCTCCGACTGCAGCTCTTTGCCAATAGTGGGACGTCGGATCAACTCCTTGTGCTTTTGAAACACCTGCAACAGCTTCACGACAAACACGCACGCACAACAACACAGGGTGAGTTCAACATCAACACACACCTACACACAACATCAACAACCTGAGCTGTCGTTGTGTGTTTCACTACCTGTTGTGGGTTGTCCTGTACATCAGCAATGTAGCTCTTTAGTCTGCCAGCCACCTCCTGCTCTGACGGAGCCATGAGGCGCTCAAACTGGACCACCGCCGCTCTCCAGAGAGGCTACAAAGAAAACACAACAACTAAAGTCATCCTCGAGGCTGAAAAAGATAAAAGATCATTGCCTAAAAAGATGTAGTGTAGAAGTGTAGAAGACTCAAATAACCAGCATTCCACAGCTGTTTTACAGGTACCTGTATCACAATATCAAAGTCAATTTAAGACAAGGTGGCCCGAAAAAACCCACAGCCCCGCCATCAGCCAGACGCTCACAAGTTGGCTGTGGCTGGAAAGCTTGAGCTTTATTGGAGAATCCCATAGTTTGGATTGTAATCTGTTGAAAGTGAGATCAAGCTACCACGTATGGAGGGCCTGTACCTCGTTGTGCCTGCATGGTGCCACTGAACTCACAGTAACAAAGTCCCGCAAATAGCACATGTGCTCCTCACAGCTTCCTACAACTAACCTCGGTGTAGGGGTTGTAATGCAGAGGGTTGAGTCCAGAGAAAGGCTCAAAGACACGATCGCAAGTCAGAGCCTGCTGCTTGCCTCCAGGTAGCAGACGCAGGAGTTTCTCATGAACCAGTCGTATAGTCACCACCTGGTAGACATAAACAGGGACAGCTTTTTCACATGATAACTACTGTTATATTATGTGTTTGGTTGTAAACCCCAGAGGAATCGACGACTTCATTTACAATTTGTAACCAGCTATCTGACCGTGGCTCTAATTCTGAGACTGTGTTTATATGGGTATGGGACGCGCTTCCTAATGAATAAAAATCTCAGAGTCAAAGCGTGTCAAACTGACAAATACCGATGTCATACCTTGAGTGGAATCACTCATAGAAGAAATAGTTGATAGTTCCTATTTGCGAGGTCAGGTAAAGTTTGAACAGCATCATAGATGTAGACCAGAGTTGATTAAGAAAATATTGTACACTTCAACCTAAAATAAATTTCAATAGTGAGTAGATTGTTTACTGGACCAATGAGGTGCCTAACTGACCAATGCCTTTTTCCCTTCCTTGTTCTGTATTCAAAATAAATATCATGGGGAAATTCTATTGAAATGTAATATCCGTTCCACCAGCGTTGGACAACCACATTGTCTTGTGAAAAGGAGAAGTATTCCCTCTCACATACTGTCCATCTACAGAAAACTTTTGCTTCCTCCATATCTTACCTCATCCAATCTTTTTGCAAGGCAATGAATGGTTTGGGGGCAGTGTTTGTTTCCCTTCCAGGGGTGTGGAGCATGTCTCCTCCAAACCTGAGGAAATAAAAGAAATTATAATTCAGTGTTTACCACAATATAACTGATTAGCTCCCTTTAGTTTGATTTGTAAATTGAAGATTAATTTTCACATTAAAAAAAAGTTTTATTTGCATTCAAGTAAACGGTAAATGTTCCTTGAGCCGTTTTGTGCATACTTTTTTTCCTATTTTGATATCTCCCATACCTGTCCAGTCAGATGCTCACAGGCAACTACCCACTGCTCGCAGATGGAAACGGCTGTTCTCATGTTCTCCCTTACGGATACAAATGGCTCCTCAAAAATGTTAAGACCGCTCAGCTTCCTCTGCACATATCTTCCCAACGCTCCGCCTTGTGCACAAACAAACCCGAAAAGAAAAGAACAGAATCCAACACAAACCATCACGCAACAAAGTCTGAACACAGGAAAAGTACAAATGCACACTCTGTGACTATCGTATTTGAAGGCAACGCAATGTTTCTTGTGCCAGAGTCAACATTATTGTTGAATGTCCATCAAGCATTTTATTTTCAAGCAGAAAGCACTGACATAAGGGATGAAACCAGTGCCTTCTAAATATATCAGATTTCTCACTAGAAGGCCTGAGAGTGGCCAAAAATCTCAAAGCGTCTGGTGGAGCGCTTTCTCGCTGGGCGGCCGTGTGCGCTCTCTCCTCATGAGAAAGGACTCAAACTGCATGCTGCCGCTATATAGAGACTCTGAATATTAGGATAACTAACTAACTTGGAAATATCCCTGAAACTCTTTCAAACCTCGATTGTTTTATGGCCATGTAGGTATAGATTATTAACAAGCACTGCCAATAATCTCGCTGTGTATGGAGGAGTTTGTGAGAAAAGTTAGTTTCTGTAATCAAGGGGTGTGCATTTCATCAGCAACCACAAAAGCTAAAAAAAATCTTAGCAACACATAAATCTTGACGCACAATGTAACTCAAAAACAATATCAGCAAATATTGGGTTTTCATTTCCTGATTTGGGTTTTTTTGACATCTGAGAGAGTCCCACCTATTACATCCATGAGCCGGACCATACGTGTCTCTGGATAAGGCTCAAAATCAGTCTGTCTCCACGTGTCATCCAGAGCGTCCCTGCTTTGTTCCACCAGATCCATGACATCAGGCATAGACAAGCCATCAAGACCATCATATTCCTAGGGAGAAAACACACATTGTCAGGTGGCAATTTGAAACATATCAACCATTAGAGCAATCATTAAACAGCATTCAAACTGTTATGTAGGATAATGTAAATGTTTTAAAGTAAAGACATTTAACAACAAAGATGTAGTCACTTTCTTTTAATTATTAACTTATCTATGGAATTGTTGCTTAGTCATTCTACAGTAATTATTATTGTTTTTTCCTTTTGTAATTAATTTAAACATCACTTTGAATACATATAACAATGTGTAGTAAACGTAATTTAAAACTTGAGGAATAAATGTTGGCCTGCATACCTTTTGTATGAGTTTAAATTGCTCAGTGAAATATGTAGCTCTTTCTCTCTCAGGGTTCTTCTCAGCAGACTCAGACAGATCATCCCAGTACTGGAACTCATCACTGGGATGGAGGATACCTGCATAGGATTGTGAGTTCATAGTTTGAAATTCATAATTTATCTTTGCTGTGATCAGATTCAGTCAACAGATTTTCCTTTTTTTTGTTGACAGCCTCCTTTGAGAAGTGAACAAATGCAGCCACCACACCAACTTGCAGGGACAAATCACGCACGTAATGTAAAGTCTCCAAAATAAAATTGGTAATTTTCCAATATTGGTTCTCTATGCACCACACCTGTGGACAGAAATATATGTACGCCTACCGAGAACGTCTTCCTCTGTGCGGCCCCTCTTGGCAAAGACTTGTGGTCCGGATTGGCGGACCACTGAGCCCAGGCCGAGCTCCAGCTCCCTCAGCAGGCCTGCCAGCTTGGGGTCAAATGCTGAACACCAGCGCTCATCCTTGAGGGAGGGGAAAGAGATTTTAGACTATATAGCCTCATTTTATGCTCCAAACTTATTGACTACTTAAACAAAAGCTTTGTTATAAAATGTTGTTGTTTTTTCAATAATAATAGTTAAAGAGAGTGTTTTTCCCGTAAATAAGAATGTAGGAAATGTTTTCACTAATTCTAACTCCAAATTCATCTGTGGAATACATGAATACACAGACACAGGCTCACTTTCAATAGTACGGGTGCAAAGACTTGTCTTAAAGCCTGGTAGAGGGTGTTGATGGGAGACTCCAACATAGACGACACAAGGAGGCTCTGGTGAAGGTTCTCTTCTGTGATCACTGTGGGATGCAGCTTGAAGAACACTAACACTTTGTCTTTGCTGTCCCCCGATGCGTCAATCTAGTGAAAGGACGATGGGTGGTTTTTAAAGGTTTTAAAGTCTTTGTCGGGTCAGGTTGAAAGGTTCAGTCCATTTATCTTGCAGACACGTTTTTAAAGTTAGGAGGATTGCCTTCTTCCACATGGATAGTTTTATCCACACACATTCTAACATTGTAATGCTTTAGTTGTGTGTGTTACCTTATTTGACAAGTGAAGCTCACTGTCATGTCTGCTGACGGACAGGACAAATTCATTGCCATCGTCCAAGAAGTTATTGAGCTCCGGGCTGTCAAGGAGAGACGGCGACGGCTTAATCCCGTAGAAGTTGCCGGTTGTGGTCAGGACAAACTTTTTGCGAGCATCCTCTGACCCGTGGGCCATCTTTCAGCTGGAGTGATGTACGGACGCCGAGAAAGCTGTACAGAAAATAACGCACAAGCTTAAACCTACTCATTTGGTACTAACTTTGTATTTTGCCTTCCCAGGATTAAATAACGTCAAATAAGGAGCGTTAAAAGACTCCGTCAACCCACATGCTCATCCAAGTTTTCCGGTTCACTGTTTTTTTAACTAACTTACTTTAACATAAGGAGTGTTGGGTGCGTTAGCATTCAAGGTATCGTCTTTGAAGTGACGTATTAGAGCAGTGCTAACGTTAGCAGTTCTCGCATCGCTGCTAAACTGTTACAAGTTAACATTAACTATGCTGTCTCTTGCTTCCGCTCAAAAATGTTAACGTTAGCTTATAAAATAGCGTCCAAACGATGTTTTTTTGTTTCGGCTGTCTCTTTAGAAACGTTACATCGTGCGGACTGAAGCGGCGTTTACAGTCATGGTGCAGCATTAACGTTAGCTGTAAGCAAGCGTTTGCAGATGACACCAGCTAGCATGCTAACGTTAGCTCCCCACCTCTCTGAATTTAAGTTACGCATTTTAGCTTACGCTGACTTCAGCACTATACCAAGCTAATACAGATGCTGGTTGTATACCGTTTACCCACCCAGTGTTCTATTCTCCGAGTTTCTGATAACTCAAATCCATGGAGGAAGTAGCTGTAGCAATATGTTACTAGCGCCTGTGGGTTGCCATGATTATGCTTACGTGGTTGCTAGGTAACAACAACGATCACTTGTACCACGTGACACAGAGGAACCTATCAGCGGAACTAGATATTTACGCATTGTACGTACACATTATTTTTAGAATATCTTCATAGACGGCCAGTTTCAGCCATGGTTCATCTAGATAACATTTTCCATCACATTGGTATATTTTAGAAGCTCACGGGATTTAAGATCAATTGGTGTTATCAGTGTCATGGCTAGTGAAATTGACCATGTTAATTATTTTGGGTTTTAACAAAGGCAAAACTACTAATTTATATGTATTCAACAATAACAGCTAATGTTGTGATTTTTGCTAATTTACCTCTATTGGCCTCTAAAGAGAGATCTTTTTACTTTTTTTAAAGTCTACTGGCTTCTAAAGAGATGTCATATAGGTACACCTATTTATGAATGCTTATATCTTGCATATTCATGTTTTTCTATAACTTCAATAGGTGTTTCTCACAATTACCTTTATTAACAATTTCCAGTTACCAAAGTTTTAACATTATTATTTATCCTTAGGTGTATAAATAACACTGATGATTACACCACATTTCTCAAAACAGCCTCTAAACCGATCCTTGCCTCTTGAATTTTGTGCAATCCACACTTCCGTCAATGTATTAATGCAGCATTCTTCTCATCTAGGCTGAAAACGTATCCAAAGACACAGCAGATAGCTAATATCAACTGCAGACTTTGCAGCAGCAAGTGCTTTAATTTTGCTTGTATAAATAATAGATGTATCGTGCATTTGTTTAGGTTAGGGGAGCACTTTTCACTTTTGAGTTAAGTTCTCTTGCATGTCAAAAATACCCTCTCATTTCATCAATCCTCAACACGAGCATTCCTGCTTCCTCGCGTCAATATCTTTGGACAAGGATGAACAGCAGAAACATACTAGCATACAAAAATGGGTTCTGATAGAAACAATAGGGGTGAAACAAGAACAAATGAGTAGGAGGCCCAACTGTTTGGGTACTTTTTGATAAATATTTCAGGAACACACATGGAAAATCCCCCATATTCCTTGTATCTTCTGTTATGGCAAAAATAAATGCAACCCTTCAAATGTTTCATTGTACGAACAGTTTATAGATTGAAAGCGCATGCTGTGATTGTGTGGCTATGGAAAAGTATTGAGATGAAGTGTCTCACCCAATGTCTGGCTGTAGTGTAACAACAAGTTGTTGGATGTAAGCAAGTTTATGTTGATGCCACCAAAAAAAGATGTTCGTGGCAGTCTGGTGAGCACAAAGTTTTTGTGGAATAAACAGAAATAGACATATTTGATTCAGTGCATTCATTATTATTTTACGATTGTGCAAATCTTTCACCACACTTCCCTAAATTATTCTGTTGTGACTGAATAAAGGACTGTTTCCCTTATATCAGCTTATTAACTCCCTTGTGGGATAAACATGTTCTATGGTGCTAGGGGGGGGGGGGGGGGGGCTGCACACAATGCAATCACAATTTCAATTAAAATCTTAATTATCATAGCATCATACTGCCGTAATGAACAAACTAGAGAAACACCTCTTCAGACTATACCTTAACCAAAAAACACAAAGAAATTGTAGCACTTTAATTGTACTTATAATGTCTCTTATATATAGCAAGATGTAAATTGGCTTATTTGATGAAATTGCACTTTCTTGTTCTACTGGGTTTGGGTCCTTATGGTTGAAATGCACCTAGTGTAAGTCGCTTTGGATAAAAACGTCAGCTAAATGGCACGTAATGTAATGTAATATCTCACACTTAAAAGGAATTCTCATGCCTCTATTTGCCTCTTTATTTTACAAATAACAAAAAGGATAATTATTTATTGGTTCCTTACCATAGGGCGGCACGGTGGCGTGGTGGTTAGCACTGTTGCCTCACAGCAAGAAGGTCCTGGGTTCGATTCCACCCAGTGGCCTTTCTGTGTGGAGTCTGCATGTTCTCCCCGTGTCTGCGTGGGTTCTCTCCGGGTTCTCCGGCTTCCTCCCACAGTCCAAAGACATGCTCTGGGGATCAGGTTAATTGGGGACTCTAAATTGCCCGTAGATGTGTGAATGTGAATGTGAGTGTGAATGGTTGTGTGTCTCTGTGTAGTCCTGCGATTGGCTGGCGACCAATCCAGGATGTACCCTGTCTATCGCCCGAAGTTGGCTGGGATGGACTCCAGCCCCCCCGCGACCCTGTGTGCAGGATAAGCGGTTTGACAATGGATGGATGGATGGTTCCTTACCATGGAACCTTTTAAATGGCATATCTATAACTGACTCTGCTTTCACAGTATGAATTATTATGTTGCATACCCTGTCGTCAGAAAAGACCAACACAAACGGATATCCACATGGAAAATCGTTTGTACTTCTCAAAATGTCCTACCAAACAACAAATTGTATAATAACGGCTGGTGTCTCATTAAACTAAGGGGCCCTTTGTCCTTTAGTTCCCCCTCACTGAGAGTCACTCAGGTCGATCAACTGCAACAAGTTTTTCCTGAAACAAATCATGTAAAAAAAACACACAACTGTGATCCCATCTGAAAGAATTTACAAACGGTGAGGTAAGATTGAGCTGATAAGCAGATAATGGCTGCTTCTGTGACGTCGCCATAGTACACCGAGGCACTAAAACGCCTGAATACACACAACCTCTCCCCCGTACTATCTCACAGATTCTGTGGAGGCCCATCTCCTAATCAAAACAAATTTCAGAAAAAACAGGATTAGCATATATTACATTTGCTGTTGTCGATTATTAAAAAATAGACCTAGTGACATGTCAGTAATAAGAGCAGAAAGTGAACCGTGGCTGATGTCCCTCTAGCTGTCAGTTTCAGGGTCCTAATGTGGTACATGCTGGTTTTACTACATATCATAACACCACATGCTGGGACTGAGCTCACAGATTACTCATTCGATGACGCCGTCAGCTCCACCCTCTCTGATTAGAGGAAGTGCCTTTCTCTTTCTCTCAAACTAACACACAGCTGCCTGACCAGCGCAACGGTAAGTCGTCTTTTCTCATTTCACTGTTGTTTGTCACGTCGACGGTACAAAGAAAGACTCTCTCATGCATTTACATAGGTTTCTGTTTAAGGAAGAACTCCGTTGAACAGGAGCATGTTAATGCCTTTTTTGTACGTGGATGTGTGTGTGTGTGTGTGTGTGTGTGTGTGTGTGTGTGTGTGTGTGTGTGTGTGTGTGTCTATGTGTGTATTTTGCGTGCAGTCATAAACGCTTCCCATGAGGGTTTCAGGTGCTAGATCGTAGTAAACAAAAATATAGTATAAACAACAACATCATAATAATACATCTAATTTGTAATGCACTTTATATTTAAGCAAATCCCAAAGTGCTACATGATAAAACAGGTAAGTGCTAACAATAAAAACACATGGCGAGTTTGAAAAAGAAAAAGAAAAAGGGGACGAGTTCACTCAAAAGCTCTCCTAAAAAGGTGGGTTTTTAGGCCACGTTTAAAAGCATCCACAGTCTGTGGTGTCCTTAGGTGGTCAGGGAGAGCATTCCACAGACTGGGAGCAGCTGAGCAGAAAGCCCGATCTCCCATTGCACGGAGCTTTGTCCTCTCACAGAAGATCTCACTGGCCTCTGCAAGACTAACTACTTACAGAGGGAATAATCATAGCTGGGATATCAATTTTGAAATATTTTGACGCATCTCTGTGTGTATGAGTGACTAACAGATACCTGTGAATACTCCTATGTGCTGATCAAATGATTAGTGTTGAAGAATACGTGAATTCGAGAAACATATATTCATTCGCTAACAGTTATCTAGATGACTTTGCTGACACTGTGTATCAATACCAGCTGAAACAAATAAACTTCTCCTACCTCAAGGATTACATGTTAGCTGTGTCAAACAGGTATGTGGTTTCGGGCATTTAATCTGCCAACTCTCGGGCATTCCTCAAGACAATGCAGCAGGGTGTGGTGTGGGAATCCCCGACTGTGTAAACACGATTTTACTACTGTAACTGTTGGTGTAATCAAAGTAGATGGAAATGATTAATGAGAAACAGAAGTCAATCACAATGCTCATTAAATCCGCTCTGCTTTGCCACATGTTTGGTTGATTTACTTGTTTACACAGTATAGTACAATACATTGAACTATACACCGAATCCTAAAAAACAATGACATAGCTATTACTTGGCATGAAGTTATTATATTGTATCATATGATTATTTTATTTTAGGTGCTGCTGTAACAAACGTGTGTGCTAATGAGTCAACAATGGCATATTTATTAATGTAACTTTCATTATTTATCCGGTATGACTTTACAGTACTTTTGCTATCGCCCGTCACTTGGGAATTCCCTCAGATGTGGTTTTTGTGGTGCAAAGACACCCTAAGAAATGCAGAGTGCAAAGCACATGATACTCGAATTTGGGAAGTTTCAATACACAAGACTTTTCTCAAAAGAGCAAAAATAGCCTGTTTATTTCTGGACCGTGTATGTATGTAGTCTGTATGAATAGAGCGAGCACGAGAAGACGCGCTTCCTTGTACTTGTCCTGTTGCATTGCAGACCACAAAGAAGCAAATGCCCATACTGAAACGATGCCTGACATTTTAGTTGTAGCTGAGTAGTAGCCTCAAACATTCATGTCTCCAAGTTCTGAAATTGAACATCCGCACAACCTAAACTCAACACTTCAAACTCTACAAATTCCAAAAAATAAGAATACTAGGAGGAACCCTTCTGAAAAGGCTTCTTCAGACACTAATGGGACTTTCCTATTTATGGATACCTGTTGAAAACAAAATAGCTTTCATGTGCAAGACTGGCTGTTATATTGTGTGTTTACCATATGAACACCCAGTTTAAACTTACAAAGCATGCCCATTTATAAAGAACTGCTGGTGGTTTAAAAGGAGCTGGTTGAGTATCTTTCTATGATTCATGGTACTTGGCACTGATTTAAAAGATACCAAATCAAAAGATGATCAATATCTTTACCGTGATTAACTTGTTTGTCTCTTCAACAGGAATCACATTGCGAACTACAGTTTGTGTGAGTACTCAAAGCCCGTTTGTATTATCTCAAGATTGTTGTGCAGTAGATATGACAATGCCATGACGCACTTTGAGTTTATTTTCAAATGATCTGCATAATCTACCATGATGAGAGCTTGAGATATGATGAAGAGTGTGAGCTGAACTCTCATCACTTTTGAACTACCACCCAGGTTTCATCACTCAATTATACTGTCTTTACTGCTAGTTGCTATTGGGACAAGGTATTCCATAGTATTACTGCTGAAGTATTACCGTGGTCAATAGCAGTGTTCCTTTGTAGTGCTTTAAGTCTGATAATAAACAGTTTATGACACTGCATTACTTAGTGGAGTTATTAATGCATCTATCAATAAGTTAACTCTCCTCATTCGCCACACCTTAAGGACCCATACATTAATATAGTCACTCATTCATACTGCTAAACTGAGTGAACTTTTTTTCTGGCTATCCACAAAATGATGTATGGCTTTATAGGCCCAAGGTTTCCCTGAATAATCAAGTGTTTTTATCTGCCTTTCCAGAACAATGTTACTCTCACTGCTGGTATTGGCTACATGGCTCACTGATGTCACAGGTGGGCAGTTCTGTCATATTCTGTCATATCACCGCTTCAACAACACATCGTTGTCTTTGTTTTGTGCTGAATTTTGGGAAATGTGTCTCTTAATTTGCTTTTCTGGCAAAAATCGTATCCAATTTTTGGTCGAACTATTCACAAGCCTTTCCTTACTACCCACAGTCATGTTGTGCACCTACTTGACGAAACATGAAATATATAGATGTAATAATATGAGGTATATACGTCACAGCGCAGAGGCACTGAGCCATTAAGGACCATAAATCCTAGACAAAAAGAGATATCTAGCGAGGGGAAGAAAGAAAGGTTTTTGTTGGAGTAAGATCAAAAGTGAAACATGAAGGGGGAGGCCGAAAACACCCACGCAGAAGGTGACAATAAAAAGAGATATAACAAAATGCCAGGCAGCTCTGATACTGTGACCTTTACACCATGTACAACATGGAGGGGATACCATTAGTTGTATGTGTTTTCTTTTAAATGTAAAAGACAAAACGCTGAAGAGGAACTGAGAGAAGTCTACGACGTCATAAAGAGAGGCGGTAACTGAACGGAGAAACTGAACAAAAAAAACCTTTACTCAACCAAAGCCAGTCAGTCAGAGCTGTTTACTCCTAGTTTACTGCTTGTGTTTATTATTTTAAGTTGCAAAATACATTAGGAAAACCTTTGTTATTGGTTTTACCTTCTGACCCCTGAACACAACTTTTGCCCCCTTCTTAATTGTATTTTAATGTTTACATTATACTCCAAACACCATTATTCCTTTAACACCTACATACACGATGCGTTATTTTTATGATGTGTATTTTTTTAATGAACCCATACATTCTGTTATTCCCAAATTGCCTCATTCAATGACAGCTTTTCATACTGTTTCTGACATTTGATACCTGTTTTTGTTTTTTTCCCACAAGGCGCTGCTTTGATTGAGCTCACAGGGAAAGTTGGCGGCGAAGTGACCTTCCACTGCCCCGTTGACAAACAGAAGACATTGACAATATTGTACTTCCAGAAGGGCGATGACTTTGTGAACGGCTACTATGCAAGTAAAGACGCATCGAAAACGGCATGGAGGAACACCCGGCTGGATCTCAACAAGTCGACCGTACACATGAGCAATCTGAAACCCTCACATGGTGGTGACTATAAGTGCATAATCATGTACAGTGGCAAAATCCAAATGGAACCTGATGTAGAACTACGCCTGACTGTCACAGGTATGATTTAAAATATGTACTTCGTTGCATTTCAAGTAAGCTGTGCCACCTACAGTACCACTACTCGACAGCGCACTTTTTTGTGCTCTTTTCTCTCATAGCAAACTACAGCAAACCTAC
The DNA here is from genome assembly GCF_964276395.1 of Gasterosteus aculeatus. Classification (NCBI taxonomy): domain Eukaryota; kingdom Metazoa; phylum Chordata; class Actinopteri; order Perciformes; family Gasterosteidae; genus Gasterosteus; species Gasterosteus aculeatus. Next base: position 7,390,479 of record NC_135688.1, on the reverse strand, counting down.
GCTCACGGTGCACTGCAGCGATGCCATTAACAACTTCAGCTGCCTTGTGCAATGCGCCTCACATGGTGGCTACCCACGCAAAGAGGTGACTTGGCACGTACCGCAGAGTTTGACGGTCGTGAATAACAGTACGACGAGGGATCCAGACACCACGACTTTCAACATCTCCAGCACCGCCTACGTCAACTGCTCCGATGGTCAGCAGACTTCCCTCCGCTGTTCTGTGGGCAACGTCAGCTCAGACATTTTCACTGTGTGTGAGTAAGCTACACTTTCACATTGTCATTTTTGTAGCGCCGCTAACCGAAAGAAAAGGATATCTTACAACCCGTGCAAAGGAAAACCACCGCCATTGGCGTGAACAAGAATTTAAAAATCTGTTATAAAAGCAAGTATAGAAATAGTGTCCCGCTTAATGTTTTTTTTTGGTTGTTCTCATCTGAAGGTAAACGCAAGCATCCACTGGGCCACAGTCCTTCTGTGACTATAGCAGCCATCTGTGCAGCTGGGGTTGGCTTCTGTATTATGGTGGCATTGCTGTGGAGGTGTTGTTGCTATAAGAAAGGACAGAGAAGTATGGACCTATATTAGGTTTGTCACATTTGCACATCTGTTTGTGAAAATACGAAGATGAAATCACTTAAGTATAACGTTGAAAAGCTCACAGCTGTTGTTTTGTTGGTTTCCAGAAGCAGCAGCTGAGTGTGAAGAAAATGGATGTGAGGAGTAAGTGGTTGTTTGAACCTACGTGTAATACTTTGATTACATTTATAAGTAATGTAAAATACCAGCTGATAAAGGGTCCCATGCCGCACAACTGCAATGAAGAAATGTTCAAAGACTGATATGTTCTTTGTAAGCCTTCTGACAGTATATATGTTTTTCTTTTCCTTTCTGTTTGCTCCAGGGAGGTAATACGCCTCCATGCAAACCAAGGGGCATGTTGAGTGCTGAATTGGTGAAGAGGAAGGTTCCGAGTTGTTGTCTGAGCATATTGAACAAATGTTACAGGTGTGACGCAGATACTTATAAGTGATAAGTGTGAAAGGAGGTATCGCTCATCTGTATCCTTTTACGGGTAATGCAATGCGGGTTTCATTCATTTAAGAATCGGTTTCTTATCCTGAAAAAAACTTGAGGTTGAGGAAACTGAGGTTGACGTAGTGTGGAAAACAGCTTGTCGGGGAGACACTTGTGAGTAATTATATCGAAAATACTGTATGTAATAATGGTAAAATGTTGTGTATTTTGTACTGTTACACTGACCTCTACTGACCTCTTTTATATATTCTGCATGCTTCACTCTATTGACTGTGTTTTATTATTACCAAATGCAGTTTAATTTATTTGCACTTTAAAATTACATTTCCTTATTTATCGTCATTAGCAAATCTTTAAACATTGGTCTCCACCTTTGTTGATTTGAAAAGTGACATCAAAGATTAGATCCATTTATCTGGTTCATGTTTTTACTCTTTTTAGTTTACTTTTGTGTTACGGTAGCTGTGTCTACCAAAAACGATATCAGCTTTAGCTATTAAAAGTAAAAAATATTTATAAATGCAGAAAAGATGGCTGTCAAAGTGCAGTTTACACGTAACTTTGTTCTCAGAAGTATTATTTTTCTTTGTTTACTGCTTTAACCCTTTTTTCACAGGTGACTATTCTCATTGAAAATACGAATAATTTCTAAATATTTATTGATGATTTTTTTTTTCTTATGATCAAATTGTAGACCATTAACACTATTCATGGTGCTTTTGTCTTTCATTCCTCCTTCTCCAGAATTAACAAACCATCTCATAGGGCTGCTTTCATTTTGTAAATCTCTAAGAAGCACTTTTGTAATGTGGGTGTTCTGTTTTTCGTTCCCACATGAATAAATGATTTCTAAACAATACAATCAATTAAGCCTGTATAATTACTTTACTGTGCACTGTGAAACATTGCTTTCACCTTTCACTTACTTCGCTGTGGTGATGGTTGGATTACGATTTGTCAACTGCATTAGTCACACTAACTGGTAGAAATAAAGCCGAACACACAGCACAAAGCAGAACATATTTATTTTCAATGGGGTTTCTTTGCCGCTAGATGTCCTCCTAGCACTACAAAGACGAGACGAATCTGCTGTTGTGGCTTTAATGGTTTGGTTTGTATTGTGTGTCCTGATGATTAAACAATGTACGTGGTCATATCAAAATCCAACTTCCTCTCCATTGGCTATGGGAATAAAAAAAGTGTCATATATGAGCAACTTCATCCCAATCCTATTGGACAGGGATACATGTCTTTCGGACATCAACATGTGGTCACCTGCCCGGGAAAGGACGAGAAGTGCACTGCATTACTGAATGAAATTAAACAGAGAAACAGGAGATGCAAAGAGAGTGTTGAAAAGATGCGTAATTACGTCAGAGGAGGCCGAGGATCGGGATGTAAGACCAGATGTCCTGTTGAACATATAACCCAACGATCATTTGAGATATACATGTCTCCATTTCCACCAGCATGCTCTCTCTAGGCCTCTTGCTTTTTCCCCTTTTCATATTCACATTACGCCTCCATTGCTCGTTTGCTTTGTCTCGGCCTCACGAGTCACTGTGACAGGCTGTCAGTGCACCTCTCTGCCCCGTGTTTACATTGGACTGCAGAGCAGCAGCAGGCTGGTTGCACTTCAGGAATGTAACCCCAAGGTCCCTGCCCTCGTCCTCCTCGTCCTCGTCCTCCCCCTTCTCCCTACGTCCATCCTCCATATTTCTCCTATCGTAGCACATTATTATATCATTGGACAATTTCCCTTCTTCCCGTTCTCCTTATTCTCCTTCAGTTTTTTCTTCAGTTGTTCCCCCCCCCCCCCCCCCGTCCTCCCTCGAGTTATCCTTCCCATTGCTCCATCAGTCCCCAGACGAGCTCCCTTCTTCTGCCTCCTTTCTCTCCTCCTTTCAAACCCCCATTTTTTGTCCTCTGAACCTCCACTCCCCTTCTCTTTCGTCTTTTTCTTTTCCCTCTTTAAAATTCAGACAGCATTGTCCAAACTCAACCCCCTCTCACCCCCACCCCCCCACCACACACACACACACACACAAACACCTCCCCATTCCCTGTCATCATCCCCTCACCTCCCACTCCTCCCCATCTCTCCGTCCTCCCTCCCTCATTCCTGTGCTGTCTAACCCAAACAAACCAGAGAGGACTTTCCTCTGTGGTGGCTGTGGGAGAAATACACCACATGTCAGACTCGGTTCAAACATAAACAATCGATTTGAGGTACTGGAAAAGCCTATGAGGTGCTTAGATTTAACGTGAGATGGAGCTGCTGTAAGGAAATCTTAACGCTAAAACTTACCACTGAATATACAAAAAATCAGAGGAGAGAACTGTATATTTGGCAAGATTATTTTCCTGGAATGGGGGAACTGCATCAAAAGTCTAAAACCAATGAACTTGACAGAAGAATAATGTAAAAAAGTGGACTTTCCATTCATATGTACAATGAGGAAAGCAATTAATTTGTTTGAAACAGAAGCGTTTAATATCATTTGTATTTTGACGATGAATGTCGCTGATGTACTGTAACAAATATCTTTAGAGATGGAAACACTATTTAAGATACTAATTACCAAAACGTATCAAGCGTGCAATTATAAAATGTTTCATCAGCAGACTTTGGGTCAAGGCAAAGAAAGGAACATTTATGAACACGGATCTGTTTTCCATGTTTCCCGGTGACGCAGAGCATGTAATCTCCTGCTCATTGTGGAACCTTTTCAGCCAGAACAGTCCGGTCTCAGCAAGCGGTGTGCGACCTCTGCCACCCTGTGCTGTTTGCCGTCCATACCAGGAGATTTATGATCAGATTACATTAGTAGAAAGTCAACTAGATTAGTTTTAGTGCGGGGAGCCGGAGCACAAGGCCTCGATTCACAAAGGGGTGAGCGGAGCAGACCAGCATGAGGGAGATCTTTAATGTTCCCAAAACAACACCAGATCATTCAGTCTGTAAAACCTTCTGTTGTATGCCCGTCTGTGTGCTCGTATGAAGACCTTTGCTGTCGTCCACTTTCCTGTCCAACGCAATGAATTTTGTTCTAAATTGCAATGGATACTTTTTGTAGATGGGGTAGCTTGAAGGAACCCAATGAGGTGGACGAAGCAGAGACGGTCAGGGACCGAGCAGGTCAGGAGGTTTGGCTCTGGTGCTTCAGCTGAGTGATCATGTTGTTGCTGTCACGGCAGAAACCGTCTCCCTGACCTCCACAGACAGGAGAGGTGACCTGGAAGCATTTATCACCTCTGTGCTTTCTCACCCATGACCTGAGGCCCGAGATGGGGTGAAGAACACGGGCAAGCCAGAGAGAAGGAGAGGAGCTGAAGAAAGACGGGATGGGAGGGGGGGGGTAGCTATTTGTTAGCTACTTACCTCATAAATAGTTCTGCAGCATAAATGTTTGTCTCGAAATTTGCACATTACTGGAAGAAGAATTGCTTTGGGTACTTTAAATTTATAGCAGGTTTATGAAGCTCTTGGAAACCGTTGTGGACTTTGTGAGTGTGTGAATGAATGGTAATATTTCTCTTGGTCAGAAGATGAGAACAGTGTTTTATGTGTTGGCCTGTTTCGGTTGAGCCAAGAACCCCTTAGCAGACACTGGAAAACCAAGTTGGGAGAAGGATGTCTGCTGGCTCGGAGCCAAACACAACTATTGACAGCATCAATAACGGCCATACACCAAAGGAGTTCTTGGCCAATGCTTCTGCGTGAGTGTTGATGAGCAGAGTCTGAGCAGACATCTCTTTTGAGTATTTATAGTTCTGCTTAAGATGTGACCTTTCATTTTACACACAAACACCCTCCTGCACAGTCACACACAGCGTGGTGTGTGTGTGTGTGTGTGTGTGTGTGTGTGTGTGTGATAAATTGCACAGTAGACATTGTTCTCAGACAGGTGATCACGCTGAAGCCTACTGTCCCACGGGAGGATCTTATGAGGCCAATGAGAAGACACCTACATGAGGGATTGGTGGGTAAGAAGCCCAGTTGGCAGCATCCTGTTCCTGCAGAGGCTGAACGTCAAAGACTGTAAATGCGTTTCAAATGCTGCAACGAGGCTGAGATTTGTTTATTACAACATTGCATGTCTTAGTTGGTGGATGTTCACATCTCACAACCGACTACTGTGGAACTTCTCCTTCTGTGACATTCTCTGGACACTGTAACGTGTTCTAGTACATGAATTGCAGACTCTTGAAATAAGGAAAACATTGTCGATTAAACCATATTGTTTATGTGGTTAGAGGCAAAGCTATAAAATGAAAGAAGATCAGATTTGAGCTTTAAATGGAGCCTGGCTATCTGTGGCGTTTTCTCCGACTGGATTAGAAGCCTATATTTTTATAATGTCAATTATATTGTTTGAATTATAAATTATGAAAAGAAGAGGTGTAATATTATCAAATATTTTCAGTTGAAAAATTATCCACAATTAATGAAGTTAAGTCAGCTGTAGAGTTTAGGTAGTAAATACATGTCATTTACGGCACTGAAAGATGATCAAGCTTCTTGCCACGTGGGAATGTGTGTCTGTCCGTTGATGCCAGTTATTTCCTGAATTACGACATTAATTCCACCTTCATGAGCTACATCAAAGTTTGATAAACAGTGTGTTCCGTGTGCGCTCGTTCACACCAAAGAGCTGCAGATGAAGGAGCCACACTTGAAGCTGAGAAAAGACGCATAGAAAGTGTCTGACGTGCTGTGCAAGCCGGGGACACTTGACACCAACGATTCCCACACGGCAACCGCCACTTAAATGCATCTGGACACACCAGACATGGCGAGGGAATCAACGAAGGACGCGGTGTACGGACGCTAATGTGGCTGAAAGCTTCGCACACAGTGGTGCCTTTATTTTACTGTATTTATCAGAGCGATGAGCTGCATGTGGGAGCGAGATGAAGATGCGTGTGTGTATTTGTGTGTATAATAAGAGACACCGGAGACGGGGAGAAGGTCATTCCTGGAGTCTGGTCCCATGGCTTTGATCGGTTTCTCCTCGCCTCAGAAATAGACCGGCCAGGACGGCGCGCGCACAAACTCTCACTACGTTTGCACTCATACCGTTGTTTTTTTTTTTAGATGGGAGGCTCTATGTATAGTAGTGCATCACGTTTAGTGTGATGATAGCTGGGATACAGCTTCTGTGCTCAAACTCAAAGCTTCATCGTTCATTCTTGATGTATAAGGGTACTTTGACTAATGACCTTTTTAATGGTGTATGTTATTTTAACAGGTTTGCACGGAGAAGAGCAGGTTCACAAGTTGTTTGATGTTTTAGCTCTGTTTGGTCTTTTGAATTACGACTTCAGCAAAATTCTCAGTGCAGAGCTTGAAGAAGGTCTTAAAGTATTTCATTTTTCCATCACACATGAAAATGGTAATTGATGATTTGTTATTTAACACCAGACAACCAGCTGTTAGTGGAAATTAGTGGAAACACTAGCATGACCAATTAAATTAATTTAATTCATTTAAAAACGTTAAAATGATCTATTTTGGTTACTTTTGCACACAGAAACTGTCTGGAAATAACTTCACACTAAAGCACAAAGATGGCGAGCTTATTAATGCTAGTGAAGTTCTTAAGTATACCGTGTAGTTGGTTGTCCTTCCAATAGAGAAAGCAGCAGTATAAATACATTACATGAGTAAAAATAACTATTGCAATGGAGCCGTTCAGTCTCTCACGGAGGCACAGACACTGTGATATAGTCAAATGTTAAAAATACTCTAGCTGTGAGGGACCACAACTTAATATAAACAAGTTGGTCTAATAACTATTTTCACTTGATACCACCTCCAGCTCCAAATACTTGGTAATATGCAACAATTTAAAACTTCATAGTGTCACTAGCTGCCACTGAGGCAATGGACTCCTTTCTCATTGAACTAATGTGATTTCTAAGAAAGTTAGAAAGGGCTGGTAATGCAGTCGAGGTCAACTTTCTTACAACACCCATCCTGTTAATATGCATTTTTTTTACCCGTGTGGAAATGTCTTTGTTCCTCTGGCTTCCTGAGCGCCCCCAGCCCACTAGAGCCACTTGCCATCGTTGGAGCTTTCATGGAAAGAATCAAACTCATGTCTTGATCAATAAGAATGAAATGCAAGGTTAAAATGACAACTAATCTCTCATGCAGTCCTCCTGACCTCCGTAAAAGACCACTGGCACACATCAGCAGAGATGGATGAAATGTTTCCCATATGCAAAGCAGCAGCAGTAAACTACGTACAGCCACAAGTCCCCAGATGTTACATCAGATAAAAGGTTCAGATTAATGCGAAAGACAAGAATAAGATTTGATTCATGCGTCTTTGATTCATGCTGCTCTGCTCTGGGTTCCAACAGAATATGGAATATTGGAGCATTTACACAGAAAAGTTGATGCTTGTTTGACAAAATGCCCAGAAAGAAAGGAGATGCTTTGTTTGAACGTTTGCACAGAGACCATGTTTGGTTGCATTTCAAAACCTGAGAAGCACACAGGAGCCATCAATACACTGCAGCATCTCATCTTTCAGGCTGGGGGGTGTTGCAACGCATGCTTGGCCGACTCTCCCAAGAGTTCCAGTGAGACGAATCTCTGGAAGCAGAATAAACTCTGCTGGAGTACGTCTCCATGGGACACGGTTCAGCCTCACCTTCCTCTTTCACAACCCACAATACAGCGGAGAAAACTTCACAAAGACAAATGCACCAAAACAAGCGATAATTTACTCTGAGGCCGGAACACAGAGAGAAAGCATGTTGTGTGCAAACAGGCCAACGGAGAGCAGAAGCCCCGAGGACGGGGAGGGAAATTGACGTGATGCAGAGAATTTATAACGAGACAGTGGGGAATAAGATTTGTTTCCACTCCAAATCAGATTCTGTTATTGCTCATGTGAGACATTTTACTTTTTTACATTCACATCCTTGAATAAGTATCAAGTAAATATTCAGTATGACTTGTTTAGATCAATATACCAAGATTATTGTGCTTGTTAGACTGTAGAAACCTGTAGCTATAATATGGAAAACTAGCTGTTGGCCTTTCAATTTATGGATTTATGCTCAGACTGACGGTGCGAACGCAGATGTTAACAGTGTTTTTAACTTGGTAGTCTGCTACCAGGTGCACGTGTTTCTGCTCATAACACGGGTTTATAGTACAACATTTATGAACTATAGTAAAACATACTTTCACTCCTGAAATTGCTCTACTTTGAACAAATTACAGGTTTCCCAGCTGAGTCTACTGCCACCAGTTCCTTTTTTAATTCAGACTCTTTTGTCCTCTATTTATAACATACGTAAATTATATTTGAACGGTGCAGTGTGGATTACACAGTGAATCTGCACACATGAACAGCTAAATTAGGTTGTGTTGTGTTCAAATAAATAAGAGAAATATTAGACCAGCTGGTTCGAAGATCTCAATATTTGTCCCAAAATGCTTTTGTCGGAGCAGAAGTAGACAAAACAACTCTTATCTAAAAATAAAATACTCATCCTTCCTGCTAAAGTGTGTAAAACAAGGATCACTGTGGTATTTGAATATTGGAAGATGAAGGTTCTACAGCTGTCCAACAATGCTAACCCACAAGGTCAGGGGGTTTCCAGGTGCGATACAAACACACGCACCCAAAGACACACACACACACACACACACACACACACACACACACACAAAAGAAGCTCCCTCCTTGAGGCCATCAGTTTGATGTCAGTTATTGATCAGTGATCAGTCGGTCCTTCTTCACAAGGAATACAAGTAGAGATGTCTTGACACTTGGATCTTGAGAAACATCAAATATACATCAAAGGGGCCTCATTGATTTGCAGGCTTTCAAGGGAGATGGAGAAAGAAAGAAGGAATAAACAAGTGCAAGCTGTTTTTTTTTAGCATGATCCAATGTGACTGCAATAGCACCAAGCTTTATTCACAAATACATCTATAATTGATCAGAAAAACATTGAAGTACAAAACCCTAAATATTTGCCCCTGTGTTTTTGTGGTGATATGTTGCCTCGGTGATCTGGCTAGTGTTTCTAAGGGAGAGCTTTGTTCAAAAATTCTTGAAACAGTCTTCCAACGTTGGGGCTGTTAATAACCACATGCTCTTACAGCGGGCAGGTAGCTCTGTTGGCGGGCAAAAGGCCCCTAAAAGCCAGATTGTGGACTGCCTGGTAAATCTAGCCGAGTATAAAGCCACGGAGATTTACACAGAATAGACCGTGTGTAGATTTTACCGAGGTTTGTCTTTAAACAACAGACACTAATTCTCTACTGTCAATGAGAGCATGCGTTGATCACATGTCACAAGTTAACACAGAGTCAATCTTACTCAAATGCTGTATAAATCAACAGAAGGGCTGGCATGCTGCAGGGCCAGGAAAAATGTGCAAAAAATATTGCCACAGCCAAGACCCATTGTTACATGTTCAAAAATATTAAAGAAGGCTGCCAAATGATATTCATGGGAACACAGCGCCAGTCCAGAATTCCGATCGAAACCAAAGGCTGTCCAAGTCTTTTGCAAAAACGTCATGCTTCTATTTATGTATAAGTTCAATCCGTACCACCGTGATAATGAGAATGTTAAATGGCGTGCGAATCGAGCCAAACCGCTGAAATTGCATCATCATAAATATCTAAAATATTTGCAGTCCATCAACACAAACCAGTTAATAGTCCATGTGAGGTTTGTGGGGGTTACCCCCGTCTTTCTGGAAGTCATTTCACCAAAACAAAAAGTAGTTCAGGACAAAGAAAAACAGATGAAAACCTGAAGTAGGAAATCGGAATGACAGTCAGTCTTTCATGCTGTTTTTGGCGGAGTTCCTTAATAATAAGGAATAAATTGAATTGGAAGCATACCCGACTCCTCCGTCTGTCCGCCCCCCTGTCCATCCAAACTGCCCTTCTCCCCCCCCCACCTCTTACAATTACCGCCTCCTCCCCCGCTCCCCCGCTCAGGCAACCCCTTTGCCCTCTTGTATCCGGCCATTTACCGTGACAATCCATTATTTTGACGGCTCCCAGGGAAAGAAAGAGAGAGACAAAGAGGAAAAAAAATCAAAAAGACGGGGGTTACTTTGACTTTCAGACATGGGCCCCAATTGTCTTTCCTCTTCTTTTCCTTCATCCATTGCCTTCGTCTTCATGCTCCCACCCTTTACCTCTTGTTCATCTACCCATCTTTTATCATTTTTTTGTCCTGATTAGAGTTTTCCCGTCATGTGGTTTTCTCTACGCTCTACACTCACACCTCCTCTTACTGCTTTTTTCTTTCCTCCACTCAAGACCCATATTACCCCGCTTAACTTTTACCCCTGTAACCACTCGACACCACTCCCACCTTTTTGGCTCTACGTTGCTTTGTCGCTGGCAGTCTTCAGGGAACCTGATAGGGCCCCCTAGAAAGGGAGGAGCCATGGGTTTAAAATGTCTCAAGTGGATCCCCTCCAAACAGCCTCCGCTTATATCAACCGTACGCCCACCCCACCCAAACATTCTAGCATCCTCGGCCTCCGCCCAGCTCCACTTCCCGACAACTCAACTTGACAGCATCTCTGCCACCGCTACACCGAGTGATTCCAAAGCACCTCCCGATTCACGTGCGCCCTTAAATGCAGTTAAGTTCCTAGTTTCATCCTCGACACCCTCTCGCACCAACCGCTACATCTACGCTCGCTGGTTTACATATAAATGTATTATAATTTGCTAATAATTTAAGGAAATACTCTGTTGGTTGTAACTGTGAAGAATCATTCAATGTTAGCATCGTAACCAGTTTTTTTGACTTTACGGTCATAATGGCAATAACCATAACTTTATTACGCAAACTGTGTTATGTGTTAGGGTTTCAAATGACGCTTGTGACGCATTGAGCTGTTGATACTGGTGTTTGTTTCAGAGTTGCTCAGATGCGCGGCCGATGAAGCACTGTTGAAAACTGTTTCAATCTTAGAGTGGAAGTATGTGGCCCGATCATCAAAAGAAAAAAGTAATTTGGTAACGCTTTGCTTTAACAATAAGCATTTAGCATTCATTAGCAAAATGGCTTGTAACACACTAATGCTGTTGTTAGCAGATAACAAGTGTTTATTAGTTCATCACTCCTCATGAGCATCCATGACTTGCATGAACATAAAATGCATGACCATATATATATATATAATACCACATAAAATGGGAAAAGTTCTGTACTGTTTAGTCTGCATTAATACATGTATTTAATGTTTGCACGCTGCTTATAACTGCTAAATAGAGAACGGTTGAAGTGGTGGTGGAAAGTATAGTGTGAGTGAGTGCGCGATCAGAATCAAATCACAATCTGCATTATTGAAATGAAAAGAGCAAAATGCAAAAATCTGGGCCTTAGTAAATAGTTTCATGACTTTGAGACTCATGTGGTAGAGAAGTCCGGGGAGAGGGGGGGTTAACAACCCAATCCTTTCCTTTAAACTATTCTCACTCCCCATACGAAAGAGCCAAACCCCCCAAACGCTAACGCTATCTCCCCGTGGATTCTGCAAAATGTGTGTCAGGGCCTCAGAAGTGTGGCCAAGGCAAACACCTGGCACAGCTCAGTGATCTGCTACATTTCACCTTCTACCACAGAAATATGCACTCGGGGAGTTCATACGCACGGACATAAACTCTAACAACGGGGCTGTCTCAGTTTCAGACAGTGTGTGTGTGCGTATTAGAACATACACATACACACACACACACACACACACACACACACACACACACACACACACACACACAGACAGACAGACACAGCAGATGCTGGTAAATGTCAAAACATTCACACATGCATGTGCAGCCGTTTGCAGACAGGCAAACAGTCCCTCTAAGGCGAGTGCAACAAGTGGACCCCCCCCCCCCCCCCCCGGCCCCTCCCTCTCTCTTTTTTGGCCTCCCTTCCTGGTGGTGTGTCATGTTTCGGGGGGATAATAGGTGCTACGGTGAGACCCCTTTGGTCTCAGCGCTCTGGGAGACTCTAATGACACAGACACACAAATGTACACAAACACACACACACACACACACACACACACACACACATTGAGCCATGTGAGCACAAGCAGCTCATTCTCCGGACCATGGGAACCAAAGATGACTCTCCACTCCCCTCACCTTTCTCTACCTCCATCAGCTTCTTTTTTTCCCTCCCTTACTTTCTCTTTCCTCTGTGTTTTTTTCATCCCGGACACACGTTCTCTATCTGTTTCGTTATGTCTCTCTTTCATTCAGTTAAACTTTCGTTAAAGTCCCGATGTCAAAGTTGATGAAGTTATTATAGGGTAACTGCCAGCATCAAGCCTGAAATCCATTTGGAAAACTCGCCAAAAATCACCCAAAAAACAAATCTGCAAAGGTAGATAAGCTGCTTTGCTATTAAGAACCTGTGATCTGAGATGTAACAAGATAATAAAAATCGAATTATCATTTTAGAACTTGTTTCTTGCATATTTAGTTTTCCAATTCCAATTCCAACAATTTAGATAAAATCATTCAAACCAGAAGTTAATCACTAAGATAGAAGTCAGGTGGGGCAGCGTCCATAAGCAGTCAAACAGAGGTTTAAGTTGCTTTGGTTAGCCGAACGTGAAAATGAAAACCCACAAATCAACTTTCTGGATCAACTTGAGAGCAATAGTGAAACGCATTTTCTTCAAGTTTCTCCAGTGAAGTGCAGGATCGATGGTATCATGGAGGAAATCACTTTCAATCAATAAAGTCGTGAAAATAATCCCAGTTTAACTGTTGTTTCTCGACCACTTGGTTCTTGGCGATGTCATGGCATATTCCCAGATCTCTGCATTTACATTGGTGAGGGGAATATTATCATAAGTACATAAAAGAATCCACATCTCTACCATGTATAATAGATAGTGATCCTTAAAGACTCTCTCCATTCTGCACATTCTACCAGCAAGACACTAATGATGAAGTCAAGTTTGATTTAAAAAATCAAAGTGCCAAATTTGAAGGGTGTGGAACCTTTGTGACCACTTTTATGATTATACATTATTATATACAGTGAAAAGGGCACAATCACATAACATACTTAAAGGGTTTCATTTAACAACGTCTAAATGAGACTTTTGTTGCAGGATTTCTTCAGGATGACGGACACATGATAAACTACCATGACCTACACCTGTATTAACTTTCACGTATTGTATTACATTTCCTCTTTGTCTACCTTTCTAATGAGATGGGCTGCAGGAAAAAGCTTCTCGCAGCCACGAGGCAAAGAGGGGAAGGGCTGAGGTGAAGAGAAAGGGATTATCCCTGTAGGTGTAGTGTTGGAGGCTTCTGTCTTCTCCTCCGCCTCCTGTTTTTCTTCAGGCTCGGGGAGTAAATGTGTGTGTGTGTGTGTGTGTGTGTGTGTGTGTGTGTGTGTGTGTGTGTGTGTGTGGTGGTAAAGAACAATGGTGTATTTCGAATGTGTGTGCACACACTATAAACATATTTTTAACAGCGTTCCGTTTAGTTGCTGTCAGTAATTACTGATATTTTCTCATCATTGGGTGAAATTTAAGGCGTTAAAAGCCTGTGTTCTTTCACCTCCAGACGTCTTGTCCAGGTGAGCTTTTGGCCTCAGCCAATCACAGGAAAGAATCACTCTGCTGATCCACCACATCAGTCCACATCATGACGCCAGGATAGAGATTTTCTCTAAATATTATAATTGTTTTTTGGGGAGTAGAATGTCGCTTTTTATGATTATTTTCGGGGAGCTAATACTGAATTACCCAGTAAATACACAACAGCTGCTTGTGGCGAGGAGGAAAATAAATAAAAACAACCAGAAAAGGACGAAAAGATCCTGATTAAAGTTAACTAGTTGTCAAATAAAAAATAGGTTGATCCTTCACAGAGAAAATAAACTGTGGTCGGTTTGAATTCAGCTACAATGGATTTCAAGTAAGACCAATTTTCACAGCTGAAAGTACTGAAAAAAACCTTCCACAGAATATTTCAAAATTTCTGTCCTGCTACAACCCGTTTCATCAACAGCATTCAGCATTCTATATTCTCATTGAAGCAGCCATCTATAAAGCCTAGTCCAACTATTTTTGGAGGAGTTTCGGGTCCTTTTGACCTTCTATGTTCTTAAAGGCCTTTTCTTCAGCCATTCAGTCAACACATCCCTCCCTTCACACAACCATGCAGACAAATTATTACCACATTTATTAATACCATCACAGTGTTATGACATTGTTTATAATGTCACTCAACTCTGTGTCTCACTGTTCTGTTTGTGTGTGTTTACTGTACGTGTTCATCCTAGCAACGGCTACTCGGTGTACTAAACAAACCGAGCTGTTTTTTTAATCTCTTAATCTGAACATTGGTGTGTGACTGGACATGTTCACCACCCCCCACACACGCCAGTTACTCTCTCACTCGGGGATGACATCCTTATGACTTAACCCTGAAAGCTCATCCAAAAGTTACATAAAAATGCAAAGATATGCAAATTAAATACGATTTTGCATTTAAACTGGACACGGAAAAAGCTGCTGATTCATTCAGCCCATTCATGTTCATGTTTACATAGAACACCATAATTTGCAATCTGTTGATTTGAGTATTGATATTTCCAGTGAACTTCTTTGGTACGCAGTTCTGTACTGCCCACTCTGTCATGTCTACAAAATAGAGCAACAGTTAAAGATTGATGGTGCAACAAGGGTTTTATTTTTGCTTGTCTAGTAGCGGAGGTAATTTATTTTCACCTCTGTTGTCCTCAATGGTTCCTGAAACCCTTAAACATTCGCGGAAAAACTCCACCAATGCAGCCGTGACATCAGCCCCGACAACCAGGACTTGGTTTACACAGACTTGTATCTATGCACACACCTACGGTTTAAATAAAGAAGGAAACCTGCACAAGTCTGTGAGGCAAATTCTCATGCAAACCTGTGCTTGTCCTTTTCAGCATATGTCAGTCACTGCTTTATCACACGAGACACCCTGATTGGCTGGCACTCATCATCACGTGTGTGTTAGGACTAATACACACTGCAAAACAAGCCCTTAAATCCTGGTTTGAGAGTGTTTGGGGTAAAGAAAGGCAAAGCACGGAAATGAGAGAAAACAAATTGATCAGAAAAAGCGGTAGGTGATGGAGGTCAAGCAGAAATCAGCTCAGGGGGACAGTTAGTTCCCCTTCTCCCGGTTTTATTCTAAAGTGAGTATTTGGTCTTCACTAGAGGTACAGTTAGGAACACTACATTTAAAAGGTGCCTCCTCACTTCTGTCTCCCTCCCTGTCAATCCTTCAGTCATTCTCTCTCACAGCATCGCCCTAAATGGGACCAGGACCTGTTGACCTGACCCTTGACCCCTCCACTGATCACCATCCCCCGCTGTATGTTGCCATGGTGAGGAAGGAGGATTAAATTCTATGGAAACAGTAGCCATTCTTGTCCTTTAGCTTTTGTTATCAAGTATTTGTACAACAAGAGATGATACTTGTTTTGAGTTATTGGTGTGTGTGTGTGTGTGTGTGTGTGTGTGCATGACAGGGGAGCATGGAGGGATAACCTACCACCAGATTCTTGTAGTCCCACTAGAAGCCTAATCATTCCCAGCAGAACTAATTCTAAAACTAATACACTCTCACACACACACACACAAATCTCAAGTGTGACATTTCAAGTTCTGTAATTTATAGTTTTCATGAGTCTGTGCACACCCACACACATATATTGTAGGGCTGGTGACATACTGACCCTGTACATTTGGGAGGTTCTATTTATTGAGGTGGAGGACATTTATGTTTTACTATTTTATCTCTTTGACAAACTGGGGTAAACTTTTCAACCTTTTCACGATTTGTTTCAATGTCTAACGCAACATCTATTACGAGCTAACTCCACATTTTGCACGTTGTATTCATGTACGTGCGTACGGTTACAAGTCTATTTGCTTTTGCTGTACTTGCATGGCTTCACTTATATGTATGTAAGTGTGTTTGAAAATACAGACTACCTGAGTAACAAAATACCATTTGTCTGTCTGCAGTGGTGGGGGTCACCGCCGTGTTGTCACTTAACCAACTGGCAGGACAATCCGTCATAAGGTCAAAGTTCAGCTTGAGGGTGTCTAAATATGAACCGAACACCACACTACACACACACACACACACACACCCATGCACCCATGCATGGACTTAATTAAGGTAACACAAGGGCCAAGCAGTCGCTGTATGAGCTGAGAGCAGACAAAGTGGAGTCAGAGTTTTTTACAACACACACACACAAATATAACCGTCAGCCCACAAATCACTCAAATCGTCTTGGTTTCAGCTACTAATAAGGTGTGTGGAGAGGGTATGGTGTATGCTGTGGGTAAACAAAGGCCTTTGGGTGGAGATTAAACGCAAACTTGGATTCATTTAACTTGGATTGGTTTAGTTTGAATTGAGAAACTCGTGCATGCTCATACAGGAACACAAAGTACAGCCGTGTGGTGGTCAAACGTGTTGAAAGGAAACTTCTAAATGTTTTATGGTAGTTGACACCATTACAATCATCAATCTTCTTCGACAAAACATCCAATGAGTGAAGAGGAGACGTCCATTACAATGGACTCTGAGCAGTGACAGAGAATGGCGGCTGGAAATAGTTGCCTTACCAAAATGGACATATGGAATATAGCAAAGGAATGAGATACACACAATATATTATCCAGCCACCATCTGGGGAATCCCTCACCTTCACCATTCTGTAGCAAAGAAAGAGAGGGAGAGTAAAGGGAGGGGGGGGAGAAAAACAAAGTATGAGGTCCAAAGAGTCAAAGGTTAAAGTCAAACGGTGTGTTATAACATCCTCCACTCTCTGTGCGTTATTCTCCTCACAGCCACCCGCTGGGTTTTCAAATGTCCGTTCGTTGGGGCTGATGACCGCTGGACGAGCCACCAGCTGATCGTTACAATAACAGCTTGCTTCTCCCGCATGTCGGCAGCAGCAATATCAATATGGGGAATTTAACTGCTAGTATGGGCAACAGGGTCACGTCTGTAATGTCACTAGTGAACCTGGCTGTTTGTTTTCTTCTGGAAAAGGGTCCTGTGAGAGGGACGTGACTTGGGGAAGGACACGACAACAACCAATCAAGTAGCAAACGCAGATATCTGCGTATTGTTTTCAAACCAGTTCAACTCAGACTTTTCAAACTCCTTCATTTTTGGAGCTTGAACGCTTAAACGCGGCGGTGTGTAAACGTAGCAAGTGATATGCCTTTTTGCAAATGAAGTATCCTTTTTACCTTTTTTTCAACGTTTACTCATGACGGTACGGAAAACAAATCTGTGAGAATCGGTGTGAGGTGTGAAAGGGGCTGGTGAACGAGAGGAGGGAATGACAGAGACTATTGAACCACAAGAGGGCTCTTTGTCCATCACAGATATTTGGCACACACACAAAGTCTCTCTGCAATGCTACAAAGCTTTTCTCATCAAACATATGTAATGCCAGCTGAACAAGAGGCCCGACTAATCAACTCTGAGGTAGGTGTCCCTGTGTGATCCCGGCCTGCTAATAGAGTGCCTGGAATCACTGGATTAACATGACAGAGACCTCCTCTGATCCTCCAAGAAAGACACGATAGGAAAGTAGTAATCCTCAGACAGTCCACATTAAACCAGGCTGTGATTCTGCAGAGATGTTATATGTGAGTTATCCATGTGGAAGAGTTTATTAGGTACTAAAATACCTAATTTTTTACTTTTTCTTTGTTGTTTTCACAGGGGCCGTGCATATTGGTCAACATACA
This sequence comes from Gasterosteus aculeatus, assembly GCF_964276395.1. Classification (NCBI taxonomy): domain Eukaryota; kingdom Metazoa; phylum Chordata; class Actinopteri; order Perciformes; family Gasterosteidae; genus Gasterosteus; species Gasterosteus aculeatus. Next base: position 7,372,632 of record NC_135688.1, on the reverse strand, counting down.
GTATTAAGATTGAGTTTTTAATTGTGTCATTAACTGTGAAACCCAAAACACTGTCCCTCTGTTTTCACACGTAGATTTGCTCCCACATAAACAGCATCGAAATTTAACAGTGATTTAAGTGACTACTCCTGTCAAACACAATGACATGACATAGCTTTTAAAACACTACCTCCTAATTACCCCACGATAACAAACACACAAAATGTTCCTTAGAAAAATGTGTTTACAGTACCTTGAGAAAATTCCCTCTGTACACTCTCAGAGATCATGCTGTGCGCAACACACTTTTATGTGAAGTTGGCTTGTTTTACTTCATCTTCATCTCCTTTGTAACAGAGTACGTTTCGTGTGACACTGGAGCTCTGGCTTTTAGAGAAAAAAAAGGCATAATGGTCAATCTAGTTAAAAGTGATGACAAGCTGAAAAAAGGAATAGAGGGGGCATGAAAGGGGGAGAAAGTCAGCGAGAGAGCAAAAGAAGACAAGAGAAACGGAGGCTCGGGTCTGTTTTTATTGGACCGCTTCTGGAAGCAACAAATGTTGCCTTAAATTTATGGCGGAACGTTCTTTTTACAGACTCTAGCACAGACTAAAGCAGAGGAGCGGACCCCTAACTGAATGAGTTAGAATTTGTTGTTCCGTTCAGATAAGACCTCACCCGCATGTTTGTCGGGACGCGTCCAGAAGCTGAAAGATAGCTGCTCGTTATCTTTCTTACCATAACAATGAACTCATTTGGATAAACATTTATTTGGTGAAATGCTATGTTGTGTAGCTCTGCGGTGTGCTAAAGACAGAGGTCATGTTGTAATTGGATATACAGCAGCAGCTGGATAGTCAGTACAACAGGAAAAAAAAATACGCTGTTTTCCTTTTTTGCAGAATCCAAAACATATTCACCAGAAAGACAACATTGTGCTAAACTTCCCCGTGACACATGCATTTGTGGTGTGCCACAATGTAGGCGGCTAGTACCATGCTCCCCAACTATTAGAAAAAGACACACAAACCCTTCCGCATCTCATTAAATGTCAGGGGACAAGTGCTCTTCTCTGCAATCTACCCCCCTTCTGTTTTCAGCTCGTCCCTCATTCCGCCGATGGCCAGTTCCCCAGGGGACAGGTGTGTCGCCACCCCCCCATACGCACACATCCCCTACCCCCCCATTCCTCTCAATCCACCCCCTCCCAGGCGCCAAGAGACAGGTGCGTTGTGTTGTGGCCTCACAGTGACCTCCTTACCTGAGGGGTAGTCAGGGGGTCTCCTCCTCCCCGCCATTCTTTTCTCCCTGCACCTATCGGGCGGCCCTCCACCACCTGCTCGAACCCCAGCTGCTGGTGCCGAGCGAGTTTGGTTCTGGATCTGGATCTGGAGGCGGTGAACAGTAGGGGGAGTAGGTGAGGGGACAGGGGAGACCAATTCTAGGGACTCGCACATCCCGTAGAGTGAATGTACTGAGTGGACGGCGGAGCAAAGAGTCACAGAGAGTGAGACGGACATGTGATACGACACGGCCCACCAGCTCTCTTTGTTCTCCCCCTTTCAGCAAATGACAGACAGGACAATAGCACCTGGCACTGCTCCTTCTCTCTCTATCACTCCTCCCCTCCTTTTCCTCTCTGCATTCTCCTCATCTCTCGCTCTGCGGCCCTCTTCAACTGCGTTTTCGCTCTATACACACAGCGGAAGTTTTACACTCTGGCCCGAAAAAACCTCATAATCATATGTTTTGGTAATTGGTAATCCCAGTTTTGGTAAACTGGGATGAGTCTCGGCCCAAGTTTCCACTCTTATCTCGGTGCCTGGAGCAAACACGGGGCGAAGCTAAACCATGAGGACAGAAGCAGAGCATGTGGAGCATTGTGACTGCAGAGTGGAGACGGTAGCTAAACATTTCCCAAAAAGCTAACAAGCTAGCCAGGTGCACCATGTAGTCTATACAAATAGGAAAGCTGTGCTGATTCTATCTTGCTAATTGGTGCTCTTCCTTTGTACGGAACTTTGTCTGCTGTGCACCTTCTGAATGAGGTAGAGACTTTTTATATGATGTGTTGTGCTGTTATGTTACTGTTATTGCATTTTTGCAGTTCTAGTTATGGCACCGCCTAATATTATTTAGACAAAGAAAAAACAGGAATCCTCACAATTGCAGATCTGTAAATTGTTGGCTTTAAGTCTTGAAAAAGGAAAATGAATAAAATGCTCTTCATTTTATATATGAGTCTTTACTGTCGCTGTTCCCATAATGATGTTCCTTTTGGTAAAGATGATTTGGCAGAATGTCTGACATGGTTGGACAAAATATTGTCACATTTATTTGCAATATTCCAAAGCTTTTACAAAGTACAGCATTTATTTTATTTTTTCGCTTTCCAATCCCACTTAGCTTTTCTCCTCCTTCTCTTTGTGAACTCTTCACCCCGTGGTTGCACTTCTGACTGTCTCTGCTTCCCCACACAGAGAACACAAAGACTCATTCACACACTCTACACCTGCACTGTATTCCAACACACACCCGCATTTACTAGTGTGTAGTGTGCCTGCTGTTCTGCTGCATTAATTGAAACCAGACTGACCCTAAAATATGTTGTGCATTTGGTGTTATCAAAAAATTAAGTGTGTTAGAAAACTAGATATACAGTGTGGAAGCCTGGAGAGACCCGCTTTAAATAGAATAGTGTAATAGGGAGTGGAAAGCAATGTATGGAAGGGCCCCTCGGGAGACCTGTCCATTGTCCAACCAACATCCTCTTTGTGTGTCAGTTTGTGTGCGTGTGACAGGATGTTCCTGACACCTCTGAAAAGCCACTTCACCTCCCTCCACACCCTGCACACCCATTCCTGTGCATTGTTTCCTCAAGAGAAACAAGACGCAGCGAGAAGGACTTCATGTGTGAGTGTGTGCGGTTGTGTGTTTGAGTGTGTGTGTGTGTAAGCGAGAGACAGAAACAAAGTGAGGTAGTAAAGAAGTGTAGAGTACATGTAAAGGAGACAGAAGGAGTGGACGTGGGGGATGTTATTGTGCAGCCAAATGTGAGAATTTTTCTTAGACAGAGAGTCTGGTGGGCAAGACTCGAAGGGGGAGTCGGCTCGAGATGACAAAGGGACTGAAAGGAGGAGAGGAGAGATGGAGGGATAATGGATGATAATGTGAGAAACAGGAGAGGAGCCAGTGAATGAGATTATCTGATCTGACTGCTCTCCATGCGGCAAAGACACAGTGGACACACGGATACACGCACGGGCCAACAAGAGAACAAACACACAGGCTTTGTGCCCTTTTCTCTCCCTTTGTCCAGCAACACCTCTCTGTACTTTACGTTGTTGCTTAATTACTGCCAAGAAGACGGGGTCAATTCCTTGTCAGCCAATTTCTTAAATATAGGGCTGCTTATGTTTTTTTGAGCCTGCTTTTGGACATCCACAATTTCATGAATTCCACCAGAAACCTTTTTTTTTTAAAACAAAGTGAGGTGAGGAAATAATATAACACAATGAGAGCAACTATAAAATATTCTAAAACAATCCAAATTTGTCCCAATGGTGCCATACTTCAAGAATTCGCTTATCAGCGACAAGGCAGCGCATCTCCTTAAATGAATAGTTATAAATGAAATTATGCCGATTTTCTTTCTTCCCAAGAATTAGATGATCAAGTCCACTACAGTAAATATAAAACTACAGCCAGTCGCCGGTTAGTATATAGCTTCACAAGACAACTAGCATGTCCCGGTCCAAGAGGAAGAAAACACACCTACCAGCTTATAATTGAACATCTCATATGTGGTTTGTTTAAACAACGTACAAACACTGAAGTGTGAAAACTGCATAAGGGGTAATGGTGGATTACATGTCTCTAGTAATTATTTAATGACATTTCCAAACATTCTCAACTACTACAAGGTGCTGTTAAGTCCTAAAAAGTCAAATAAAAAAAATAATTATCCAAAATACACATGATAAAAACATGTTACTTAATAGATTGCTGGATTAATTTCCATAACAAAAAAAACAGTTCCTAAAATGTCAAACTATTCTTTTACAGATCTCAATTGAGATCCGCCAGCAACCTGAACTGACAACCCAACTTCAGATCAAGGTTGGACTCAAAGAAATTGCACTGCAGAAAAACTGATCGACAACAGTGTGGAGGGTGACACGGCGTCTGGTGTGAATGGGGCCTGCTGCAGGAGATCAAGGATCATAGCTTTTGGTGTCTCCTGGGTTGAGAACACCGTTCCTCTCAGGAAACAACCCATTTTAAAGTGTCAAACTCAGAACGATAGAAAATATTCACACAGTGTGCAAGCAGCAACCTTTTCACTGTAGCTTTAGTCTGTCTGCTGCTCTGTGGGATTCTGGCTGCTCACCCAACCGGCCGCACTGTGTTTTGACTGCCTGTATGCATTCTTCAGTTCAGTGTTTTGGGCCAATCACGACTTGGTGAAGGGCATCTCATCGCTTGAGTTGAGATGGTTAACATCTGACACGTAGGCCTGTCCAATTAAAGAGTCGCAAAGAATACTGGCTGTTTGAGAACATTACAAGATTTCAGAAAAAAAAAATGTCTTGTTTGCTTAAATTCTGTGGGCTGTGTGAGTTGACCTGAAAGCTTTTTAGGAAAACATGCCTCTAAGGCACAGGGGGTTAGAGGTTGGCTAAAATAGGGACATTGTAATTTGACCATGAGAAAATGGTCTACTTGACTTTTCAGTTGTTCACAATTTTCTTTGTGTACAAATATGGATGTAGACAAAGTATGTGAGCTGTGAGTGTGTGTGTGTGTGTGTTCGCCTGCATGAGTGAGTGAGTGTCTGTGCCTAATCCACTGACAAAGAGAGACGTGTAGGATAATTATTGAGCTTCAGCCTTGATGACAGAAGCGCTTTTCTATTAAACTACGTAGCCTCTTTCTCTCTCTTTTTTTCTTCCCTTATTTCTCTCTTTCCATCTCCCTTTATCACTTTTCTTTTCCTCTTCCATCTCCCTTCGTCATCCTCCGCTGTCTCTCAGTCATCAATCTCACTTCTCCATCTTTCTTAATTCTCTAGCAACCTTGATCCCTTCACATTACCTCCCTTCAGACTGTACCCATCTAATTTCCCCTCTTTTCCGGCATCTCCCTCTCTGTGTACGTTTTTTAGGCCTTGTACATGTATGTGCTGACAGCCCCAATGAGGTGGTCCTCTGGAAGACATCTGAAAAATGTCCCTGTGCAATTACCCCCATGTAGACGCTGACACACAAAGCAATGGACAGGGAGAAACGAAAAGAAAATTCCACGATGGAGAAACATGTATTTAGAGTTTCAACACTTCACACTTAGATGCTTTCAAATTCAGACCCTGCACAGACAATGTGACGTACACCTTAACCTCTGGAAGGATAGCGCACACATACTTCCAGAAGCAAAGGCCACACATGCACTTGCAGTGGGATGATGATCGACTGATGTGGTAATCGCTCAGGATGATTTGCGTGTTTTAGTCACTGCATATGATCAGTTGTCAACTGGCACATAACAAAGGAAAAAACTGCACCCCAGCGGAAACGTGTGTGCTTTTGTGCATGTTGTGTCACTGTGTGAGAGTGCATGGGAGTGAAACGGAGACTGAGGATATCATAAACAGCCTTTCAGGAAGAGCCATTGTCTGCCAGGAAGGTTTATATTGTCAACCGTGCCAAAATAACAGAATTGGGGACATCCCAACGGATGTGTGTGTGTGTGTGTGTGTGTGTGTGTGTCTGTAGGCAGCTTATTGGGAGAGTAACATCACATGCTTGTGTCTGTGGCATTAGATGGGACGGGTGTGAAGACCCACTGGGCTACATTATCGATGTTGCCATTGTCTGAGTTATTTTATTAGTCGTGGCAGGTGATTTTGTCGACACTGTTCAACTTTAAGGCCAACCAGGACCTCAGACTCTGAAGTTGTCCCCTCGTACGTTTCAGTCTATCATATCATTCAATCTCAGACATGTTACGACTTCAAGAGATCCCTAAACAGTTTGCTGTGAGCTTTAGAGAGAAACTCTTGTTTTCAGCCACAGTGCAAATGAGCCCGATGGAGACACACAGGAGAAAATCGTTGGAGCTTTGAGGTATACAAAAGCCCCCCACCCATGACAATAGGACCAGCAGAGCAGCGAGCCGTTTTAATTGCCTGGAGCACTCCTTCCATGCTCTAAACCTTTAGACAGCCATATCCACCATTTCAAACAGCGCTCTCTCGCAGCCCCCACGTCCACTCGGTGCCTCTCCCTTTCTTAACCCCCCCTCCACCTCCCCTCTTCTTTCTGTCCTTCTGCCTCTCTCTTAACTAGCTCTCCACTTCTTTGCCTTTTAGGCCTTTATTCCATTCAGCCTCTCCTGTGAAACCAGCAAACTAATTCATCTCTAGACAAATTGCCAATCAGCTGAGGACAAAGAGACGGGGAGAAAAGAAACCGGTCCTCAATGGAGCCAATCGCTGTTTTACTAAACGTTCCTTCAGAGGAGGGGAGGGGAGCGAGGGGGGGGAGAGAGCCTTTAAATGTGTGTGTTTGTCTGTCTGTGTGACCGTGGGGTGTGTATAATTTTGGTCTGTGGGGGATTTGTGAGTGTCAGTGGGGGTGTGTGTTCATCAAGACGGTGTGTGTCCTCGTCACCCCTCCTGCCAGGGTTCACCACTTTCTGTATGCGGAGGTTAACGACCTCGCCGTCCAATCACATTCTCCTGTCAGGGCACCGTCGCCAACAGCAACAGGTGGTCCGGCCAATTGGTATCCGACAGAGCGGAAAAATAAAGGGAGAAAGAGACGAGAGGATGAATGTGGGGGAGGAAGTGAATGGAACAGACTGGATCATGGGAGCGTAGTTTCCCCAAAATAATTTACTCTTTCATGTAATGGCTCGTCGTCCAGCTTCTTAAACTGTGACAGTAGACACAGATGGCATTCTTTGTTTGGTGTATTAAGCAGACAGCACTGTCTACCAACCTGCAGCCAACACAGCACTTCACAAGTCACGTCGTGTGTTAAAAAAAAACGGAGTGACGCCAGTTTATTCATTTATTATTCAGTGCCGCAGCAATCCATTGCCCAGCCAGCTGGTGATAAATGACGTGGCCCAATTAGCATGGAGCCCCCTTCGACCAAAGCGACCCGATTTGAAATGCGAATTACTGCGCCCAGAGCAAGAAAAAAAGGCTGCTAACGAGCAATTCGCAACCCAGATTTCTCCAATTCCACATCCTCAAACCCAGATCTGGCAGGCACATACATACGAGCCGAAGCTGGCTCACATTTCATCCTCCACTGCCAGAATCAAGTCAAGTGCCCCAACTCCCAGCCATAATCAGCCTGACTCCGATGGTAACCTGTGGAGCAACTTTAGCCCAATTATAATCACGTTGAGCTGTCAGACTCAGTGACTCCATGGACGGGACCAATTAACTGCTGTACACTGGAAATGGGCCATTAGTATCTCCGGGATTTACAGCATTCTTAAATGACTTGAGCTATAATCAAGTTAGGTGTTATTTAAAAAGATCATTAAATAACACCGATTTTTGAATGAATACGAGTCACTGGGATAATAAAGCTAAAGAGGAGACAAACAGCGCCCTTAAGTAAATATATTTTAGTTGACTGCTTCTCAAACCTTTTTCATAATCCGGCTGGCACGCCTACATTTCTGCAGGAGAAAGCCAATGCGTTGCCTACGTATGTAAACGGCTTATTCAGGTGTCGAACCAGGTTTACACAAGAGTGTGTTTGCTTGACCGACTCTTTAGACAGAGAAAGGTCTTTGAAGAGTGAAAGCCTTCAGTTGGGATCTACGAAAGATCCCTACTTATAGCAGCTGTACTACTGTCGAACATGTTCGACCAAACCCAAGTTTAATCCACAGCTGAAAAGGGAAAAGCCTGCAGTGTCACATATCGCTTGTGTCAGTACACTGCAAACATGCAACGGCTGAGATCAGATTGCCGAGCAGCTGCACGTCAAAAGGAGTTTTTTCAGAAAACCAGATTATGTCTTAACGTGAATTTCCCAATACCCCAATTCTACATGTGTATAGAAGCCCGGCTTAAGTCACAAAGACGCACAGGAAGAGCATGTGAGAAACGACGAACGGCCGGATGGAGAGGGACAGCAAAGGGAAAAGGGGGAGCCGCGACACGTTTAATCGCTCTCGTCTGTCAGTTAATGATCCCTGTGATCTCTCGCTCTCTTTCTCTTTTTCTTGTTCCTCCCTCTCTCAAACTCTGGTTCCCTTTAGCCACTGATTAAGCACCTAACAGGCTCATAAAAAAAAGCAGGGGAAACAAAAGAGGAAGGAGAAAGGCGGCATTAGTCTGGGCCGAGTGCCCCTGTCTCGTTAGATGGAGGGTGAGCGAGACGCTGCTCCAGAGTCCGTTTGATCATTAACTCGGTTAAGCAGTCGTGGCCATAAAACCTGTCAAACCTCCTCCTTTTTTTTTGTGTACACATTCACAATTATTGAGCTTCTTCATGTCCACCGGTGCTTGCCTTCTATTTGTTTTGCGTATGAAGTTGTCTCTGTTCTTATACAGTGACCATAAGGTGTACGATTCGTATCAGCTCTCCAGTATCTGTTCACACACGTAAAACACAAAGGCGCACACATACCATTTACTACCTCTTACTACCTATACAAACACAGGAGGACTATGGGAGTAACCAGGGTGAGGTATCACTGCCAAAAGTACATTGTATTTAGTACAACAGCCTGTCCAAAAGGGAGGAGGTGCATTCACGTGATCGTGTAGTACACACAAATGTGCACGCTTTCTTTTCACAAAATGACACAGAGCAGTTTGTGGAGGGAGACAAGAGGGAAAGTAAAAACTGGACTTACCAGAAAAGCAATTTTCCTGGTAAAGGTGAGGGAAGCCAGTGGTGTAAACTGGCGGGGGGAAAAACACAAAGACAAGAGAACATTTTACATATCCCAAAATATAAAGCGGTGAAAGAGGAAAGTGGGGCACAGAGAGTGAGATAGATTAAGATATCGTGGAAGGAAAAAGAGATTTGGGCCTGTTTCCTAAATGTGATTAAATGTAGGAAACCAGGCAGACTGGATGTAGCCCCCAGAGCTCCTGCTCCACCATTAACCCCCCACCAACATGTTGCGCATGTGTGTGCATGTGTGTGTGTGTGTGTGTGTGTCTGTGGGTCCACAGGAGGCAGAGTACTCACAGGAGCGATGTAGAGAGATTTTTCCTCTTCCCAACACAATCCAAATGAGATAAATACCAACATGCTTTTCCTATATTGTCCTCATTTAGTTGATTCTACAAAGCTGATACAGCTTGAGTGGGAATTGTTTTTTACAGTTAATAAAGCAGCAAAGGACTGATGTCAATAACAATGACAAAGTCACAAGTTGATTTAAAGAATGAACAAAAAAAGTACTTCTAGTTGGTTGTTTTGGCTTAAGGAACTATCCTTCATTTCCCATTGTGCAACTAATAGCATCCGTTTTTGGGACATTCCATACTGTGTCCAACATGAGCATATAGACCTACTAAGCAACAGCGTGTCATGTTGATGTAGCATTCAACTATATTTCACTACAAAGCAAAGTCACGAGTCATAGAATGAGGTGAGTTCAATAGTTTATTGACACGATAATGGAAGCAGACGGAGATATGAGGAATAGGAAGGCAGATGATCAGGATGGAACATTAACAGGAGGGTATTCCGAGTTCCAGGTTACAGAGTGATTGAAGCTGGTGGGATCCTGACAGACCCAAGCGTCGCGCACAAAGATGATATTGGACCTTTTTGCGCGACGGCCTCAACGAATCTACCAAAATATTAACATGTTACTGGGCAAACAACACAACGCTACAATACCACCAATGTTTAACAAGTGCCACTCAGATTATAGTCTCTACACACAGTTATTAAAAGTTATACATTTCAACATTTAAATCATTCTCTTTCTCTCCTTCACACACATATAGAGAAAAAGCGCACAGAAATTCAAGTAGGCTACTGTACTCTTTGTCCCCAAAAGTACAAATCATGTGACCGTCGGTAGTCGGTTTATGAAAAAGTGTGACAACAGTAAATGAGGCTGAGACTTGAGGGGGTTTTCCTGAGACTTTGTCCAATCAGGATGCCGGAAGCCAAACCCTTCCGCTTGAACACACACACACACACACACACACTGTGTACACGCCCAGCAGGGATATAAGCAGTGCTGAGGCAGTGTGATTCTCCTAATCTGTCTTACACCATGTCTTCTGTGCCTTGCTCTGCATGACCCCGTGCCATACACACAGGCTCACAGGCACCAACGCACACAAGCATACACAAACGACATAATACGCAGCGCATTCCTTCACATTCGGTCACACATCTCTGCCGTACGGGGTCACAAACTCCAAGTAAGACAGCTAAAATGGTCATTTGTCATTTTTTCAGTGTATTAAACAGTGTGCTCGTAAAGCTTTGCCTTACCCAACATGTGTTTTGGTGTTCGTGCATGAAAGAGTGTGTGTTTAAGTGTGCACGTGCGTGTTGGGGGAAATGGGCTAATTTGTCTGTGTATCCTGACCATGTTCTTACGTGCTGCTGCCACCGCTTTAATGAGGAACACGTTTGGGCTGATATTACTTCCACATGCCGCTGGGACGGGAGAGGGGCTTTCGGAATACGAACAGGGAATATTAAACATGCGTTTGGACACATAGTAACAGTAACACTGGCCTTTTGGTATCGCACTCAATCTCTAGAATTGTTGTGACAGTTATGGGGTTCATTTGTGACATTCATATAATGAAAGGATGAAATTAAACCCCAATCCGGCCTCTAGAGGCCTTGGTACCAACTGATTTATTACATTGAAATGCATCCCATGCAATAGATACACAGTTGGGAACACTGAAAACATTCTTTTGAATGAGAATGACCCCTTTTAATCAACATGTATCATAAAGCACGTTCACTGCAATCTTCAAACCAGTTTACTTTGCCATACCAGACAAGAAACTTGACGCTCCCCTGCTTAAATTATTGTGCTTAACTAAACTGAATTATGTGGCAAGAAATGTGGTTTCCATGCAGGTATTTTTATTGGCTTCTATGTACATTTTCTTCAGCGGTGGTTTTAAACCTAATTGTACTAGAAGATCACACCAGGGAAAAATAGCCTGTTTATTACAATTCAAGACCCGAAGATTATCAGCCGACCTCATTGACATACAGGAATGTTGATATTCTGCATAACGGCAACTTTTCATATAGCGAGGCCTGGCAACTGTATAGTTCAGGATATGGAAAGACTGCGTCTATGGAAAATAAGCTGCGGTTAAATACTGTTGGGAACCGGCAACTAAAACAAAAGGTTAGGATCACTCTGAGATCAACGCATCACCATCAATCACCCAAACCCTCACGTCAAGAGCCATCACCACCTACGATAGTTAAGCTGTTGCTTAAATACATAACATTTGATGTCTGAACTTTAATCAACCGAAACATTTAGTGGGCCGCCGTTGGACGTCATTTGTGAACTATATTAGAAACAACATCTGATTATAGTGTGAGCCCATAAGAAATTGGAGTAAAATTGAACATTCCAGTTGTTTCCAGTTTTTTGGAGATCATTTGGTCACAAAAAGATTAAGACGTTGCAGTTCGACACATACGTAATGGATGGATCAGATCTGCAGACAAATCATTATTTCGTCAAAGAGGAATGACTCATTAGGCATGGAGAAAGAGAACGAGGGAGAATGGAAAGACAGAGGAAGAGAATGAGAGACAGAGGAAGTCCGAAGGACAGAAGAAAAAAAATCTGTTTTTTCATGTTATCTGAGGGAATGCAGAGAATCGAAGGCCTGGACACGTGAAATAGTGCAGACCGACAACCTGAGCCAGATCACTACTCCTGGAGGAGATGTGGGAACAGGGGGAGGAGAGAAAAACAAGTAGGGAGGAGAAGAGAGTTATGGGTTATGTGGGAGCAAAGATATGTGGATCAACTCCTAGAGGAAGGACTGAGAGTATAATGAGAGATTAATCAAATGGAGAATTTGCGACGAGGAGGATGAGGCTTGGTGGATGTCATGCAGAGAGGGGAGACCACGATGGGGAGGAGGGTGGAAGGGAATCAAGGAGAAGAGGGGAAGGAGGAGGACCGGGTCATTAAAGAGCTCTAATGACCCGCTGATGGACGAGGGGCCCAAACTCTGACCCCAAATTACTGCAGAGCCTGAGAACCCGTCCTCTGTTCTACAAGTGTGTGTGTGTGTGTGTGTGTGTGTGTGTGTGTGTGTGTGTGTGTGTGTGTGTGTGTGTGTGTGTGTGTGTGTGTGTGTGTGTGTGTGTGTGTGTGTGTGGGAGTAAAACAGAAATGAGCACACTGACACTACCTACAAACCGCATGAAATATTTTGACACACACACACACACACACACGCACACCCACAAACAAATTTCAAATGATCTATTTAAATGAAAATGAATTGCATCTAAGCAAACAGGTTTAAATATGTGTCCTCCAATGCTTACTGTGGCACATAGCTCTTTTTTCTTTGGTCAGCCTGCAAATCACAACAGTCAGTTGTGATTTGCAGCCGTTACTGTGAGTTTAAGGCTTGTCCAAAACGCTGATTGCTGTGAGGTGGACATACCAATGGTGTTCCAAGCTTATTCAACCTCCACTAGAACATGGGCCGATAAATCAGACCGGAGGTTTGGAGCGGGCGTTTTAGCTACCGGGCTGGCCATGTGCCACACGTAAATCGACATAATTAACACCCGTTCGTAGCTCAGACACAGTGATATTCGTCTTTTCACGGCTTCGCGGGGCAGAATGGTGCAGGATCAGGGGAGTTAAGCGTGATAAAAGAGAGAGGAGCACCTTCATCCAGTCCACAGTGACCCAGAGGGCAGGATAACCACGAGGAGATGGAGAAAAGAAAGCGTGTATGCACATGTGTATATACTGTATATACAGAAGCACCCAAACATTTATAGCCAAATGAAGACCAGATGAAGAAGCAATGAGATACTGAACCATGTTCATTCACTCTCTCTCATACTTACACAAGCACACACAAACAAGTCACACAGCAGGATAAGCAGCACTACTCGTTCATTACTGGGCAGTAAAATGCATAAATCTGTTTGGGCTTGGTGAACATGCAATAAAACGGGGGTTTCCAGACCACTCGCCTCTCTTTATGAGTAAACAAACCAAGTTTCTCCTGTTGACGGGTACAAGTTTTTCACACTCCTTAATAAATGCCACACACAATACCAGAATGAGGATGAAAGGTAAACAGGCTCAATGGTTTTGGCTAGAAAAATGTGGTGATTTATCATTGTTTCGTTTGAAGTACAATTATTTTACAACAATTTGTGTTTTACTTTGCGGAGTTTCGGTGCAGTTATAGAAGCTCTGCTCTGTCTTCACTATCCATCTATCTATTAACATTCAGTAGACTGGAGCCGGAATGCATGCAATAAAATCAAAAATGCTTAAAAACTTAAACATTTTCTGTCAAAATCCCAAAACAATAAACTTTGGAGATGAAACAGATAGCCAGTGGGGTGAGAGCGAGGGTGCGGGAGAAAAGACAGACTGTGAGTGTGTGTATGTGTGTAATTGATCGGAGGTTTTGGCCCGAAGCATAGGATGACCTCATTGCTTGCCTGATTTCTCAGCGTTCACAGTTATACACAAGCTTAGGATCAAGTTAACATGGAAGGCTAGCAGGCAAAGACACACACACACACACACACACACACACACACACACACCCTTCATCAGTCCACGATGTCTTTCAGCTGCTTAGGAAGGTTCTTTTCCAAAGTAAAAAAGAAAAACACAGACTAATTGGGGATCTGCAGTCCTGCAGCTGGTGACACAAACACACACACACACACACACACATCCACAGCAGTAAAAACAGACTATACTACAGAAACGGACGGGCCTCAGTGCACCCAGATAGCATCGTTCGACAAATATTAGTTGAGGTCTAGTGTGTATTTGCCTATCATGGCAAAATATATAGATGTAGGTAATCCATTCAAGAAGGCCTCCAAAAGACACAAACTTCATAATACCACCAAATAAACTCAATGAAATTCACCATCCTGAGGCTTGATAAGAAGAAAACTAGTGAGAAAGAAAGTGAAAAGTAAGAAACAGAAAAAAGAAAGAAAAAAGCCAGTCACACACACACACACACACATCAACATCCAAATAAGTCTGGAGCCAATCAGAGTGATAAGTAGAGCTGTAGGCACGTAGCCAAAGACCTGCAGGGTTTGATAGGCTCCGTAATGCTCCCTTTGGCTCCTAAGGTGAGAACAAGAAACCCACATGAACTTGACACAACTACACACATACGCACAGTCCGTAGGAGCAGATGGCGGGGAGGCGGTTGGGCTGGCAGTCACGCTTACTCGCTGTTTGTTTAGAGCCTTTTCCACTTAAGACAACGTTGGACATAACTGCTCTCTTTGGGTAAGCAGGTGTAGCGTCGGAGTCAGAAGGGTTTTCATGCAAATTTTGTTTACACCTTGTATTACTAAAAAACATTTAGATATGTGTTCATCCGTTCGTCTGGGTGGGAAAAAAGACAAAGATAAAGAGAGACAGAGAAGCAGGTCTCTTCGGCTCATTATGGAACAAATAACCCATTTCATCGAGAGAAGAAGGGCGAGCCAGCTGGACCGCTTCCCAGCACGTAGACTTATGGCAACGTACTGAGGTGAGACCGAGAAGGGAAAGTCAGTACAACTCAGCGGGAGCAAAACAAACATAAACTAACACGTTGTTGAAACATGATTGAAGCTGTGTCTTCCTCTTTCACTTGTTGGACAGATTTTACAACCTGGTCACCATGTACGCCAATTATGTCCTTTATTACATTTATTAGGGGAAAATGCATAAACATGGACCTGCTCTGAGTCTCTTGAACAAGATACATTTTAGATCCTAAGCAGAAAACAACACAAATGTAAAGATTAAAAGAAACAAGACACTGAAAGCCCAAAATAGAGAGAGAAAGAGTCTTTTCTAGTTTTTGGCCACAGCACAGCTGGTAGTACAGCACATTTTCTCTCTGTGGGCAAAGAAAAGGTAGGAGGCCTCCTTCCCTCTCCACTAATCACACTTAATGATTCAAATTGGCCAAAGAAATACCGTTGAAATCAAATCCACTTATGATAACACGTATGCGAACACATGTGCACACACACGCGCACACACAGACACACAAACCTTCCTTTCAGAGAAGCATTAAACTTTTATCCAAGCTTACACGTTCACACACATTCTGGCAGCACAGCGAGTGACTGGGATAGAAAGGAAAATGTATCTGAAGACGTGTGCTTGTTTGGATGTTTCCAATCCATCAGCAGGCCCCTAACAAGCTTTGCTAAGCCCCAGCTAATTGCTTGTAATTACGTCATAGGTACACTCTCTCGCGCGCGCACACACACACACACACACACACACACTTACAAGTGGCATATGTAAAGGAAAAAGAACTTGAGCCGACTGGTGCCCATAAATACTGTGTGTAAAGTGTGTGTATGTGTGTGCATACTATAATAAGTAAACCCCTACAGCTACATCAGACCCCTGTAGCGGCATTTCCTGAAACCTCTATGCAGCATTAGATATCCTCTTTCACCCCCAAACCCAAACACACACACACACACAGCAACTGTGGGCTTATCCCTTGCACACTTCAAAGTAATTTGCCGTAGGATAAAATAAAGCTTTACTTTCCATTCTTCTAAGAAATACCTAGTGAAGGAAGTGTATTGTTGTGCTCTAAAAGGGTTTCAATACACAGACAAAGGCAGTGTTTGTTTCTCAAAGTATTTTGCAGCAAAGTGAAGTAAAACAAATGAATAGAAAGAGGTCCAAATATAAGAGCACACCCATTATACTGCTACCATTTTAACACATAAGGAACCGTCTGGACAATTTGAGAACCGCTCTGTCTCCTCTGAGTCCGAAACGCAATCAGGGAGAAACATAAATACACAAAGACATACGGCTTGAAAATGTGCACATTGAAACCAACATATATTGAGTGAAGTAAATTCATTTTTTTGCACACATGCTGCACAGAAGCTCACGCACCAGCCAGAGAGCTGTGATGGGATTCCCATGAGCCACAACGACATAAAGTTACTAATCAGTTACACAAAAGACCAAATGCTATTGATTAAAAGTAAGTGCATGTGCCTTTTTATACGCCAAGAAAGAAACATTTTACTCCTCCTTAAGCACCTCCTGGCCACCCAAACGCACACCGGAGCCTGCATGTGCACTCATTGAGAACAGCACTGCTGCTTCTGGGTGGCTTTCCCGCTGTGCACTGGCACCTACGGCCTTCTTCCTCCCTCCCACTAATCACTCCATCCTGGATTTTTCATGGTTACCGATAGTAGTAGACACGCAGAGCGTTGTTTGTTCAGAACAGGCCTTGAAGTATTTTCACTCTTGGTGCAACTGGCATTCACATTTTACCATTTCGGATAAATTGATTCTTTTAATCACACAACAATAACCTATGAGTGTATCATATTTTATATATAGGCCTACTGTGTATTATAATTGAAAAAATAAAAGTGACCTTGTAAAACATCTGCTTGATACTAACCAGAACTTCTGCTTTAAAGACTCTCATGGCGGCAACAATAATGCCATGTTGGGGGATTTCCTTGTTTCTGTCACTGAATGATTTGCACCCTCCTAAACCCCTCCACACCGTGTGATTGTGTTGGATACTGTCGCCATGGCGACAAAGGTCCCGCAGCTTTCCCAAAGTTTGTTTCCCTGACCTTAACCACGAGGCTTTCTCTAACCCAAACACTGAGCTGTCTCTAACTTTAACTAAGTCAACTAAACAAATGGTATGAAATAACTGATAGAAACCAAGTATTGTATTTGAAAAGCAGGCAGATTTGGAATTTGAAGTACAGTAGCAGTTTTGAAGAGAGACATGGGACTCAACCGACACACACACAGTATAAATTAACACATGGCAAATTTGATACTATTAACAATACTTTGTTCCATTTAACACGCCTTGTTTTTAGGGTGTGGAGTTAATTTGGAAGCTCTGCCTGTAGCTGGTAGGAACCCGCCTAATGGAACACACACACACACACACGTCTCCTTGTGTTGAGTTGAGAATCGCAGGTCGTCTGCCAAGTCGCAGTCAGACAAAATGGCTACAGCCTCGCTAAACACACTGTGGTCTGTGGTAGCGGGAGCACTCAGTAAGACAAACAAACACACCAGCCCACAACTACCGCCATCCTCAAAGACTGTGTGTGTGTGTGTGTACGCATATTGAACATTGCACCCCTGCATGTTATTAATGTATCTTAGTATTTGTACAGCATTAATGCGTGTGCATGTGTTGAGGTTTCTGTGTGTGTGCAGAAGTGCGAGTGTGTTCAGTTGTGACTAACGGAGCCAAAACTATATTCTGCTGCCAGGATGGAAAGAAAAAGGGAAAGAAGAGAGGGAAAATAATCGCTCTTCACAGTTTAAAAAAACAAACCTTTCCAATAAATTTACCCCCCAAATCCCCATCCGCCGCTCCTTTTTTCTTGTTCCGAGCCGCTTTTATGGTAGAAATTAATCGTCCCCAACCCTCTGACAGCACAATAAAAAACTAAGCCAGGTACATACACTTAAACTAGGCCTTAGAGAACAGAGCGTGGAGATGAAAGACAGAAAACGGAGATGGAGGTAGAGAGCCATAGGGAGGCAACGAGACAAAGAAAATGCTGAGCCGAAGAATAGAAATAGAAAGAGAAAAGCGAGAAATTGATGAATGTGTGGGGGTATTAATGGAAATGTGAGTGGTGAAAATGTAAAATATACAAAGAAAAGAGTAAAATGGGGAGGAAAAAGAAGGAGTAAGGAAAGAGGCAATGAGTTGTGCAGTGAGAAACAGCACAGGAATTACTTTTACATCTGTGGCCAAAAATCCCCTCTGGACGTGTTCACACAAAGCAACACACACAAACACACACAGATTCATCCTCGGATGTCTACAGAGAGTTTTTAAACCGAAAACTTTACATCCTGAAATGCACATAGTTGAACTTTCTTTCCTCTTGGAAGGAAAAGGGATGTGGAAAAACAACATAAATTCAAGGGGGTTTTGACAGCAGCCAGGAAAACAAGAATTGTCACAAATGACCTCATTGGGGGTCAGACGCCCTGAGAAATATAAAAAGAGAAAGAAAAGGGAGAAAGACGGAGAGAGGCCAATGGGAGGACAATTATTCTTGACCGGTCCTTGTTTGGGAAAAAATTGTATTCACATATCATAACTCTTCCATTGGGAAAGAGAGAGAAGCTTGTGGAAATAATAATCATCAGCAACATAATCAATTGGCAGACATCTTGACATTTGCATCATCGTGAAAACAGATAAATAGAAAGCAAGTTAATATGTCCTCATCATACTTTGGCATATTTCACATGCGGCTACCTTAAATGGAAAAAGTATTTTGAAGACGAAAGGTTCGAAGATAAATTACTGAACTAATGTTCTACATTGAGGCAACTTCCAAATCCGTCATGAATTATTGGACACGTTTTGTCTGGATACTTCATTCCACTTGAAAAAGTTTTGTAAATGACTTTTGTACATTGTGTATGTCCACCCATAACTCATTTGCATCTGCGTTAAGCTCCTGTAAAAAGATAAGATGTTTTAAATCAGTTTTTGAGACGGCACTATTGACCATATCTGGGAAAAATGTTGCCCAACACATTTCAGAGCCTCTGCTATGTGTCATGCACGAGGGGAAAAAAAGGAAAATAACAAAGATTCAATCCGCCAGAGGTTTCATTTTAACTTCGGTATAAAGCACTGAATCCTGCATTAAGTAAGGGAGGGAAAATACATCTGTTAAATAGATCCAGCAACAGAAGCTGCAAGCCAAACATGCAAAAGCAGATTCTCACTTAGTTACAAATACTGTCACAAAACCTCCTCGTGGTTTACAGTTAAAACATGCAATGACAATGAGTAGGGTGCAAATACAAACAGTGTCAATCCCCCCCCCTCTCGCCTCACGGATCAGTGCACAGTGAATACAGTGAGTGCTCTATCTCTGCTGCAGTCAAACAGACAGGGACAAGTGTAATTGTGGCTTGCGGTTTGGCTGAGCGTTCAAACGGAAAAGCAGCTTGTCCACATCTCTGTCTCTGTGTGAGCGAGGAACATTTGTCTTCTGGTAGAGAGGGGGGGGGGACTGATTCTGTCAGTATGCATGCTGATCATGTCCGTCAGCCGCTGTCCGTGGTAAATCTAGTAGTCGTGAGACAAAGATGGGACACGCGGACACACACACACAAGTCAAACCACGCTGAGCTGAGCAGACGTGGTATGGTGAGAATGCTACGGCAGGCGCCGACTGCTGCAACGGACGTGTATGGGCCATTTGTATAAAGCATTCTCACACACTAACGCACAGTGACACACACGCACACGCACACACACACTGGATGACGTACAACTGTAAACCCACAAAAGCTTACACTGTACACACAGACGTGAGGCGTGCAGGCAGGCCCCGTTAAGCATAAACAAACAGCACCACTCGACCAATTCAACTTTTATTCCACTTTGTTTAAATCAAGATTATGACGGAAACGATGGGATCACGAGATCTTTTCAGGTGTGTGTGTGTGTGTGTGTGTGTGTGTGTGTGTGTGTGTGCGATGCATGTGTATTGTTTCAAGGCTATTCTTGTCCAGACTGTGAATGAGCGGCAAGCAAACAGGAATCTGATTGTTGAATGAAAAGTGTTTGTACGCGATAGCGGTAAACTGAGGCCGGGGACTGAGTCCACCAGAAGGACCGCACATCAAACAGTGTGCGTCTGTGTTGTGACCTTCTGCCTTTTGGGAAAGTGTTCGTACTGAGTGAAACAGAAATATTTGAGACGTTTAGCATTAAAATTGGAATGTCATCGACAAAATGCTGAATCAGCCCTTAGACCTTAGGGGGGGGCTCATTGTCTCCAACCTGCAACACAGTGTGAATGCTAAACCGGTTAAGAACCAAACCGTGTCTTCTGTGTGCCGTTACACCCCTAGTTGTGTGTGTGTGTGTGTGTGTGTGTGTGTGTGTGTGTGTGTGTGTGTGTGTGTGTGTGTGTGTGTGTTTGTGTGTGGTTTGAGTCCTGTTCTCCTGACACTCCTTGTGTACACTTCGTTTCAAGTTTTATGAAACCGTACACAGTGTGCAGATCAAAGACACACACACACATCCACCGACATATTCGAGGGATTTGACATTTACAATAGTAAGCACAGAGGTTATCTAGTTAACTTAAAGAAGCACCCTGATGGAAAACCTGACTTTAAACACCCACTTTAAATATTTGGAGTGGTCCCTCTGGGGGCTTTATGTTTCTACATTACAATCTTTCTCTCTACCAGACACACACACACTGCGTGAGTGCTTTCAGTGATGAAGTCAGAGGACACCGTGCAGGATGCTGGTTTGTTATGTTATCATGTCATTTTACCGTTCATGTTTTAAGACTTTTGCAGAGAACATAACCTAATAGACTTTTTAAACTTGGGAATGAGGTGCAAAATGATTTATTGCCTACAGCTTATAGGTGCAAACTTGGACTCAATTTGCTTTATGAGCTTATTTTTCTTAGTTTTAAGGTGTGACCCAGACTCAATGGAAATACCGCTAAAGTCCCAGTACATCAAGTCATTTGACAAATAGAAAATTGCAAAAGCAACTGACTGGATGAACTGAAGGTGTAGAGGCCAAATTAAGTCTTTTAAGAGCTTCTTGTACTTTATTACATGGGGCATGGCTGTATTTTGTTCTGATTTAATCAGAAAATGGAATTATGAGGTGGGAGCTCTCAAAGAGTTGCAGCGAACAGCTTATTATCAGTGGTTGTAAAGGTTTGATGTGCAGAACGTTAGCTACTGATCAGTCACAGACTTGCTCTCTATGTGATCAGAAATAAAAACTGTGAATGTATTACTAGAGATAACAGTGTGTGTGTGTGTGTGTGTGTGTGTGTGTGTGTGTGTGTGTGTGTGTGTGTGTGTGTGTGTGTGTGTGTGTGTGTGTGTGTGCGTGTGTTGGTCTCTAATCCCACGGCCAGTGTTTACTTTTCCTCTGGAGACGAGTTCTATTTCAGGGAGCGGAGCAACAAGACGGGAAAGAGACAGGTGCCAAGGAAGTCAGCACAGTTCTATGAATAACAATCTGAAGGAGAAACGGATGGCAGCTTGCTTGCATTAAAAAGCAGCTCGCTATATCGGAGAACACAACAAGAAAATCAATAATTCACTTTGGACTTTCTGAAGGTTACGGTTACTTTTTCTGTCAAATCGCATAAAGAAGATTTGATAATCGTCTGCTTTTCCTTCTCCTTTCACGTCTCCGGGAGCAAACAGTTCTCTTTCTCTTTCCAACTTTACATCTCCAGAGTGTCCGCGCTCTCTTTCCTCTCTACATACCTCTGACTGTGAAAAACAATGCGCCCACCTCCCTTCTCTGTGTGCAGTAAATCATTTGCTTTTCCGATCCCTCCTAAAGCACACAGCTGCATGTGGGATGTCACATTTTAAACAAGGCAGTCGATAGAGCATTTCCCCCTTGTTGACAGAAAACGCACACACGTGCACAGTCCAGGTTCCCATTGCTTCCTCCGTACATTCGGCCGGGCCTAAAAAAAACTAGAGCTAAGCGCTGCACATGCATGCATGTATGTATACACATTCGATTTCTACGTTCTCATTCGTCGGTGTTGCAGTGATCCTGCAGAGTCCGTGGCTGAATTATGGTCTGAGGACACACAGTCAAACACACACACACATAGTCACGGCTAGAGTGTCAGAAGTTTGTCTAGTGACAATCCCACAAGTCCATTATAAATACTTCTTATGAAAAGTTGTAGCGTCTTGCAATGCACACCAAAAACATGGCTCATGGCAACACAAAATTAAACAATCCTACTGGACTCACTTTAAACTTGGCAGAAAACCAGGAGAATGATCACATTATATCCAGACTGGTTAAATGGTAGCGATAGCAAATAGTTGTTGGCATCACAATCACTCAAAGAACAGGTTCTAGATGCAGATTGGGTGTCTCCAAATGTTGTGTCGACTCGTCGCCTTGTCGGACTAATGCATGTTTGTTATGATGCATGTTACTAATCCTTCCATGGCAACACTGAGGGCTCTCCAATGATTTACTGCAGAAAGAAATCCGGTGTACACAAAAGGCCTGTATCGCTATATGAAATACATACAATACCTACATACAATAAATGCATGCACTTTGCCCCCACCCTCACGCAAACGCTGCAAGCGGGGGGACGAATCAGTCTGTGAGCAGAGCTACAGAGATCCATATTATCTGGTTACTTAGTTTCAGCACGTTAATAAAACTCAGTCACCAGAGAGAGCAGAGGAGAAACAGCTGTGGCTGCAGAAGGTCAGGAGGAGGAGGAGGAGGAGGAGGAGGATAACTACTCCCTAATGCTCTGTGGGTATGAATGCGTGTGCATGTATGTGAAGGTTATCGTCATGTAATTGAGCTTTTACATGATACATTTCCTTTCTGGTTCATTCTGAAGGAGGACTGCAACAGGACGCGGTCCCCACACAAAGAACACATTCAACATTTTGCCCGGTCTCCTTGGTTGATGATGAAGATCTGCTAAAATTTGCTGTCGTGACAGATTTCCATAATCACAGGAAGCTGCCTCCAGCTGGCGGTGCAGATGTTCGATGGATGGGAGGCGGCTTTTATGTCGCTATTTTTCTTATGGGAGCCGTATTCTCACCCACGCAGTACGTCGTATATCATGCAGCATATATTAACTTTTCCAGTCCGTCCGCTTCCCAACAATCGGACCACTAGCACCTGCTCATCACATTTGTGGGAAAAGTTAATCGGCTGCCGTAGGCTGTGTGACGGGAGACTGCCGTTATAGAAAAGCAGGGTTGCAGGGGTTAAATCTCCAACAAGAGGCCGATTTATAGCCACGGACTGGATCCATCTCTCAGCAATCTGTTGCCTGTCACCCAACAGGCGAGAGTGGGCCGCCTTGGGCCAAAGTATTCGGTCAGAACAGTGCCTGTGAGAATCAAAAATGAGTAGATGAGGCACGTTCTCGTGCATTGTAGTATCATGAAGTTATGATGAAGATAGCAATCAAGATGCGGGATAATATTCATGAAAACAAGTAGCCCAGATTATTTGTATTATCTACTTATTTGGTATTTAGTGCACATGAGGAACTGCTATCCACTCTTCATGCTTGAGACAAAATAAATAAAAAACTCAAGCCAGGCCTAAACTTAACAGGGTGGCTTTTTTTTTTTTTCTTTTAAATATCATACATAGGGCCTACTGCTGTATGAGGGTTACCTGCGCAACCAGAGTGTCTTACAAGCGTAACAGGCAGATACACTTTGGTGGAGTAAGACGTCCATTTCTAGCAGTTCTATCAAACCTTGTTGGTTATTTCAAAAGGGCCGTCGAGGGGAAACCTCGCTCCCAGTTTGCAATTTGGACTGTGCGAGCTGCACAACAACAGATGGAGACAGAAAAGGAGCAGCTGACCGACAAGCTCTGAAAAGGGCAGTGAGAGAGGTGAGGGACGACTGATGTTAAAGAAGGAGTGTGTGCAGCTCTGTGTGCGGTTGTGTGCGATACTCTCCAGCGGGGTAACGTGAGCCTCGTGTTCCCACAGGGGACGGATCACCTGAAGAAACCCCCCCAGTCTCTTCTATCAAATTCCCTCAACCCCCATTGTGGGATAAGCACCTTGTCCCACAACTCTGCCCCCCCCCCCCAAAAAAACACCTGCATTTTCATACCTAGATGCTTAAAATACCAAATTCCTAAAAGTAAACCCCCACAGTTTCAGACACACAAACTCCAGCATGCAGAATTTTAGCAGTTATCCACACTGACGCCATTCCAAGGAGTTGGCAGTCCTATTAATACCGCACTTCAAGGACTGAGGGATTGGGAATCGAGCTGTAAGATCTAGTGGCCGATACACACTTGTGTCTCTCTTTCTGTCCTTGGGGTACTGCCTTTCATTCTGCTTGCCAAGCTGAAAGGTTAGACTGGTTGCATTCCCACAGTAAGCCACCACGTAGGCCTTAACGGGCCCGTGGTCCACCCAACGTGTTCATGGGTTCATTCAAAGAGACGAAGCCACGCGTGAGAGAAAACCACTGAGCTGCACTTTGAATTCAGCAACCCCTCTGAACCTTGTTCTTCAGCTGCAAACTGATTCCCAAAAAGTCTCATGTGATACAAATCGGTAGCTTTGTGTTCTTCAACACCACCTACTTTAATATGAAATAGTCATGGCAATGCCAAAAATGGAGGGAAATCTTTTGAACAGCTGGTGTTGAATCATTAATGGCCATTCTAGTATCACTGAGCATTACAGATGTTTTAGTAATATTCATGAATCGATTTTGCAACATTCCAACGCGTTTCAATTTCATCCTAAAACAAAACATGAATATTAGTCCCCTAATTCACTTATTGACTTGCACAACCAGTCCACCCATGTGGTGACCATAATTGCACTTGCATGTATGTTATTTTGAGAGTAACTGGTGGCAGTGATGGAGAGCATGGATTAGGGAAGCTACGACCGTGTGGAGGCTTGATCCCACACCAGCCTTGGCACAATGTCGTCTCAAGCGTCAAACCTTCGAAATGTTAGCACGTGGCTTATTTCGGAAAGGAAAATCACACCTTTGACTTATTTTTGTTGGCATCAACAGATTCAAATCATCACGTGGCTGTTGTGTTGGAAGAAACTGTGTGGTGTAGATCATTAGAATGACTATTTGTCTGCTTTACCAGACCGGAAAGAGAAATGTTGAATTTCTCACGGAGACGTCATGTTGCAGGTCCGTGGGTAAAATCCTACAACGTTGTTTAATAAAACCAGAGCGTCAGTCCTCTATGTTCTAGATTCCTTTAAACGCGTAAAACTGTATTGGAATACTGAATTCATCATGCTATCCAAAACTGCCTGATTTCCTCCCGCAGCTGATTGCTGGTTTGGTCACAGAGGATGTTGTGCTTGGAGTAAGGACAGTCACAAAATATACTTGTTGATTGATGTGAACCAGCACCAGGCTACTAAAATAGGTTATTAGAAACCGCCTGTTTCAGCTTAATTCATATAGATCTGGACCTACAAATGGATTAAAAACCTGCAGTTATCTTTTCTTTGCTTGCCCGCCAAATGCCCATTTTAATGGCGAAGCCTATAGTCAACTGTTAACTCAGTGGTTTTATGGCTTAAAGGGTAACTGTGGTCATTATCCACTCAGCGTGATGGTCATTAGTCTGTCAATTCCAACACGTTGTCTGCTCACCACTGCTATTCACACTCGACTGGGAGAGTAAACAAGAGGGCAGGACGGAGTGTGCTGGAGGCGCTGCAGGGCCTCACCCCCCCCACACACACCCCCGACCCCCCTTTACCGCTCCGCCTGCCTGGCTCATCTCCTCCTCTGTGTCTGCTGTTAAAATGAATGCCGTTAATCATCAGGACTTGATAAAAAATGTGTAACTGTGGATAAAGTACAACAGAAAATAGCTTTGATTTGGTTCTCTATTTTGTGTTTCCCATTCATTCATCTCTTTATTTTGGGCGCACACACGGCTCGCCCCTGATAACCATCAGCTCAGAGGCACACTCTATTGTTTCAGCTCAGTGCTAATTACTCCAGGTCTTGACCCCAGTTTCAGCCAAAGAGCAGGAGAGGGGGGATGGCGAGTATTCGCATGTGTGTGTGTGTGTGTGTGAGAGGGTTGGGGGTGGGGAGTTCATTGCTGCCGCCAATCAATTGTCACACCGGATTCGCCTAAACATCGCAGTATAATCCGAGAGCAAAAACAAACCAGACTGCTGCTGATGTTTTAAGCATTGCAGTTGGTTTGTTAAATAACTCCACAGAGGTACATCGGCACGAACACATTAAATCAAGAGCTTTTGGGAAATAAAATAATCTATTAATCTGCAACACTGCTTATTTGTCTTGGCCGCACCAAATTCCCTCTGTATTGGTTCTTTGTTGTTCTCTGGCCAGAATACAATTAGGTTTTTACCTCATATTTTGGATCCAGCCTCACTTCCTTGTTGTGGTAGTTTGCCAAGCATGTGTTTGTGAATCACGTACAAATTAGTATGCCTAAAGTCGTTTCAGACACTCAAAACTTCAGTTACTTAAGCTGTCAAGCAACTGGACTGGACATGTGGAAATTGTTGTATCGTAATGAAAGTGTTTTATTTCATTACGCTTGCCCTTTCTGTGGAAGCATGAAATTTGAGTTAAGTGTAGTTCTGAATTGAATCTTCCATTTAAACTCTGGGCAAATGAACATTAGAATACACTATTCGTGGAATTTGAAAAGTTCTGCGGAGCTCTTAAGTTGAGTTTGATTAAACCTGGCAGCCTCAGGATTGGAAATCATGTGAAGAAAACACAAATCAAGTAGCCTACTTAAGCTTTCCTCCTCTCAAAATAGTTGCAACAAATCCAAGCACTCCAATCACCCAAGTTCACTTTTACAGCAAAGAAAAGCCAAAACAACACTCTTCACTGCACGTTTCATGCTGTAAAAGAGAAGTCTTCCAACAGGGAGCTACATGCAAACAAAACCTGTCCGCTATGTGCATTCATTGCAATGCAAAACAGATTCTCAATGCTTCAGCATCCCTGAAGGCCCTACTTTCAATTACAATGTCACGAGCACTTAGAGATGACGGGCCTTTAGAGGGGGAGAGTGGAACCTGCGGTGGCGTCCCAGACGGGCTTAAAAGACCATTAGGGACTTTAAATTTAAAATGAAAACACGCTTGCACTGAAAAATCAACCTTTCAGATGCTTATTTTCTAAAGACAAAGCCAATAAAAATATGTGAAAGCCACGTCTGCCAGTATAAATACAGGTTCTGGATATTGTCAGAATTATTTGTGGAACCCTCCCTTGAATTTCTTTGCTGGAAGGCTGGAGAGGAGGGATGACGGCAGAACAAGAGGACAGGAGAGAAGCAGAGCCGAAAGAAAGTAAAGAAGTGAAGGCAAACGGGACGACACGAGGCTGGCCCTTGTGTTTTCCTCTCGGATCCCGCCCTCCTGGTCAGGGGTTGGACAGGGAAACCCAACTCCCGCTCACCGATTGGTCGGCTCCCCTCTGGACGGGCGAAGCAGCCTCTCCTTCACAGACACAATAAAGTTTAGAGCCGGACGCCTGCAGGCAGTGGGCGCAAAAAGCCACAGCGACGTGTGTCTGCGCTGCGCGTATCCCCGCGGACTTATCAACGGGAAAACCACGCAACGAGGACTGCGGGATTTTATCCGATTTGGGGATTTCTTCTATTACTTCTTCTTCTTTTTTTTCTTTTTTTAAACTGCAGATGCGAACGTTATTTTTGAAGTTTCGGGATATTTGCATCTACTGAAATGCTCGTGGTTGGATACGATAAGCTCCAAAAACGCACGGACTACACGCGCTCCGGTCCGGCTGGACCGTAGCCCCCGAGCACGCGCCGCGGTTTGCAGGGTGACCAAACTGAACTTTGGCTTCAGGGTGGGGGTGGTGGTATTAATAACGTTGCAGAGGGCATCCTGCTCGGCTTTGCGGGGGAGGAGAGGAGAGAGTGGGGGGGTGGCGGGGAGTGAGGGGAGACCATGCCCGGGATTTTGCGGTCGTTCGGCGGGGCGGCGCTGCTCGTCCTGTCCGCGCTCCTCGGCGCGCTCCGCGAGGTCGAGGCGTTCGGCGACGAGGTGGAGGAGATGACCTGCGACCCGATCCGGATCAGCATGTGCCAAGGTCTCGGCTACAACGTCACCAAAATGCCCAATCTGGTCGGCAACGTGCTGCAGTCAGACGCCGAGCTGCAGCTGACCACGTTCACCCCGCTCATCCAGTACGGCTGCTCCAGCCAACTCAAGGTACCGGGATGATGCGTGCAGATGCATGCAGATGTTAGACCAGGATGAACGCTGATGGTGCAGGAGGATAATATATGTTGGAGGCCAGCTTGTTAAAATGAAAAATAAGTGTTGGGGGTCGCTGTCTTGCTTCCATCTCGCCCTCATGTTTGTGTGTGCTGGGCTGTCATGCTAATTTAAATGAAAATGCCCCCCTCTGTGTGTTGACATTCGGAGTTCATGCCCCCCGCAGCAACAGCTGAGTCTGCAGTGCTATGGGCCTATACTGTACTGGGTTGTTGATAACAATGGTGCCCTCAGTGTCCTAAGACAAATGCTGCTTGTTTGCCTGATGCACCATGCGGGGGGGGGCGGGGGGGGGCGTTATCTCTAACATTTGAGACTATAAGTGGAAAGACAAGACACACGCAGAGATCAAATGGTGGATAAATGGGAGCCCACGTTTGTGGAAATGACATCCTTTTACATTCTCTTTATTCAGAGATGCCTCACACATATGATAGTACCTAGACAGATTTATATATATATATATATAAATATCATTTCATTTTATTTTATTTTAAGGTAAGACAGAGAGGATCAACTGCAGCATGAACCCTGATCTGTCCTCCAACTAAACATTTTGGAGTAAGATTAGCTCTCCCTCCTCTCCCTCCCCGTCCCCCCACCTCTCAACTCACAGACCGAAGGGGGAAGAAAGGGGATACAGTTTCCCTTTCCCCTAACATTTGCTCTAATGGGAGGCTTCCTGACAGGTCACCGGAGCAGCTAATAGCAGCGAAGTGACAACACTCGGGTTACCGACGGCCGGGGGAAACACCCGGAATGTGTTACAATGCTGTCGCTGGTGTAATTCACTGTGGGAAATAAATGCTGCGGTATTAATATCGACTGCTTTTATGACCTCTTTGTGAATTGTTGTGAAACCTGGGGCTCCAATATGCGTGGTTCGGTTCTGGGAACAAAGAATCTCTTATTTGCGTTGAGAAACTTAATATGGTCTTCAGGTCGGCCCGTCTGCTCTACTTGCTGAGGGAAAGCTGCTGCGACCCAGATACTGATCAGAGAACAGTGTAACAAATTAAGTTTGGAGGAAGTCCCGCTGCGTCAGATAAGAGTTCCTCACATACTTCCCTGCAGTACGTTACAGAGTGAGAGTTGTTGTTGACTCCTAATCAAAAGCATTGGAAGAAGAATTAGCTTGCAGGTGTCAAAAAAGAAGCTAAGTATCTTTAATTTATTTAGCAAATACATTCTCTCAGAAAACGAGTTGTAAAAGGTTGCAGTGTATATTTATTTATCAACCTTGACACCATTCTTGGATTCATGTTTCATTCATGCTCTGTTCAAGGGCTCACTTCAAGCTGGGATTTCTCCATCACTGGATCGAGACCGCAAACCCAAAACATTTTGTTAGAATTACAGCATAGTGAAAAAGATTGGTATTTAAGAAAGAAAGGTAGCAAACCATAACTATTTTAAATCAGCCCGTCTAAGATCCTGCAGCACATGTTTGTTTACTTCACCTGAAGGTAGCCAAGTAAGAAGTGCTTTTTGACTTCTCTGTCCTTTCATATCACGACGAGCTCGGCACAATTTCACACCTCGTCTTCAAACCAAATGTAAGTGTGACGGCACGAAATCAAATCAAAGCGTCACATGTGACTGAAGACTGCTCACTATCTCTACAACTCTGACTTGGATATCTATTTCAAAAACACTGCCACAGGACAGAGAAAAGTGAGCCTTGGATTAGGGGGGGATTATGGAGCATTACATGGCACATGCCCGTAGTGTAACAAGTCCACGGATTGTTATGAAGACGTCGAGTTGTGTGTGTGCGTGAGAAACCCTGGAGCAGGTTCAATTTTGGTCGTGGGGGTCTCGAAAGTAGAAACCCATCGTAAGAGGTGATGCAATGTATTGAAAGCAAAAGGCAGAGCGAGTGCTGTATGTAAGAGGACGGAGGATCCACATGTGGCAGCAGGAGGTGTAGCCATCTACCGGCTGTAGTAAATGGGAAGGGCGGCCCACATGGCACCGGCACCACTGTTTTCACTTCTTTCACAACTGACTTGATTTTGCTTCTGCTTCGCAGTTTGTTTTAATGTACAAAGATGTTGACTACTTCTTTTATTTTACCTCGTGCATCGCTCCTCAATATGTTTTTTCCTCTTTTTCACTCCTTAAAATAGTTCTGTACTGTACGCACACACAATATTTGCAGCGTCATCGGTCTAAGCTTTACTGCAGTCGCTGTATGTTCCTGTGAACTGTCAGTGAAACATGTCGCAGCAGAACGTTTAACCTCTGGTCTTTTGTCTTTGCTTTGCTCCAGTTCTTCCTCTGCTCAGTCTACGTGCCAATGTGCACCGACAAGGTTCCCATCCCCATCGGTCCGTGTGGGAGCATGTGCCTGTCTGTCAAGAGGAAATGCCTCCCGGTGCTCCATGAGTTTGGCTTCATTTGGCCTGAGGTGAGTCAAGAACATGATTTCAAGAACATGCATTTGATGTTTAAAACCAACATCTTTTTTTCTATAAAATGAGCACAGAATGTATAAAAAACAAGGCATTTCTCATTGTGCTCCAGGTGCTCAACTGCAGCCTCTTCCCGCCTCAAAATGACCACAACCACATGTGCATGGAGGGCCCCGGGGACGAGGACCCGCCCTACCAGCCCGTCCGCCACCCCCCCCAACAGGAGGACTGTCAGGCCCTGGGTTCTGCACCCGACCAGTACACCTGGTTGAAACAGAGCGAAAGCTGTGCTCTCCAGTGTGGCTACGACAGCGGGCTCTACCGCCGGGGGGCCAAAGTCTTCACAGACGCCTGGATGGCCGTGTGGGCCGTGCTGTGCTTCCTGTCCACCACGCTGACGGTGCTGACCTTCCTGCTGGATTCACAGCGCTTCTCCTACCCGGAAAGGCCCATCATCTTCCTGTCCATGTGCTGTAACCTGTACAGCGTGGCCTACTTGGTAAGTGGGAGGATGGGTGTTGCATTTCCCCGTAGAGTTTATTTGAATGAAGACTGAAATGAGTGCAGTACATCAAATGCGTCTAGAGGATTGTACAAAGTCAAGTAGCCACTATTTGTCATGATGAACTCTAAATAAAAGTCAGATTGACTAATAAAAAGAGCACAACCAAATGAGAATTTGTTGTTGTTTTCCGCCGTGATTTTCCATCGCGCAGGTGCGATTGACACTGGGGAGGGAACGTGTTTCCTGTGACCTGGATGCCACCGCTGTACCGATCCTCGTACAAGAAGGGTTAAAGAGCACCGGCTGTGCCATAGTCTTCCTCCTGCTCTACTTCTTTGGCATGGCTTCCTCCCTCTGGTTAGTACAACACACACACACACACACACACACACCTCTCATCATATGGGTCTTTCAAGTCTTTGTCCCATTGTCAGTTGTTGTGATTGGAACAATTTGAACATGAGACTTGCATCCTGTTTTCTTTAAAGGCCAGCTATCCTGTCTCATAACCTCTGCACTAGGTGGATTCGGGGAGACAAAAAAAAGGCACTTTTTAAGTGTGCTGCAGTACATTTGCTGTCACAGCTCTTTTTTTTCCCTTTTCCCTTTGCCCTGGTTTTCCTTCACTTTTTTCCTTGTGGAGGAGCAGCAGACCACAAGAAGCAAAGAGTACAATGTCTCCTCAAACACAATCACAACCTGCTGTAATGCGACTACTGATGATGATCTAATTCAACCCTGGAAGTACTGTGGAAAAAGCCATGAAGCTGGTTGAGTTTCTGAGCATCTCAGTAAACTGTCATTTTGCC
Source organism: Gasterosteus aculeatus (assembly GCF_964276395.1). Lineage (NCBI taxonomy): Eukaryota > Metazoa > Chordata > Actinopteri > Perciformes > Gasterosteidae > Gasterosteus > Gasterosteus aculeatus. Next base: position 7,340,834 of record NC_135688.1, on the reverse strand, counting down.
TTTGCATCTGGTGTACAGCAAACGTGTGTGTTCAGAAAGACAAACCCAACTGCACATGTAAGCAGTGTTTGTGGCTCTTCGCTCATCTTCGCTCTTCTTCCAGGTGGGTGATCCTGACCCTCACTTGGTTCTTGGCTGCTGGACTGAAGTGGGGTCATGAGGCTATAGAGATGCACAGCTCCTACTTCCACATCGCCGCCTGGGCCATCCCGGCCGTTAAGACCATCGTCATCCTCATAATGCGACTGGTGGATGCAGACGACCTAACTGGACTCTGCTATGTGGGCAACCAGCAGCAGGAGGCGCTCACAGGCTTTGTGGTGGCCCCACTGGCCACGTACCTTCTAATAGGTAAATACAACAGCACCGAGTTAAGAGATTTGAGCTATTAGTAATAGCTTAGCTGCCATTGTGTTTTCTCTCTCTGTTGGTCCTTACGAGACCGTTGTTTCCCCCTCTGATTTTCAGGCACTCTGTTCATCTGTGCCGGCCTAGTGGCCCTCTTCAAGATCCGCTCCAATCTGCAGAAGGACGGCGCCAAAACCGACAAGCTGGAGCGTTTAATGGTGAAGATCGGGGTGTTTTCGGTTCTCTACACGGTCCCGGCGTCCACTGTCATCGGCTGCTACCTCTACCAGCTGTCCCACTGGGGGGAGTTCAGAGCCAGCACGCAGGACTCGTATGTGGCGTCGGAGATGCTTCGGATCTTCATGTCGCTGCTCGTGGGCATCACGTCAGGCATGTGGATCTGGTCGGCGAAAACCCTCCACACCTGGCAGCGCTGCACCGCCCGTCTGCTCAGGGACAGCAGGGCGAGCCGGGGGGGCAAGAGGGCACCGGGGGAGGGCTGGATAAAACCGGGGAAGGGCAACGAGACGGTGGTGTGAGGAGGAGGAGGAAGAGAGAGAGGGAGAGAGAGAGCACGGACAGGAATGGACCTCTACCGGCTTCACCGTCACTTAAAGAAACGCAATGGCAACACGAAAGCTCGCAGAGAGTCTGGAAAGCACGCCTCACCCGCCCCCTCCAACCGGCTCCAACGAAGGAGGACAGAAGTGGAGGGTTGGGTTCTTTGCCCGGTAGAGGTGGAGAAAGCGAATGGTGATCAAAAAAGGGCAGAACAGAAACTAATATGCAGACCAGACGCAGCGATGAGCTGTGTAGCACCGCGTCTACCTCTCTGCCTCTCTTTTCTCCAGGGACTGAACCTGCTGGAGACAGAAACCTTCATACCATTGTGTCTTTTTAGGGTCTCTTGAACATTTCAGAATTTTACACTGGAGGGTCGTGGAGCAGACGTTACACAGGTGCCGGCTGACGTTTCCCAAACGCGTCTGACAACTCGAGGTCCTGTGGGGCCTTTTTCACATCCTAATGGGGGGAATCACAAGGAAATACCCGACCAAAAGTAATCCGAACCAGATGACAACCCATTAAATATGGCCTTAAATCTGTGATGTGTTTACATTTGAAGAAACCAATATCATACATTTTTGTAAATTATCACTTTTTGTACAATTTATAAAAGAGCAAGTGGTTTCATTGCTCAGAAATTTTTTGGAAAACCAGCTCTAAGCTGCGATAATGCACTACAGTTGTATACAATTTGTGAAGCGTCACATTAGGGACGGCAGCGGCGAGAGCCTTTAAAATAAACTCTAATGCGGTTAAATTCACAAGTCACGCCGCAATGAATCCTGGGCGAAAAACCCAGCTGGGCCTTTTTATTGACCCATAAACGGAGAAGCGGTAAGATGTCTGGGAAATGTAGGCCTTTGTGTTTTACCTCAGCAGTCCACGAAAAGATCAGCTCACTTCCAATGATCTGTGCCGCGTCGGTGGGAACCCCGTACTGCATATGCTCCTGAGTCACCGTGAAATCCTGGAAATTAAATCCATTGCCTCTGGCCTCCTCTCCAAACATCGGGCCGAAGGGCACGTTGAAGAATTAGAGGTTATTAGACGACCACTTGCCAAGAGACACACAGGCGCGCAGAGCAGGTAGTTCCCACGAATCTCTTCCACGAGCAGCTATCACTGCTGAAATACCACCAATACTGAGCCCGCCTATATACAAAGTTGTAACTCCTTGCCGTCTTTTTATTCCGCTTCAGTTCAATAAAGGAATCACAGGAGTCTGTCGGTTGCGCTCGTCGGTTCCGCATCAACCTCGTCGACCTCATCGTGGCTCGTTCGCAGACAATCAAGTCGTCCATGAATGAAAAGATTACATTTCAGAATTTCTTTTTCCTCCCAACGTTTGAATCCTGCAGTTCTCTTCTGTAACTTCTTATGAACTGTTCTATGAGCTTTAATTAGAATAAGTTATTCCGGGTCTCACAGCTGCACTTAATTCTACAAATGCTCCCGTGAACCTTCTATTTGCCTGACAATCTATCTAGCAAAGCTCTATTATTTCAGTGAGTATTTGAATGTATCCTATGCGGGCGTGTGTCACGTTACACCATCCCCCCCTTTAAGCAGGCTGTTTAAATGTATAAGAGCTTGAGTAATTTGGAACTTTGCCCCCCTGTGCGTCATTTTAACCACATAGTGCCTCGTACAGGTCATTTTAACCGAATGCTTAAAACCCGGGACAGAAATTAACTTGTTGCATTTTTCCCCAAAACTAAATGTAACAGCACCCATGTTCCATTGAAAAGATACTTGTGGGGTAAACCTAGAACCGTGAAACACCAGTGTTTCTCAAACAAACATCCATGGCACGCTTATTAAATCTCCAAAGTCAAACAAACATCACATTGAGTTAAAGTGAATTAAATTAACCTCTGACCACTTCGCTCTGAACGAATGCAGTTTCCCACTGGAACCGAATGAATGTTTTTGGCTTTCTCCTGTGGTTTGCTCGCACGGGGCTTCAGGTGACATTGCCGAGCATTCTACACGCGTGCCGAGTGTGTGTGTGTGTGTGTGTGTGTGCCGCAGCCTGATGAAGATTGAGAACCACTGGTAGTGCAGGTTTGTAAATGCTTTTCGGGATCAGTTCACCATCCCTGACCGTAGCCTTTGAAGGTCTAGACTGTTCCTTTGTGTAGAAAACTCATGGTCTTGATGATGTCAATGTATTTGCTAATTTATCATTGTAAAAAAAAAAAAAAAAAAGAAAGTGACAAAAAATGTAAAACTTGTTATTTAAAAAGACTTTTGTATCAGAAGATGATGAATAAAACGTTTTGGTTTCCAATATTTGTCAGATGCCATTTTTGTGTGTGCACTTCAAATAAGCATTTGTTTGACTAGATTTTCTTTTGTCAAATGTTGTTTATGAACGAACAATGCTGCCACCTTTTGTCTGATGAGATGTGTCGGGATGTGACGCCGCTCCACACGTCCATACAGCAGCCACTACTTTTTGATTCCTCTTGTGTTTGTGTATTTTGGTTTTTAGGATAAGAAATGCTCCATAACCGCTAAATTAGTTTTGAAGCTTCTCTGGAAACGGTGATTATACCGTGTAAACATCACAGTGCCATCAATCACATTACATGAAATATGAACTTACAACAACCCCAACACACACACACACACAGAAAACACACACCTCCTCTCACTTCAAAACGACTTGTAATTGTTTTACAATTACACATAATGACTGCAAGACTGTATTTTGCCAGCGCATGGGATAAAATTGCATCTGGAGAAACGGATGACTTCTGGGCGTGCATGTGTGCCAGAGACGGGAAGAGAAAGTCCAAATAGCTCAGTCTGCAGCTCAGGTTGCCTTCCTGTAATTTACTGTGGGTGAATTGAGTGTTTGTTTAAGGACACACTGAAAAGCGTGAGGGAAAGGGAAAGTGACAGCACCTACTGCTCTATTGTTTCCAGATGTGGCTCTAACTAACACATGTACACACAAACCGACACACACACACACACACATGCTGTACATGCGAGCGAGTTCACAAACTCACACATTTACACAAATACAGAGAGGAGGAGCTAAGGGGATTCAGTGCACTGAAGTTCATACCCTAAATGGTAGTTTCTGCGTGTGCGTCAAAGCACAAAAGTAAATGCCGCAGGTCATTTTATCTCCGGGCGTCTCTCTCTAAGCAGCAGTTTCCATGTTCCTGTGGTTATTTCGAGAGTCAGGAACTTGTGACACTTAAGCGCTGATGAAAGATAACACTGAACTACAGTTCTCACTTTGATTCTAATGTCAGATTTCACAGTAAAACCTCTGGATTTCCACTCCTGAGGGGGTGACACTTGGACACAGCTCATACTCGAGAAGCACACACACTTTGTTCCACTCTGGTAACAAACTGCAGTAAACGTGTTTTTGTAAGAAGCTGAAATGTGAACCCTATTTGAATTGTAATATTCCTGGGAATGTATTTTCAGAGTTGTGTTCCCCTGTGTTTAATCATGCTTGTATTTCAGAGTGAGTGTGTTTGTGAGGGAGATTATAAGAGTATAGAAGTAAGAGATAAGGACTGGGAGACATGCTGAGGAAACCCACACAACAAAAAAGTGAAAGGGAAAAAACATTTGGAGACAAACGAAAAGCGTGTGAGAGGGACTGTGTGTGAGGAAGAGGGACGGGGAAGTCTGTCACCCTCAAACTGCAGAGGGCTGCAGCTGTTTCCTCTCAGCAGTGTTGAAATCGTTTCCCCATTCGGCTCTACATCTACATGAATAGTTCTCAGTGTCGGCCTCCACCAGGGATTCTGGGTGACGTAGTCTTCTTGGCCCTGATGGCCAACTTGGTCCAAGAAGAATTTGTAAATTCCGAACAAGAGTTGAGACTTGAAGCCCAGAGAGGGATTGGGGAATTATTCACAATTAAGCGGAGACAGAGAGTTCTTTGTACACGGCGGCGGGTGTAGAGGATTGGATTTTTTTTCTTTGGAGGCACATGTACTGCATGTTCAAGGTGCAGATTATTGTCATGTCAAATAATAATAATATGTAATTGTTACTGCTTCTACTGCACATTAAGTGTTTTTTTAGTGTGTTGTAATAGGGCAAAACAATATTAGACAACTATTTGGACCAGCTAGGGAGATGTCTGGCTTTACAAAGGGATCGGTAGTGAAAAGCAACAAAATGTGCCTTTTGTTTCATGCATTCCTCACACAATCATAAGATCTCATAAACTTTTAGTCCCGACAACATTGGACTAAGCCTCATTAAACCTGCACAGAACACGTGATGAAGTGAGTTGACGTTATCACAGTTACCAAAATATAACAGTGCCCTTGTTTCACCACTGGATGTCAGTCACGGTCCAGACCACACCGCCGTGTTTCCATAAATCTCAGTTTCATGCTCTTTACTGAAGTGAATTGGACAAAAATGTATCACATACATAACACTTATTTTGGCAGCGTATTTTATTGCGATCTCTATTAGTTGGACAGAAGAGAAAAATTTGCTTTTTAGCAGTAAATCTTTGTTCACACAAAACCTCATTCTTTGCGTAGGAACCTCTGTCATCCGAGCAGTGTTTCAGAGATCAAAACCATCCCACCATTAAGTATTCATTACAAATAAATGAAATATTTAGCATTTTGGAATCTGGTATACTCACTCTAGCTCTGGACTCCAAGGCCCAGTGAGATTTAGTGGCATCTACTGGTGTGTTGGAGATTGTAAGCAATTAAAAAGGTCATTTTCCGTGAGATTTAAGGCGGCCTTCTGGACAGTTTTATTCACTTAATTTAGTACAACACAAGATTCTTCTCTACGTGACTAAATGATTGCTTTTAAAAACATTACAGCAAAACAAGTCACCAGAAAGTTACTAACATCTCACGAGAAACAAACGTAAAACGTTGATAAATGTTAATAAAAAATTCCTGAGTGAAGTTTGTAAAGAAGGAAGAGTGAGATCCAGAATCCGCCATTCCTCCTTTTTTTAAAACTACTTTTTAATGTACTGCTTATCAGCTGCTTCTTTCCACTCATATTACATGTTCTTCACTGCAAAGAAAGCAGCTGAAAAAGATGTTTTTTTGTGTTCTTAATTGCTGTGACTGCTCAGACCTCTATTCGGGTGTCAGATGGATGTCAGATGGGAGTCATGCTGGCTATCGTGTTCAATAACGCCGCCATAATTCACGGACTAATAAGATGATACGAGTTTAAATTGTCCTGCCCAACTACGACACCTCCGACAGAAGGGGGAAGAGGGGAAAATCATTTACGGTTTGCACATCCCCAAATAGCCCTGAGAAGAGGTTTCATTTAGGAACACACTGGGTGTGTTCTGTGAAGGCCCGTCTTTTTTTATACACACAATATATGACGGCTACTATGAAATATGTTTTCCTCTATCTCATAAGATACTTAAAGTGCACCCGGGGGGGGCAATTTAAAGGCTCTACTGTTGAAGTGGAAGCCAACGTGTTGCAATGAATAAATGTTGTACTTTGTGGGAGGAAGGCTGAGTTATTCTATGTTATTTCAGCAGGACATTTGTCAACTTTGGAAATGTCAACCGGTCAATACAGCCACTTTATCTTTCTCTGCCTCGCTCTCACAGACAAACAGAGAGCATGGGAGAGGAGATTGCAGCGTGGGGCGGTGGTGGGGGAGAGGGGTGAAGCGTTGGTGGAGGAAAGTCGGAGAAGAAGATGGAGGACAAAGTCTAACAAGCGGAACATGAATGATTCCATTGTTTTCCTCAATCAGAGAGACAGTTTGGCAAGCCGAATGGCTGGAAATGACTCATGCAAACAGCGTCCTATCTCCAAGAGCCCGTCTGGGTTTGTTTGCTATTAGTTTTCTCTCCTCCGTGTCTGTGCTTAGAGTGCAGAAATAGAAGGAACAGAAAGACCTGCCGCTGGTTGATCAGTTTGTTAGTGACATTTTTGGGGGTTAGATGTTTAACAATAACACGTCAGTTATTATCAATGATACATGACACTTGACAGCTTTACTACCTTGTTTTTCTATAAATAAAATGTTCAATTAAAAGCAACTGGATTTCTTATTCTGCTTTTTTTGTCGGCCCCTTGCTTTATCACTCCTCAGATGACGTCAGCACGTAACCACCCAAGAAGAAGCCGACATGCCTTGGACTCTGTTGCAGTCAGGGTAAATGAAGATGGGACTAATGGGAATACAGGAATGCATGGTGGCATTAACATGGTGCTGATACTTGAAAATGAACTCATCACCAAAGTTATTAAAATTCCTCCCAAGTGCAATCTGGAGCTGGACACACACCAGATTCATCCCATAGCTGCATAAGACACAAATGTCAACCTGCTGGTGGCGCTACCGGGCAAGTGATCGGATCCCCAACCTCAAAGTGGTGACAAGGAATGTTATTGTCTCTTACTATCAGTGTCTCTAACAGTTTTAAACGGTTAACCAAGAAACTCAAGTGCAAACATACAAGTTTGAATGGCTTGTGTTTCTGTATGTTGGCGCCTTAATTGCCATTTCATGTTTGACAGTATTTGTGAGAGTGTGTTTGTCCCTTACAGGTCAGAGAGTGGGTACTGCATGTTTTAAGCCTCAGACGCCTGAATAGCAATGGGACAATTAGCTAAAGCCGATGATCCAGGGCCCTGCTTGTTAGAACTGATCCAACACACTACAGCTGCGCCCCTGTCACACCAAAGTTAAGTGGCAGGAACACACACACACACACACGCGCAGTAACACACCCAAAGTCATCAGATAAGAAACAGAAACCAAGGCCAAATAGGAGGAAAGACACAGAGAGCAGGGGAGGAATAGAAGCCTGGAGGGCCAATGATAGTATCTATTTTTCTTTGATGATCAGCCACATGACTAATAAACATATAACCCGTTTACAACAGGTCGCGCTATATGTAAAATAACCAGAATTATTAGCCTCCCAATTCAAGTTATAAGCGACATGAGCAGCGTCATGAGGAAGACAACCATACAAAACACTCTGTGTAGTGATGCACTGCAATGAACCCGTCAGCAGTGGTCCCGTAGGGGTTTTACTGCAGCATCACATCATCTATTTGTAGTCTTATTGTTGTCATTGGTGAAAGGTTGAACTGGACAGTTTACATCCAACAGTCTGGAGGAAATCAACAAAATAATCTATTTGTCTTTCTAAAACTGAACAATTTCTCACCAAATTTGTAAAGGGGATGATAAAGAATTCATTCATAATTACAAACCCCATGTGACACAGTCAACCTCAACGCACAAAGAGCGAGTGATAGGTTTAGAATTGGAGACATTTAGTAGACTTATTTTTAACCTGTGGCACATATCCAAAAGGATAAGTATGTCACCAAAGCTGCCTTGGGAAAAGCGGAGAAAGTATTAGTGGCAGCTACTAAACTAGATTAAATGAATTAAATGAAATGTTTTCTTATATAAATAAATAAATAAAGTGTAACTTCTATGCACTCAGACACACGCTTATTTTCAGTTCTTTAAGTATTCATTCAGCCTTTGCCCTGAGGCACATAATGAGGAGTTGCTTTTTTAAAACGATGATGACTTTTCTTACCAGCAGGCCAGAAGAAATACCCCAAATATGCTACATCAAGCCAGAACCCCGCTGGGCCATTGTGGCAAGGTGATGGACAATGCCTTCTTTTACCCCCAGCGGCGACAATGCTGTGAGATATTGGCAATTCACCCTGAAATGGAAGGAGAATGGGTTTCATTTGAGCATAACATAAAGGAAGGAAGGAAAAGTGTCAATTTGCAGACCTACAACGGTAAAAGATGAGGACTTCAGAGTAGCTGTGCACAAACTGGACCCTAATTATATTATCCCCCCCAGAAGGCATGTGCACGGAGAGTTCTATGTAGGTAAAATAACATTACACAAAACCATCAATCAGCTAACAATCAATAATCAGCTTGTAATCTTTTACAAGCTCTTATGAAGGGCATCCAATACTGATCCACTGTGAATATGGGGGGACCGGAACAACGGGTACGCCCCAAAGAACCACGCTGTTAGATAAGAGCATCTCCCATGGAGCCCTGGGCCGGCAGGAGAAGAGACACCAGCAAAGCGACAGATCCTGCTGCAAATGTGAATCTCAGGTATATTAATTAGATAATAACCGATATGCGGTCTCACAGCGACCTGTCCGATCGACAACGTCCAATGACTGCAGAGGAACATCACAATACAGGTGAGAGCTTCAGTCCTGTGGACAATGATCATTCAACCCCAAGCCTCTGGATGCGTCACCTCCTCAGGTGATCTAATGCAATATATACTGTGTATAAAGCTAACCATGCGTCATATTGATATTATGGAAATCTTTTGTTGGTTTGGTCCGTGGTTTGACTGCCAAACCCTCACAATGCCAACTGATGCAATTGGGGTAGTTGGCTTCGGAATGGAAGACGAGGAAACGTCCGATAGCTAACGCAGTGAAGTCATGAGTCATGTGCGCTAGTCTGTGCTCCGTCTCCCAATCGTCCTCTCAGCCGGCTAGTGCCGCCATGGCCCAGCGATGATGTGAAAACACCTAAATAAAACGCCCTTTAAGCTAACGGCTCTCACTTCCGTATGGAAGCAAAAGTACAGAGTCATTCGTTAAAGCGTACGTTCACATTGAACCCACTGTACACAATATAAAGTATGATGATGAGGCCCAAGTGGCCTCCCGCGTTGTGTGTGTACGGGTGGTTTGTGAAACATTTTGATTTTCAGTTCCTTTTTTGGTTTTGTTGGATGTCGGTGATATTTTCCCTACTTCTGATAAGCCAGGTTTATGAAGAAACTTCACCTCTGCTGGGTCTGCATTCAAAAATGCACGATGGGTCACTAAAACGCTGGTCGCATCTCGAGCCACGGTTGGGCGGCCACCCCGCTGTCCATACTGAACAGACCCACCAACAAATGGCAATCAGTACGCAGCGCTGCACTTTCTCACCCAAACGATTCACGTGGACTTCCAAACCACATGCCTTCAGGTCTCGTTTGACAACCAACGAGGAGTTCTGGCACTAATTGCACTTATAGAATATGTGTTCTGGAAGGTCCAGGAGTGGCACATGGAGACTGGCTGGTGTAAACTGGTGATTAGTGTCCCATTTCATCTCTGGCTCGTTTCTTCCTCTAGAGAAATGATCCACCAAATTCCTTAAGCCAAGTAAAGTTCAACATTACGTTAAGCTTTATCTAGGATGTTCCACCCCGTTCCCTCGGCCGTCATCCTTCACGCAAAGGTCGCGCAAAGGTCGAGTCAACATTATCTTTCCCCCGGTGGCAGGATCAGATCTCCAACGATTGAAATGCCACACAATGCTTCAATGTTAGCAGAACTCACGCTTCCCTTTCATTTCACTTCTCGTCCATCTTTTTATGTCTTGACCTCTGCATCATAGCGAGGTCAAAGACATTACTACAGTTAACAATTATTGTCGTTATCAATTATTCTGACAAATATTTTCTCAATTTATAGTTGTGTCTGTAAAAATGTTAGACACTAGAAATAAATGACTTTATAATTCCCTTAAAAGATGAAGTTATCCAGATTGCATGGATGTAAAGCAGCACGTCCTCACATTTCAGAAGCTGAAATGTTCAGCATGTTCAGCATGAAAAGTTGATGTTCATCAGTTTTTCAGCCAGGGGCTTCCTTTTCTTTGTCTTCCCGCTCCCCGTATACTCTGCCCTCCTCAGCTTGAGTCCTCTTCTTATTACTGCACCATTTCCCATCTCCTCCAACAAGCCAATCTCTTCACCTTACAATTCCCACAACCGTTTGTTCCACATTTGTAATCCCCACGTGTCCTCATCTTGTCTCCTTCCACCTCGGCCTCAATCCTGGTCATCTCCTCCATCCCTCTACTCCCTTTGAGTACCGCTTAAGGCCATAATCAGTCTTCCAGTGCTCACCACTGATTGGGTGCACAGGGAAATGGCAGCGAGAGACGGGTGGAGCGAGAGGGCTGAGACTGAGAACCAGTCCCGTGTGAGTGAAAGACAAGAGAAAGAAGAGCATATGAACTCAGGAAAAGATCCCCGGCTCGCATTTAATTCAAACTTTTCTCTTTTTATGACGCTCCATGTTTCTGTCTCTCAACCATGCAGGCGGGTTTATGCATTATGCATGAATGTGGAGGCTCGGGGGAAACACAGACTGGTGAACTGTGTGTCCATGACTGTGTGCTGGGCAGTGCAGTGTGACCCATCGGTTGTAGACTCCCAGTCTGAATCCCCTTTTAGACAGGAACATGGCTTGGATTGACTCCAGAGATATATGAGGTGTGTGTGCACAAGCACAATGTGGTGCACACATGTACATAATACACCTTTGTGTGTGTGTGTGTGTGTGTGTGTGTGTGTGTGTGTGTGTGTGTGTGTGTGTGTGTGTGTCTGTTGGTCTCAGCCCTGGATTTTTGTAGAGCAATTTATTCCAACAACCTTTACAGCAGCAGAGATCTTGTAAGTCCCACGCGTCCAAGTGTTTTAAGTATATAAACAAACTTGCTTACCAACAAAATTCCACAAACCATAAAACTTGAACTGCGGGGTTACATCATGCCCTTCTCTCTTGACAGAAAGTTTAATTTATTTCCTGAAGAAGCGTGATGTCAGCACTGAGGTGAGAGCAGCAGCCAGCAGTTTACCATCGTCGCCTTCCTGCCGGATTGTTAGTCTCGTTTTGTACGTGAGACTGTCAGCCCTGATCGGTTATTGCGATTATAGTTCAAGTGCTGTACTGGTCCTTACCGATATTCTGTTTTCGTCGAGGCACCTTGAGGTTTGTGTTTCTGCACAAAAAGGTGCACTCACCTGGACACCAAGACACCTTTCTCTCTCACTCCTGGATCCTAAGCACTTGCACCTTACCTGGGATTCCGGACGGCCATCACCAGCCTGTTATTCTTGCCGTTATTTTCCCCAAGAAATAATTCCTTTGTTAATTCACGCAACTCTGTCTATTCCAGCGGGTAATACATGACACATTTGTATAACAGAGCATCCCGGCAGACACCTCGTAGGTGTGTGTAAGCAATATAAGTCACAGCGGCTGCAGCCCACAAACAGAAATGAGGCTGCACTGTTGTTGGTCCACAGACGAATGAAGCTGGGTGGTTGACGACCTTTTTTGGCGAGTTTGTTTATCTGTACTCACCTGTTGGAACGCCACGAGCTGAGTGCATCGCCGAGTCCGTTTGTCCTGCACATGGTTGACGACAGTGTTGCAGGGACGCCAAGTTTCAGGGCCATCACAGTGAAAACAAATAGAAGGGATTCAGTCACTGGTAGATATTTGGTTTCTAATTAGAAGGTTGGGTGCCTTTCGCTGTTAAAAAGAGAGTATGTACAAGCTATGGTGTTATTTTTGTGTGATTTTAAAGATGCCCGAGATCTTTAGTTCCAAAGGACTGTGAGAATGTACGTCGATGTCTGATTTTGATGAAAAGGGTTGTGCTGTCGAGCTCTTTTTTTTCTGTGGGCTGTTTAAATGGATTTGTCATCTACATTTAGGGAGTCCACCACAGGAATGACCGCAGGAACCAATAATAAAAGCCCAGTGAGCCCTGTAATTCATAGCAAATGGTTTTCACAACCGACTGTCGTAACGTGGATTTCTCATTGTACTGAAGACGTAGTGGCCTACAGCACACTGCCCAAGGCCCAGTTGGCTTGTGAAGGACAGTATCAGAAGGACAGTCGCAGCAGGAGTGTCTGCCAGCCCCTGGCACCCCATCAAAGACAGCAAGACGGGTACAGAGAGGGAAAGAGACATTCAAAGTGAGCCAGGGGGAGGACGAAGGGAGCGGGCTTGTGTTACGAGGCATATGGCCTGTGTGGGGAGACAGATGTTTCTGTGTGGATGAGAGAGGTGAGCGCACACTCGCCCTGTTGAGTCTGATATCCCCCCAAAGGAGATGAACAGGCAGATGTGTGGAGAGGCCAAACTGCCATGCTGCAACTCTCAGCTCAACAGTCCTCTCTCATGATGTTCTTTCATGGCCTCTTCATCTCCTCATCACGCCTCCCTCTCCCGGCTCCTCCTGAGTTGCTCAAACTCATCTTATCTCTCGGACTTCTCTTTTCACGTCTTCCTTTGCAGTTGCTCACCTTTCTGATGTTGATGAACCCAAACACTTCCTCATTTGCAGGTTTTCATCCACGTCTTCTCCAATAATCCTATTTGCCCAATACTGCAAATATCATAAAAACAGCATGCGCTACCCCCGGGTATCTATTCCATTATATGGATCCAGTATTACCTTTCATTATCTTAGAGAACTCGTTCAACATCACATCAAACATCATTATGGTTCTTTTGACAAATTTCTCATTCCTCTCTTTTTTGTATTTTGTATTTTCTCTCCTTTAAATCTACAGTTCCAGGTCTCAGGTGGTTTCATCTGTTTTTGTATTATTTGCTCTCCCAGGAATAAAGGTTGTCCCTAATACCACCATAAATCACATTCAACATTGTTTGTGTGTGCACGTTTGTTTTTGAGAAAGAGAGAGAGATGATTAAGAAGCGTGGAGTAAAGCGAAGGCCGAGGCACAGAGAAATGTTAAAGGTGAGAAAACCAGAAAATTGTTTTGCTTCCATGCTATTTGCGAATGTAATCTTTGGCTGCATCTTGAATCGGTTCAGACATTTGGAGAGGATGACTGGTTATCCTGATTTCCCACTTTCGTAAATCAGTTCAGTTTTAATTCCGACAACAGGAAAGAACTGTTGTGCACGGAGAATTATTAGCATTATATTATCAATATGATATAGCTCAGGAATTGGGAATTAGGAGTCAGGAACATTTTTTGCCACAGTATGTTAGACAGACAAGCTGCACTTTTTATCACTGATATTATCCACTAACTTTCACTGCTGAGCGATCTGCATAAGCGTGTCAGCTGACTGGCTGGATTTCAACATGGCGGCAGACAGAAGGAGGTCATTTTCCTTGACCTCGCATGGGACTCTAAGCATTAATAAAATAAAGCTCTGATCTATATTCAGTGCTGCTGGTAACAAGGAGAACTGTGTCAGGGTTGCACACTGGTTTTAGACTGAGCCTAGAACCACGTCACATGCATCCACAAACAACCAGTTGAACCAGTTACCAGCTGATATTTTACCATCTGCACCATGAAATCAACCGTCACATGACATCACAAAACCATATCTATATATCTATCGTCCCTTGGTGCATACATAAACATTACTCCAGTATTTTGTTACTTTAGCTGTAACTCTAATCTCTCACAATGCTGTTAAACATCATCTGTATTTCTATAGCATCTGTACTTTCTATTGCTAAAGCAGCATGCGAATGGGCTGTGTGTAACGTGTAAGGCAGAGACAGGCTGGGGAGGTTTGGTGAATTACAGCTCCCTATATGTAGGGATATCCCGCCAGTTATTAGCCCAAAAATCCAAGCACGCACAAAAATATACACCCTTGCAGTCTCACTGCAATTTATTACTTCTATTTATATCTGTTACAGCCACGGAGGAGAGGAGGAGTGAGATAGGAAGAAGAGGGGGATTGGAAAATGCAGGGAAGAGGAGCAAGAGATAGAGTCAGTGGGAACTGGAGTATGTCAGGGGAGAAAAGGGGGGCAATACGAGAGGAGGAGGGAGGCAGTAAGAGGAGTGAGTGTTTGGGGTACGAGGACAAAGCAGGCCGTGCGAACAGGAGAAACTGGCAGACGAGGAGAGAGAAAGGTCTGTAGGATTCTGGGACAGCCGAGATCTTACGGAGCAAAACGACATCCTCTGTTGCCATGACAACTGCCTCACTGTGAGCAATCACTCGGTCCCATGCTCGCTCGCCCACATAGAGAGGAGGCACACGTACACACAAACAGGTGCACATCCGCTTGTAGACACAACTCTTGAACATGCCCTCAAACTCCCATGCTGCCTGGCAACTTGCGTCTCATCCGCCCGCCTCCATCTCTTCATCCATCCATCATCTATTCTACCTACGGACACGTCAACCTCCATGCTTCCTTAGACTCCGTCTCCACCCTTATGTCTCCACAATGATGGATCCTGGATGATGCAGGAGTATTTCTGTCGTTTTGCACTACTAGCTTCATGAGAGAACTGCACCCAAAGTGACTCAAGAGCACAACTCCACACACATATTTTTAATGTGTGGCAAAAAACAAAAAGCACACACTCATTGACACACAGGACACGTCACTCTCAGCACAAGGTCACATTAACATATGTACACACGGTGCTCTGTACACATCCACTAGAGGAGAGACAGTTGGCGCAGAGAGGAAGGCCATTGCTGACCAATATCCCACCTAGCCTTTTCCCTGCCAAGGCAAAGAGAGCCAACAAACATGCTGCCGCCGCCACACAGCCACACACACATGCAGTGGACCAACATAATCTCAAGGACAAACACGACGCAGAAGCAAACAAACTTCATGAGCAAAGAGACACTTGTAATGAAGTGAAAACCATTAAATCCATACAGACATAAATTACGGTGACATCTCTTATTTCCTTTTGCCACCGCGGAAGGGTCATTTTGTAGCGAATTGGACATGTTGTGTGTAATTGTATGCTAATGTGACACAAATAAGGCCCTATTATTTATGCGGAGGACGTGTGGCATCATGGTGCAAAATAATCAGCGCATGAAAAACAGCAATTAAAAAGGGACAATAAGGTAAACACAAGAAAAGTCCACAGGCCCCTTTGTCTGCATCCTGCACAGTCGTGTGTGTCGCACTCGCTGTCCAAGGTTCTGATCCCGTCACAGGCAGAGCTGCAGTAAAATGTGCTAAACCAAGCAGACGCACAACATGACCCTCAGAGGAGACATGAAGACATAATGCACTTATTTATCACATCACTATTGCCTCTTCAAATGTTCTCAGCATGTGAGCTGTATTCTAGAATAAATCATTCTATTACTTAACATTTCTGAAATTAATTGAGAATTGTTATTACCCCACGAAATACAACATATTGCACACATGTCACCCCTGCGCTAGATGCACCTTTGAATGAAAACAAATGGCCTTGCATATATTGTTTTATTTTTCCTCACATCTTCTGTATGAAGCACAAGAGAAACACCCTAAAAGAGGTCGCTTATACTCAAGACTGTAAGCACTCGAAGGTCCCATTCTTCCTAACATGCATGGAAGACTATGAAAACTACATAGTCGTAGAGTACAGTCAGTTTTCCGCACTGCGTGTTGTGTGTTGATAGAACTAATCACACGGCCGCTGTGTTGGCTCATACACAGAGAGCGTCTGCAAACAAAAGCAGCCTCCGTCAGTCACTGGTGGTCAGTGTGAGGGCTTCAATAACACACCGGGTTTGCAACTTGGGGGACAAGAAAAGCTTTCCGACCAGACAGTGATTGAGGTTCGTACTCAGCGGTCTGCGAGGAGTCGGTAAATCAGTATTTGTTGTTTGTATATATTTCAGCATGCAACAACCTGCTGTTTTGGGAATCAATAAACGTCCCAAAAATTGGAACATTTTAATTCAAATTGTATCTGAACACAATTCGAACTTTACAATGGCTTGAAAGGGAAACTGTTAACAGTCCACTAAGATCTTCAGGGGTGTTTTAGTCTTTATAACGATCAATGATGGCATTCATCTCGCTCGGCTTTGATAATGTGTCCCAACCACGTAGAGGTAGATCTCGCCCCGTGGGACGGCCATTGAGATGTAAGAGCTGGATTTTCTCTAAATGGTTCAGAAATGTGCTCAGAGGATGTTTTCTTTGGTCTGACAGTAATTTGAATCAGGTGAAAGTTCAAGTACACAACATCTCATCTGCAATAAATACAGTGTTGCAAAAAACAACTAAATGAAAGCTTAATCCCGGTGTGGCTGCAACAATGTAGTCAACTACACAACAACAACGTCAACATGTGTACAAGGAAGACATTTCAGCACGCCGCCGGTGTTGTTCTCAATCTACACCTTTGTGCAGTAGCATCTCACAAGATTGAGATGTTACTCCACAAAGAGAAATGTGTTCTTTGGCTCTTTTAGTGCCGAGCACATCTACAGGGAGCTTAGACGGAGACTTGTGTTCTTTAGAAGTCTCTCAGCAGTGATTGTTGGGCAGAGATTTGCTGTCAAAACAACCTTCCCACGCTGTCAGAGTTGTGCTTTTTCTCCCAGCTCCTAGTACTTTTAGTTATACGTCTAATCTTATGGTTGAAAAGACACAAGATAAAAAACGATAAACCTGAAATAATGTCCGTGAGACAAAAAGAGCAACCTCCAAGATGATGATCGGAGCCATACAAGGGATTGAGTTGACTGACGGGTGAGCTTATTAAATTGCTTCAAACATCAAATCAAATGCCGGGTTAGAGTTTACAAACTATAACTTTCTAAAATGGGAAGGATTACTAGTTTACATTGAGTGTGTGTGTGTGTGTGTGTGTGTGTGTGTGTGTGTGTGTGTGTGTGTGTGTGTGTGTGTGTGTGTGTGTGTGTGTGTGTGTGTGTGTGTGTGTGTGTGTGTGTGTGTGAATTGGATTCTCTCTCCGGCCGATCTTGCTGTGAATGATGAGTCATCCAAAGCAGGCCTCTGATATTCCCCATGGCCCTCCATTTAAAAACTATAGCCGAGACTGAGACGTGGTCACGCACACACACACACACACACACACACACAGACGAATCCTCACACTTATCGATCAAAGTTGGAGGTGCCGCCGCTATTTTTCATTCATCCGGAGTCTCCTCTGGCTCCTGCCATCGATTCCATTTTACCGGGTGTTTAATTCACAGCCAGAGCATCCCTGCCACAGCCTCCGCTTCCAACTCCACTCTCCCTGTTTATCGACCATGTAGCGGCAGCGCAAGTGCACTCAGTGCCCGCATTTTCACGGGGTGGCGCTTTTATTGCCACGCTCATGACCTTTCATTATTCATGTTTATTTTTCAATGGCGCAAAGACAATGCCCTTCATGTTCATTGTCTCAATGAGAAATTACAGCGGATGTCAAATGTTCTTCTTTCAATGCTTGTTCATCTAAAGAAATCTTTGCAAACCCCCATTACACACATGATACAATTTACAGCAACAAGAACGGCAACAGCACTCACAGGTAAGGCTGTTTGTATGGTGGTTTAAAATATGTGTGTGAGTGTGAGAGAAGGACAGGGAAAGCCTTGTAAGTCCTTCTGAAATCACGTGCAGCTTATTTTCTCTTTATCCTGTGTGACTGAGAAGTCTTGTGATTGTAGTGCCTTGCCATGGTTCCTTTACCTCTCTCCTTGTTGCCTTTACCCCTTTGCTACATTGGAAAAGAACAACAAGGACAAGGCCAGTAAGTGGAGAAAGAAAAAGGGCAGTATCACTCTCTCGGCAGCTTGTTGCCTTAGAGACCAGAGAGCGAGCGATAAATCTGTGAAATCTTCTGATCATTTGTGTGTGTGTGTGTGTGTGTGTGTGTGTGTGTGTGTGTGTGTGTGTGTGTGTGTCTGTGGGAGTACAGAGAAGGGGGTGGGCTTCTGACACACAACAGAGGAAAATTCCCTCATAACTGCTCTGCCTGCTCTCTCTGCCCTGTGTTTTCTCAAAACAAATTGTTACATCATTGCTGAGAATCAGATCCAATTATTACTAATTAGAGAGCAGCACTGTCTCTTTCTCCAGCGGCTGCCCTCAGTTCAGAACCGACATCCGACAGACACTCTGGTAAACAGTAGATTGTGTCTTTGTCTCACTGGGATAAAAAGAACCCGCAGTGTTAAACGAGGCACAAAATGTTATCTATAAAGGACGTTAATTAGAGATTAGGGTCTGTCAGCAGAGTTTAGAAGGTTTAGAAACGGGACAATAACGTTTTGGCAAAACATGTGTATCGATCGAATTTGACTGGGTTAAAAAAAAGTAGATCAAAATAGATTGGCCTCAAAATGGGTTCGTCCGTTCATGTAATTACCTTTTATTAACATTGGAAATCACTGGAATTAGCTAACAATTGGAAAACAGTGGGAAAGGTTTACCTATTTTTTTATAGGTGGAGTCCATCAAAACTCAGCCCTTTAAAGTGTGTTTTCAGATACAGAATGAAGACGGTGCTCCGTCACATAACAAGTCAGAGGACAGTCACCAAGGCGACGTTTTAGCATTAGATCTGTAAAAAGGTATGTTTTATGTTCGTCCAACCACCTTTAAACATAATGCACACCATTTATCATGCAAATCCAGCAATGATTGCACATTACCTGACTGAAAGAGTAAAGGGTTTTGGGGGGATGGTGTGTCAGTGAAGTACAAGTTCAAAGGTCATCTGAGCTGAGTGAAAGCGGAGCACCTGATGGCAAAACTTTGAAATAATCTTGAAACAAAAAAAACATTTTGTGGCATGTTTATTCTTTGTAACAGCTCAAGCAAAAAATTAACAAAGGGGGATAATCAATTGTGGTCCGGTCACAACTCCAAGACACACTGACTGCCCAGAGATGTGAGGTTTTTCATTGCTCCAAAAAAGGAAAGTGGAGGGAGCTTTCTTTAAAACAATGTAAATACTTTTGTGTGTGTGTATGTTTGTTAAGTCACCCAACTTCATTAAAAGGACACTGATGCTAAAATGTCTCCCTTCTGATTGGAGCTCTCATCGGGACGCGTCGGGGCCGGACTGCTCACACACTTTACCATAGTGGGTCTAATCAGCCCCCCCGTGATTGAAAACACCTTAGGGTGCAGTTACTAACATAAAATCACATTCAGATATAGGATAGTAAAGCTATGGTTTATTGATGTTGACGACTGGATGCTGGTTATATTTTTATATAATATGTACATGTTTGTATACATTCATATAGAAATGCATTTAATCCATTATTACAAATGTTACAAATATTCAGAATTCAGATTTAATATACAACCATTTAATGGAACAATACACGTTAGTGTTGCATTGGGGAGTAATTCCTTGAAACATAAATGGTTTGTCATGGTATTTTAAATGCGTTACCATGGAAATGAGTAGAAGCCTACTTTTGGGATGAAAAGTAAGGTCATTCTAAAAACCTTCAAGTGCACTTATAAATACAATATGTGGTGAATACATCTATTGAGGACAGTAAATAAAATGGTTTAGAAAAGGCACTTTAATTATCAATATAATCTGTTGGCCATTATTGAGCTGGCAGACGAGGTAAGACGAGGAAGGACATTACCATGAAAAAATCTGACAAAACAATAGCGAATAATAGTAGCTGTAGTGTTATCGGGACTGAGATTGAATTGCTTTCAGTACATGTGCTCTCCACCTGTTTGTTCAACCCGAATGACTGAAAATGAATGAAAAACTAAGAACAAACGCTGTCAGAGAGGGATGAGAAGAAAGAAACAGGACAAACTCTGACAGAATGGGAAGAGAAAAGCAGGGAGAGATGTCAAATAGGCATGTTGTACCCTTGTAAAGATACACCGTGATTTTCTTTTTGTGCATGTGTTCATTAATTTAGTCTCCATGGTAACCGAAGTGGCAATGGTCCAGAGGGCAACCTTGCCTTTGACAAGCGCACGCAGCTGCATTCATCTCTAATTCTCTCTTTCTGCCTTTCTTGAGCCAGCTGCCTGTCAGTCATCCTCTAAGCCCCCCCATCCCTCCTCCCCACAACCCCGAATACTGGCTACCTGACAGGGGAAGAGTTTGCACCAGTAAATGCTTCCTAAAAAAAAAAAACGCCAAAGTGGTTCTCTCTCAGTCTCCTGCACACAGACAAACTGATATAAAAGGACATCCGGCTGACGAGGGCCGTTACTGGGACCTGAAGCAGGAGGAGCATGTCCCGCCTTTGTCCTTCTCCAGCTGGGGGGTGATGGTGTCCGGCACTTCTGATTGGAGCATGTCGTTCTCACTGGCAATGATGTGCTTCACCAAGCAGTTAGCCGCTTCATCGATGTTGATGTTTTCCTGAACGAGAGGAAAAGGTAGGAGGAACATATAGAAGGAGGGATGGGAGTAGGAAAGTAAGTGTCGATGGAAAGAGAGGAGGAGGCTTTTTTTTAATCAAAGGATTAAAACAAGTGCCACAAATGGAGAATGAACCATGACTGACGGATGATGCAGAGGACGTTGTGGGTGTTGTGGGGAGGTACTTCTACATAAATATCTTCCCAGCTGCAGACACTGGTCTCTGTAGTTCAGACAGTGATGGATTACAATACAACGTCCTCCCTCATTACAAGCACAGTGAGTTGAATCTCAGCAACAATAGCTTTGACAAAAAATGAATGACATTAAGGAACCATAAATAGTTAGTATTTCTGATGTGTGCCTACGCAGAGCATCTTTGTGCCTTCAGGTGGTGAAGAATGTGAAGGAGTAGGTTTAACATCAAACGTTAACTCGACAAAGTGAAAGTTTGAACTGCTCCATATTTTAAATTTGAATTTGTTGCAACTTTACACACTGCAATTTTTTGCACTGCCTTTTTATGTGTGTTAATTTTCACTATGCCACTATGAATTTTGCCTAATTGGATACAGACAGAAAGCAGTGTGTATCTAGAAAAGGGGGCCATTCTATGGTGTGCTTAATACAATATGACTACCAGGATGCTTGTTTATGATTAAAGAAAAAAACAATGCAAAATGTTCGTTCTCGACAGCTCCCACAATAGCGCTTTTTTGGGCTGAGATGTTGCCCTGGGTGTTACGGTTAGGTTACACACACACACACACACACACACACACACACACACACACACACAAACTGTCTTAATGAATGATCAGTAGCATGTGACCTCCTCCAGTCTGCAGCCGCTCCCTGTGTCATACTTACTGTTAGATCCGCTACAAAAGATTCTTCCAAAACAAAATATAACACAATAAAAACACCTTCTCTGCCAACTTTGCCTTTCTACAAGGTTTTGTATGCAGAACATGTGCTGCGTTGGCGAAGTTAACCGTTATAAATAATTATTATTCTGGCAGGCGATCAGATACCAGTCGCATGTATTACACATTCCAGCCTAAGTCAGCTTAAAAGGGGAAATTGTAAACTTTCTCAGGGAAATTACACACGAGGCATCAAGATGCATGTCGCTAAATATTCCGATCTACTGCTATTTATATTTATGGTTAACTTTGAGTGCAGGAGGACATTGAAGAAATTGCCTGGAGGACGTATGGAGGTACAACCTGAATGGATTTACATTTAGAGCACCTCTCTAAATACTTTCTATTTTCAGTTAGTTGCACTTATGTACACTAGTTGCTATCGGAGCTTGTGTTTCGGTCTCGGTGGCTTATTGTGTGAATCCTCAACTCCTCCTACAATCAGTACTCACTCATCACATGCATTCATTCATTCCTCTCCGCATTAATAAGTGCTAAATAATACTGTACTTAAATGTATTCAAGTTCAAACTGATTTTCTTTTTAACCTTTACGCTTCCTGTTTCCCCCCATTTGCAGTCTTTGCTCCCCATCCTGAGTGCGCCTCTCCACCGGCTGATCAGCTGCTGTCTGACGCACTCCAGCTGGTTGGGAGTCAGATGCTTCTCGAGGACATTTGAACAGGAAGGACGCGCCTGCTTGAGCCTAAGCGCTTCTGTTTAGAGCCCCTCCATCCATCCATCCATCCATCCATCCATCCACAGCACCACGGATCCATCACTGCACTTTGGATTTACGCGTGTGCCCCTCCTTCCTCACCTTAGCGGACGTCTCGTACCATCCCACGAAGCCGTTCTCCTGGCAGAACTGGTCCATCTTTATTCCGTTATTGGTCAGCACGTCCCGGCCCTGGTCGCATTTATTGGCCAAAAGCACAGTGGCTACATGTTTCCCGTTGGCAAGTGTCAGTTTGGAATCCAAGTCCTCCTTCCATTTGGTGATGGCCTCAAAGGAGGCGGGCCTTGTGACGTCAAACACAATGAAGGCGCCCATGGCCTCGCGGTAGTACACGCGCGTCATGTTGCCAAACCTCTCCTGACCTAAAGGACACACACACACGCGTATAAACAAAGAAAATAAGTATCGTTTTGGTACCGGTTTCACCTTTTTACTTTGCACCCCTTTAGAGGAAGACGCGTCACATGCTGGCTTACAAGAAAGTAAGTGATGTAAGTGATGCTGTGTGACAACGGCAGCAGACAGAGACACGAATCATCCGATTAACTAATTTCATCACACTTCTGTCTCATTCCCGTAACACAAACCCACACGCAAGCTTTTAAAAGTGCTCCGGAAAGAGAGCGATGAGATGGAGACACGGGTAGAGGCACGATGGGGAGGAAGAGTCTTTGGTGTCAATGTGTGTGTGCGAGCGCTTGCCTGTGAACTGTAGAAATTCCTACGGGTCAAATTAATTCGATAAGCTCTGTAGGAATGTTGTATCCACACAGATTGTTCCCATCCATGACGATTGTTAGAGTACGAGATATTTTCACACTGTGGACTGAACCTACAAGCGCAGCAGATCCTTCTCGAAGCCGTTTGCATCGTCGTGAAGAAGAGAGGGGTTGAAATTCATTTCCACGCTACTGGGACATCGGAAATATCAGAAGGGCAGAACCTTGTATTGGATGAAAAGGGATTTCCGGTTTTCTGTGTAAGCCAATTCAGGTGTGCTGGGTGAAAACATTATTTCTCTGTACCATTAAAATGAAGGGGTAGCTCTTCAAGGCCTTCAAGGTGAGCTGAGTGTCGATGTCTTCATGCCTTCTGCAGCCATGGACTCCTATACCTCAACATGTACATCGATGGGAATTTTAAAAATGGTGTAAAGTATGTAAAGCCCCATAACGGCATCCCATCTTCAATGCTACCCGTGCAACTTGCCACGCCACCCTGTGAGCCGTGGACATAGAAAGAGGGCAGTCAAAATAATACAAGAGTTGATGCTATGATTGTGTTGGGAAATGCAGAATATTCATTGCATCTAAAAAACGTCTGTGTATTATCAAACCCCCAAACAAACCAGTGGATCTAGGTCATTCAAACAATGCAGAACTAAGGTGAACAATTCAGGCCTTCCGGCCTCACGGCTTCTATCACTTTGGGGTGAGTGTAGGAGCACCCACACATACATCTACAGTACCGAACCGCAGCCGTTTGCACGGAGGGAGACGCTCCTCCCTCGGTTCACAATACAAGCTTTCTGTATACGAGAGCTCGGGCCTCAAATCTCCCTCACATGAGTTTGAGACACATGACTGCTTGCGCTTACTGGAGAGGGCGCACAGGAGGGGAGGGAGCAGCAGGTCAGAGGATTCCTCTAAACCTCAGCCGACACTCATGTGAGATGAAACCAGCGCAGCCTTTAGCTTTGTTAATCGTTGGGTCTGGGTTCTATTCTGTACTTTATTGTAAAGTACTGCTCTGCTCTCCCGGCCCGAGTGGATCAGTTACATCTAAGCCCCAAAATATGTGTGAAAGGTATAAAAAATATATACAAATACAAATATTTACACAACATATAGAATAAAACAGCTTTACCTTTTTATTCATTGAAGATCTCAAATATTGTAATACCATATGATACACATACAAGGTGTCGTAGTTGGATTTGTAGGTGTGTGTGTGTGTGTGTGTGTGTGTGTGCGTGTAAATGCAGAAATATAAATGCCTGGTGATTTCGAGTGAGTAATACCTACTGGTCAGCTGGTACACATGAGGAATATTATCCCTGATAACGCTGCCATCCAAGTCTCACGCTCGTTCCCTGGTTGTATTAGAATCACTAACCTCTAATCTGATTGTATATCTAAAAAAAACACATTTTCTTTCAAAGATAGATGTATAGTTTCCAAACCCTCCAAGCTGAAAGCAACTTGTTGAATTCCAGCTGACCTCTGATTTGGAAAATGTTGTCTTTTACCTAAATAGGCATTGATCATGTAAACGGTGACTTTCATCATAACCACCACTTTATGTAATTGCTAAGCATATTCATTAAAGGTTATTACAAGGAATTTCTAAATGTAACCGTGTGCTAATTTACCCTAATATACAATTTAACCCCGCACGGGGGGCGGATATTAAACTGCCAATATAATATCCCAAAGTGCATTCAATTTTCATCCATATCACAAACACAGCCCAAAGTGAAAGCACATCACCCAACAATAAAGGCTCATTGAGCGGTGACCGTACCTGCGATGTCCCACAGCTGAAGGCGCACCGTCTCCTGGTCCCAGTTGAGGACTTTCAGGGCGAAGTCCACCCCGATGGTGGCTCGGTAGTTGGGGCTGAAGTTGTGGTGGACATACCGCTTGATGATGCTGGTCTTACCGACCCCGAGGTCCCCGATCACGAGGATCTTGTAGAGATGCTCCTTGCTGTGGTTGTTCTGCATGGCGACCGAGGAAGGCGAGAGCGGAGCATGAATCCAGCGCAGTGGAGAGGTCCGGGGGGGGGCACAGGACAGCGCAGACGGGACAGAAGAGAGTTGGGAGGGGGGCGGGGAGGGGGAGGGGGGGGGGGGGGGGTGTACGCCCTGGTCCGGAGAGGGAAGCGGAGCGGAGACGTCTGGACCTTGTGACGCACGCGGGTGATCTGCGGTGGATTGAAACATCCAAGCCGGAAGGGATGTGGACTCTTTGTGTTAAGTAAGCAACTTTTTTTTCACGACTTAAGTAAAATAGCAGCATGAAATGGAAACACTCAAGTGGGCTTCAAAGATGTGAAGTTATTTTCACTAAACGTACTTATTTCATAATACTGCGATTTAGAACATTAAATGAAGAGAGTTGAACCGGTGACTTAAAGCAGCGAAGAGCAGTTTTCCTTTACTTTCCTTTTTCTTTCTGTTTGTTGCCTAAACAGAGATTTATTACTGAGCCACAAAGGCAAATTTATGCTGCTGTTGTTGTTTGAGTAGAGTGAAAAAAATAAGTAATACTCAGCTCCAAGAGAAAAATGTATTTAGACTCATGTTCCATCTTCACACATTGCAACAATAATCGCTCACAATAAGAAGGCGCTACAAATAGTTATGTCCCTTTATTTATTTAAGTAAGAATTCCCTTTAAAAGCTCCCCGGGGAGCTCATACAAAGTGCCTTTACAGAAAAACATGGCAGTCACGGTTTCACTTTGCAGGGAGAGAACATTTTACAACTCTTCCCTGTTGCTTCCCTGAGACAAAGAATCACAGCGCAGCACCCGGATCCCCTTAAAGTGATGACATGGCACATCGTGCACAGACGCACTTGGATTTTAAAACTTGATTCGGCAGCTTCAGCTCAGATTCAAAAATCATTCATAGTCAGCTATTGGTTGATCGATGAGGTTGGAAACAAAGCGACGCCGCAGGGGTCCCTACAGTCGGGGGATCGGGTTGGCGGCGACCGCGATGCTCTCGATGGAACACTCGTCGCTGCCCCTGCGGATGCGGAAGTAGCCGCCCTCGCCCCAGCCCGTGCCCCAGCTGTTCTTGACGGTCCAGTACTTCTGCCCGGTCTTGTGGCAGCGGCCGTAGCCCACCAACAGCACGGCGTGGTTGGTCAGCTCGAAGGGGTTGAAGGGGTCTCTGAGGCCCGTGTGGTGGTAGATGCCCTCCTTGTAGTGCATGAAGTCGGGGTAGACCTGGCGAAGGACAGGGATGATTTTATTTCAATTTTTCTGTGTCAAATCCAAGCTGTACCCGTGAAGCAGGAGGGGGCAGAGTTGGAGAAGGAAAATTTCAAAATGCATTTCAGGAGGGAGAAAAAAAAATGTTACATTTACAAACAAATAGAAATTAAGGGGACATAATGGTCCGTTAGGGCGGCACGGTGGCGTGGTGGTTAGCACAGTCGCCTCACAGCAAGAAGGTCCTGGGTTCCACTCCGTCCAGAGGCCTTTCTGTGTGGAGTCTCCATGTTCTCCCCGTGTCTGCGTGGGTTCTCTCTGGGTTCTCCGGCTTCCTCCCACAGTCCAAAGACATGCTCTGGGGATCAGGTTGATTGGGGACTCGTAGGTGTATGAATGTGAGTGTGAATGGTTGTGTGTCTCTGTGTAGCCCTGCAATTGGCTGGCGACCAATCCAGGATATACCCTGTCTATCGCCCCAAGTTGGCTGGGATGGACTCCAGCCCCCCCGCGACCCTGTGTGCAGGATAAGCGGTTTGACAATAGATGGATGGATAACGGTCCATTAGCATTTTGCTAGCTTAGCCGTGCTTTAGGGTTAACAGGACAAATGAATCCTATACTTCTAGAAAAAAACATCTTATGTTGAGTTGTTGACATTATTATTATTATTACCACCATTAGTGAAATGAATAAGATTAATGAAACTACAGAATGTGCGCAAAGTTTTGATGAATGAATTAACCATTATTTTATAGCCAAAATGACCCCCGGACCAGCAGACCGCTTATACCCGGGGTGTCAAACTCATTTTAGGTTTGGGCCAGATACTGACCACTTTTTTCTCAAGTGGGTTAGATCCTAAAAATCATAGGGGGGGTGCCACGGATGGTCCGGTCGACGGGGGGGGTACGTTTGGCGCGTGGGGGCCTGGCGTGATTTCCTCCCCCTCCACCCCAATGGCAGGCGATCTACCGGCTCTGCGTTGGGGAACGACCTGGTCCTCCTGGTCAAACGCGTGCGCTCACTCACAGAGTGCGACCCCCTGTGGACTTTTAAGGAATAGCAGCTGCTTTTACTGAAATGCAATTTATGTCATTCTGTAATTCTAACAATAGCAAAGTCATCCAGCGGGATTCGGCCCTTGAGTTTGACACCTATGGCTTAAGATACTTGAAACATGAAAGCATGCTCTTCCAGTTACAATCTCTCCCAAAATTCAAAACAGAATCGAGAGAGCAAAAACCAAACAGAACAGAATAGAAATCCCAAGTAGGAAACAGTGAGCAGCAGTTTTACCTCAAAAGCCACTCCAACGGGTCCATTGTTGACCAGCTCCAACATCATGGCCATCTCACTGCAGCCGCCGTAGAATCCACCGACGTAGTAGTAGTCCCCGGCGTAAATGCGGCGGCAGTTTTGAGGAACGCCGCACGGAGAGTCCTTCGCCGTGTACGGAAAGCACGACTCATCCACAATGCCAAAATCCTGAATATACTTCCCTATCAGGTACGGGAACCCACCATCGCAACCTTAGGAGGGAGAGAGCCGAAGGTTAAATCCGATTCATCAAGACGGTCAGATAGAAAGAAAAAAAATCAATTCTTTAACGCTCTTCAAAATTAAGAGTGAAAATGCAGTAATCAGGGCAGTTGATACACTTTCCACAACAGAAAAAAAACACTTAAGCTACTTGTTTCGATCACAATATGAATAAAACCTTTTCAATGCTTTATGAATTGATACGGTCTGGACACGAGACTTCAGCTGGAGACTTGGTTCACCTTGCGAGTACTCGGAACAGGAGACCACTTGTTGCGGGCTGAGGACGGGAGTCTGGCTGTTGTTGGTGAGGATTCGAAGCCGAGCTTCCAACATTCCCATCGCGGCAAAGGAGTAGCAGCTCCCACACGACGCTGAAAGACACATCGGAGTTCAGTCACAGTGCAACGCAGCCGGACTTCAGGAAAATGGTTTCATTCCTCCATTAGAGCATAATGTCCCCATGTGTATGTAAATAAAGAGCACAAAGTATTGGATGCAATGCCGCAACTCCACTATAGAATAACCAACAACTCATAAAGCAAAGCCATCTTCAGATATGTGTGATCGGCTTCTACACCCCGGATACAAAACACGGACACATCTTTTACGGCCATTTGTTCAATAAATGTTTATTTAATGTGAAGTGGATAAGTAGATTTGCTGCCCCAGTATACTTATTTGCATTATTTGTAATACATAATAATGCAGCATGGCACAGGGACAATAACTCAGGTTGTGAATAAAATGCCGCAGGATCAAATTAGGACAGAGAACAGCGGCTGAGGGGATTTGCACGGTGGTTTAATAGTCCTGGTTCAAGTCGGGGGGACAAAACCGTTTACATTTGGGTCCAAAACTTAACGTCTCCCAAGAATAATATGGTAATATGAAATTAAAAGATCTGTGCCAGCAGATGGTTAAGAAGTTAACCCTTCATGAGATGTTAAGAAGCAGGTATACAAATCTATCTTTTATCACACCCATTTTTTGGGAGCCAAAATAAAAAAAAAAGCTAAATAAAAGCAAAATCGCCCTCACTGGGAACACTGAAGCCGAAATAAGCTCTGCAGCACAGCACAGAGGCTTAGGGGGCTTCTATTGAAAAACTCTCCGGCCCTCTCCAGATCGTTAAACCCGGCCCTGCAGAGGCCCTCTCAGACACTCCAACCACTCGGTGCGCTTAATCTCTCCACTCACACGCCAGAAACACAGGCGGGGAGCGGAAAAGGAGACCGGAGGCCCGCCGAGAGGGAAGCATCTGGGCTGCCCGTACAGACAGTCCTCCTCCTGCGGGGCCTCGCAATCACATTCTTTATGTTCACAATATCAGGTGTGCGAGAGGTTCTGTGTGGTTGCCTCTGGAAATAACTCAACATTGACATTAAAGTGAAAACAGTATTCCGCAGGACGGCAGGCAAATGTCACCTTGGTTGCGCACGGGGCTGACGAAGTTGACTCCGCCGACGTCTCTCCAATCCCAGCGCTCGGGCAGCGCCGCCGCCATCTTTGCTTCGGCAGCGTCCGCAGGCGCGGGGCGAAGGCGCCTAAAGAACGGACAAATCGATGAAATTGAGAAGCATGGGCCTAAAAGGGTGATTGGGTGGGGTACTGAACCCCAATGTTCTTAATGTATTTCATTGATTTGGACATGTTAAAATACACCATGATACGCGTTGTGCCAATAAAGCCGCTTGAATTGAAAAGTATGGGGAATAAGTAAATACTCACGCGGGGCTACGGGAGCCGGGGCCCCCGGCTCGATGGTGCAGCTCCTTCAGAGTGTACATCTCATGCTCCGGGTAGGCCGCGGCCGTCCACGACTTCTGGACAGAGTTGATGGCCTCAAGAAAGTCCATGTTGTTTTTGTACGGCTTCTGGAGGAGCCTGGAGAGTGAACGAGGACACACACACACACACACACACACACACACACACACACACACACACACACACACACACACACACACACACACACACACACACACACACACACACACACACACACACACACACACACACAAACATACACACACACACACACACACACACACCAAGAGAAATGAGACGCTTGTAATGGATCCCCCCAATTAGTTGTAAGATGTGTTGAAAAAAAGGGCTCTTTTTCCATGAAGACTTCAAACATAAACATGCACTATTAGCTTGCACGGCCTCGGTCACGTAATAGAAACAATGAGGAATGACTTTCAAAGCGTCGCCGTCAGAGACAAAGACAAAGCTCAAGTTTGCCCGATCCGTAAACGGTAATGTCAACGTTCCGGATTAGTCCCATCATCTGTGCTCGTCTCTTTTTAAAACACTTTGACTGTGATGATGCACAATTATTTCTATGATGCAGTTGTGTTTGGGAAATATCAAACAAAAATCGTGAATAAATCTATAATAGAAATGTTTAGTTTAGTTTCAGTGGATACAGCAATTAATAAAAAATCACTTATCAATAAAATTATATCAGTTGAGGTGTTGAGAATAAACACGGGTTGTTTAAATATATCTTTCGGTTTAGAATTACAATAAACTTGAATACCGTTACACTGTATCTTTGTGAATCACTCGATCAAATCAATTATTATCGTGACATTCGTTTGCCTACAACATTTTGCTTCTACGTCCGACATGTCAGATATCAGGACATTTGCCAACATTACCGAGAGGATATGAGGCCAACGCGGTGCATATCAGATGAGGTCGTGGGAGGAAATTAGTGTAGATTAGATAAATGTCAAAACTCCACAGAACAGACAAAGCAGTGATCATCCACACCGCCGGCACTAAGAGTCTGCAAACCCCCTCCAGCGTACCGCTGATGTCTCACTTGTTTGCGTTTTTTCCACTTTACATTTCGAGCAGTGTACCGAACCGCCGCTCTGTACGTACCCGCTGCTGAAGAGGGGTTTGTAATGTATTTTGGGTGGTACCGATGTCACTTTCTTCCCCACAAAACAGGCCCAGTTGTGTCCCAGAACATCATGGGCCCAACCGGGCAAGGTCTGGTCACAGAGGCTGGTCACCTTATGGCCATCATCGGTGTACTGAAAGTGTGGAGGCAAAAAGCAGATTAGAACTTGTGATCCAATACAATTTAGTCATGTATGCACATACAAACTGTCAGGATCAATCAAAGCAATTGAATTAAGATAAAGTGTTCAGTGTTGGGGTTCAGACATTTACGGTTTTTACAATTACAGGAAGTTCAAAATCTGAAGGAAAAAAAAAATCTCTCCCTACATCTCTTATCGCAAAATGAAGTTGATTCAGCTGAGGAAGTTGAAGTAGACGTGGACATATTCTAACATCACGGGGTTGAAGACACTTCCCTTATCTCGGTGTCCCGTGAGTCAAAGGACGCGTGACTGAAAGACTAACCTTAAAATCAAGCTGCGTGCAAATAGTGCATTTCACACAAATGTTAGTCTGATCTATCGGACCTGAAGACATGCATGTTTTCCAGATAGCATCAGCAGACGAGCGGAGAGGAAATGAAGTGATGATCTTTTTAATATCTGAGAGTGTTGAACGGCAGGTCGAACATGACGTTTGTGAGCAGATGTTTAAAAGACAAAGATTAACAACGCTCATATAAATCACGTTCAAACAAAAGAACAGGATATTAATCCTTTCGCCCACCCAAGACATTTCACGTATCGTGTGTGTGTGTGTGTGTGTGTGTGTGTGTGTGTGTGTGTGTGTGTGTGTGTGTGTCATACTTTGAAGAAGGCGAACCATTTGTACCCGTTGATGACCACTTCGAAGCCCTGGTTGTAGATGAGGGTGAAGAAGCCGCTGTGCCCGAGCTCATCTTTGGCCACAGAAAGCTTCTCCAGGGTCACCACGACTGTACTCTCACCTGTAGCTGAGGAGGACAATCACAACAGGAATGTCTAAATAGATGCAGTTTTTTGATTCATACATGTGAGAAAGCATTGTTTCGGAAGAGAAAGTTGACTTAATACTGATTTTCAACACGGGACAAAAACAGGAAGTGATGATTGAAACGGCTTGGTTTAGTTTCTGTCCGAGCTGCGACCTTAAATTAAACACGTCACATGATCGCTAAATTACGAAACTGACGTTGTTGCGGTCGCTTTACCTTCTGCGGAGCAGTTGACGGTGCCGTCTTGTCCTCCTTTGGACACCTGAAACACCCAAGTCCCCAGTACGTCCTCGTAGGTGCAGTTGGCCGGAGTGTCCCCCATGCACCCTTCACCCCAAAGCAGGAGCGCGCACACTAGCACACCGCTAATCCGCCTCATCGTCACACACACACACAGACGAACAGCCCCCAAAATAAGGAAATTAAAAAAAGCTGCTGTTAGTTCGTCGTCTAGTTAAAGTTTGACCGAGCCCACCTCTCAGCACGTTAACTTCTCCTTTGTCCCCCCCAAGTCGTCTGCTCGGTACCGGTTTGTAAACTGGAACTTTTTTTTCAAAGATGCAGAGTTCAACTTTTTTGGTCAAGATAAAGACGTTACGTACCTGCGCACAACGTTTCTGCGCACACGCAGCTAGCGGTACAGCCGCTCGTTCAAATCAAAAGCACGCCTTACGTAGCCTCCTTTGGATATTATCAAGAGTATTTCCAACACATATGTTTATGTGTACTATGTATACACGCGTGTGCTCGTATACATGTACTTTATTGGGACTTCATCACTTGTTTGGTCCGCCATACAAAGATACATATATTTAAAACCAACAAGGAACCAAGAGTCGGTGCACCTCTTGTTGTTTGTCTGTTCTTTCTTCGCTTTATGGTTTCGCTTTTCGTGTCACATGACAACCTAGCACTAGCGTTGCACGCGCAATAGACGGAAAAAACAGATTGCGTTTGGCGCCAGAAGGAGCCAACAAAAAAATACGATGACACATAGAAAAATATGTGAAATAAAAAATAGGGGATGCTTCTGTGACCTCGTCCCACGTAATTAATCCGAATATGGTTTTAAAATAGGCCGTTTTTATATTGCTTTTTTTTTTGTTAAAAAGAATATTCAGCAAAAACTGAACATGAATGAAAGTAACACCATACATGTATTTGTTAAAAAACATATTAAACACATATTCTTTACTATATGTATCTTTTTATCCCCCTATTGTAACACTAATGTGTGTTCTTATATGCTTGAGAGTACCGTCTGGGAATGACTGGCATCTGTGGTAAAATGGTCCTATGCAGACATGTTTCCCAGCATAATGTCTTTTAACTTGTCTGTTTAGCTCGTGTGTAATGTGCCTCTAAATAATCTTGTTTATAATGTTGTGGCATTTTAATAATCCCTGTTGAGGAATTTCTCCTTTCATTTGTTACCTGAGGGAGATTACAGTCAATTTGACTGTTTGCATGTGTGTGTGTGTGTGTGTGTGTGGGTGGGTGGGTGACTGCATCCTGATAGGTCTATAGTTAAAGAGCTTTATTTATTTTCTCCAGCGGGCATTTAAGGAAAGTGCTGGAGGCTTTGATCACCATGGTAACTGTGACATGGGCTGACTCATCTTCTTGACAGACCATAATAAGCACTCATTTGAAGAAGGGACTGAAGAGGTATTAGTCATGCAGTCTCATTAGTGCCATTACACTGTATTTGTGTGGAAATGTGTGTGTGTGTGTGTGTGTGTGTGCATCGTTGTGTGCACATGTGCACGTTGTGTTGATGTGTCTGCGTGTGTCTGTGTGCAGTAACGCAGGATAGAGGAGCAGGGAGACGGAGGGGTGGTGTTATGAATGTTAACAGGCTGAACCCACTGAGCTGCCTCTAAGAGTGACTCATTGAAACTCGCGTTTCAATCTTGATATTGTTCTCGCTTCCACTGGGAGGAAATTAAAACTCAAGTGACTTTCAGTTCTGCTACATTGGCACCCACATTATTTGTCCCCTGCTCGCTTGGCTTCCCGACTCTCGCTCTGCACCACGCGTCCTCCTCTTGTTCTCTCCCTACTTCCGACTTGTGCTTTATAATTACATATTCCACAACACACACACGGTCCGAATCTGCATCATATACTGAGACATTATGTGACAGAGTCTGCAAAGAGTCTGTTTGACTCGTGCCTTTATGAATATAAAATTTAAAAAGCCCACTGTGACGTCTTTTAATATATATATATATATATTTTCCTTGTTTGTATTCTCCGCACAGTTCCTCCCTCTCTAGCAAATACAAGACGCCCTCCCTGGGAACGGCAGCAGCCAATTGGAGCCCTTTAGACATGAAATAAAAGTAATTTATGAAACCGCTTTCTCATCATCTCGTCATGCATGTAGCTGTTAAACACCTGTTGAACATCTGTGACTAAATAGTCTTTAGTTGATATATAAACAGGCTGTTTGACTCCTCCCACGGCTTCCTACAGGACTGCAGCTTTTCAATCATCAGTTCCACATAACGGGAGACAACCTGTCTTGCTATTTCTGCCCCCCGTTGATCGGTGGGAAATACAATGCTAAAGCAGCGTTTCATTACGTCGGAGGCGTGGGTGGAGCCACTCCATCACAGAGTGGGGACGGCCACACAGACCTCGTAGTGTTAATGTTACAATCCTCCACATTTAAATGGTCCTCTCTGGTCACTTACCTGAGCGTCACGCAGACACCTACACACAACACAAGCGTGCAGTGCAGAGAGAAATCTTTTCCTCCGGCTTGTGTCCTGAACATGCCCACGCGCGCATGCTAGGTGTGCACACACGCAGCAGATACATATGGTCTCCCTGTTAACCACATGCAGCCATGACACCCCTTTCTCACCAACCTTTTATATGCAGGGGACACACCATTTACATAGGAACAAATAACACTAACAGAAACTGTTCGCCGCGGGACACTGTGTGGGTGCAGAGAAGAACATTAGGGGATGTTGTAGGGGGTCTGGTATAAAATATCAAAATATTGATCGTTCTCAAAATAAACCCTACAATGCCCGGGTAGAGCTGTAGAATGTGTTTGTGAACATATTACATGTGCTGCCCAAACTGTCTCCATTCTAATCACAAAGCAGTTTTCACCTGTTCTCTTTTTATTGTGGTCCTGTCGTTTCATTTTTTCCATTTATTTGAAAAGCTCCTCATTTGCAATAATTTTGTGATTTCATCTGGGAGAGAGCATTTTCTGCCCTGAGAGGTGGAGAAGAAGAAAAGAATGGTGACGGGAGGAAATAAAGGTGGGTAAAGTCGGGGGACCATGACATAATTGGGAAAGAGAATGAAAGATAGCGGGGTCATTTCATCCTCTTTGACCCACCGCATGTCTTTTTGAGGCTAAATCCTAGCCGAGCCGCCACGGTAACGCTGCAGACAATGGTGGAGGAAGCCTTCAGCAGATGTCTAGGTGTGGTCCACCACCTCCACTGACTGGGTCCAACAAGGGCCAGAGACTCACACACTGTGGAGTTCACAAAGTGTGGGCGATAAAAATGTGACTTTGTCCAAATACTGGATGAAATAACCAATGATATGGAAGATGTTCAACTCATGACGCTGTGAGAAAAGACGACATGTATCCCTGACTGGACCAGTGTTGCAGGATGTCTGCGAACATCTTTTCCCCATTTACGACGCCTTTTTTCTATAATAGCTTATTTTACTGTATTATTTCATTCATGTGAAGTTTAAAACACAAGAGAGAACAGAGTTGTGAATTTTGGGGAAATTCCATGTAGGTTTAGTGCTTATTTGAACCATAACACATGTTGAACAGCAGTATTAATGTAGCAGTTAGCTGATTAATATTCTACAACCATATTTCATACAAGTATTTATATACAGATTGGTTTAGTTTCTATACAAGCTTCTTAACTAACGAGACGATTCTAACCCAAGATTTGTGATGAGACTCGTGCTGGGTGCATGTTCTCTATTGCATCTTAGCAGACAAGGTTTGTATTGTAGTATTTGTGACTTAAAAACAAAAATCATATATATATATGTTCAATTAAAATGATGACTAAAATCGATAGCAAAGACTCAGTTATTGTTTTTAATAATGATTTCCATAACGATTCAAAAGGTACTTTGTAGTACATTTACACAAAGATTTAACGGCAATAACATGATTAAAAAAGCAAAAACACTTCTTAGTTTCCCCCCCAACACGGCGGCCACACTGACCGTCACCTTCCATCCCCGCAGGGAAAAACCCATTAAGAGACCCGTGACATCACGGAGAGCGAGTGAGTTTAGAGCTGATGATTGGCCCCCGCGGCCTCCTTCGTTCCGCTAGAAGGCGACTCCTCGCGCTCTTCTCTGGCGCTCAGCGTGTGGGCGTTCGACTGAGTCAAACCACGGGGACATTTAAGAAAACAAAAGAAAACCACCCGTTAACACCAAAGTGCTGTGGTGGTAGCAGAGTGTTCTTCTTTCACATCAGCGAGCGGCTCGCGGGGATGAGCGGCGAGCTGCAGCCGTCTGCTCGTCTAACTGCTGCCGCTCGCCGCTTCTTCTCCTTCTGCACACCTGGTGGTTCAAATCCCATCAATGCTTCTACAATGGCCGCTTTGTAATGTCCACATGTTGAATAGACATATGTTTAACGGATAGGTCGTACCGACTATTGTGCCATTTTACAGTTTTATGGAACCTAATCTGGCTGTCCCTTTAACCGCACAATGTTACATGTGCTGTCTTATTGCTTGAGGACAACTAAGGACATAAGATACATCACACCCGCAGGGGACGCGCACATGCAAATCCTCGTTGCGGGGCCCTTTTAAAAAACCTCCCTACTCCTCATTTCTAGTGTCCTCGGATAAACAAAAGCAGCGCGGCGTTAAAAACACAGCGAGGGTCTCGTTAACGCGGCCCGCTTCCTGGTTCCCGGTGGGCCACAGATCAGCCCGCAGAGGGGCCGTCACGGGGCACAGCTGAGGGCCACTCTGGAGCCGGGAGATTCATTCATTAATTGGAAGATGAGAAGAACTCTTAGTTTGGCCAGAGCTGCTTGTTGTTCTCTGTGCCGGGTCTGTTGGGAGCCCGCGGGGGAAAAAAGGCCTGTGAACGAGGCCCACGTGTCAGCGACAAGACGGCGTGGAATCCATGTTGGATCTAAATCACCAAACCGCTGGCGTAGAATAGCGTATCTGATGAGATCTGAGTCTAAAGCTTATTAAAAACAGATAGAACATAAAATCCGAACGACTTAGTTGTCTATAACCCCCCCCTCTAAAAAGCCACTTTGAAACCCTCTGCAGTATGTTGTCACATTTCACAGGCCTGAGTGAAAATATCCAAATATAAAACCACCTTCCAATATGACACAAATACACAGCATCAGAATACATTCTACCTTTCTGAGAGAGAAAGCAAAACCAAAAAAATAACAAAGCGATAAAAAACAGTAATGCTAATTAACAGTTACTCATAATGCCGGCGGGGGAGCAGAAACACAGCGAGGCGTCCTTAAAAAGATGATGAATTAACGCTCTTTGTTACATTTACAAGACGTTGGCGTTATTCAACAGCTTCAGAAAGACATTTTGAATTGATTTCCAACAGAGGTCTTGTTTGTGTGTCCAAATTATTTAAATTACTCGTGTTCATCCCCCCCCCACCAAAAAAAAAGCACTTGATACGGAGATGAGAGGAAGTTGGCACTGAGTGGAGATACTGATGTTATACTACTGCGGATTTCAAGCCCGACTACAAGGACATTTTAAAATAAATAACTAGTAAACACGTGTCATCGTTTTCCTCTCAGTAGCAGTCATTTTCAAATTCTAATTTAGAAATAATAGATTCTACACACTCACTAAGCCAATTCCACTTCCTTTTAACTGGGCTTAAGGTATTGATGAACCTGGGTTGTAATAAGATTGAAGTACAACGCAGCGTTATAATTCATTGTTTTTTCGAGGTCTGCTCCAGAAACACACAAGTGAGTAGTAGCATGTAAATATTACTATTATATAACATTCATCTCCTTATTGATATCTCTGACAATTGTAATCTCATCAGCATTTAAAGCAAGAGGGCATAATTGGGGGATTTTATGTTTCTAACGCAAGATGATCCATAAAAAATATAAAAAAGCAGAAAACAATGTTCCTTGACTGTTTCTTTGCTTACCCATAATGCCCTGCAAGGATACCTCTGTGATACATGGTGTGATAATCACAGCTCAGGTCAGTTTAATTCTCTCTTCAAAAGAAACACTAGTTTCACTGAATGTATTTCACAATTAAATCAAACAAGTTATTCCACTTGATACAGAAGCCAAATAAATACACAAACTCCTCTTTTACTTCTTCTAATCAATAAAATACTGACCTAATACGAACCTAATTTCTTATCTGCTTCTTCTCCTTCCCCCATCTATGATCTACACTTCTATTGGCAAAGGAAACAACCGCGTATTAAAACACTCTTCAGTCAGTTATAAAAAGCAACACTCAAATCAGCAACGTTTGGACCAACTTACAAAAACACCGTTGATGATTTCTAAAGACGTGTAGCTGTGAGCCCGGAGGACCTTCATCAAACCAGCGGCAGTGTTGTCCATCAAAAAATATTTTTCATCTCTTTTTTTTCATGAATCATTTACCCGTAGGGATGCGTATGGTTGGGATTCTACCCATACTGCTCATCGATTTCTCTTCATCTGTGCGCACAAAGTTTCTGCTGGGCTGGCTCATCTCAGCCTCAGAGTATACAAGCATTTATATACCGAGCCCCCCCACTGTGCATCGGGCCAACACTGTTGTGATTTACTCATTTCATTAACGCTGCTCAAAGGGGAAGAAACCATTTGTGAAGGCGTTCATCACAGGGCCTTATTTAGAACAATGATGCGGGAGCCTCTTGACAGCGACTGACTGAAAAAACAAACTCCTTCCAGCCGGCCCTGTAAACCTGTCCAACCATATGTTTTTGTGGTGTTTACACAGTAAACATGGACCATATCAGACAAATTGCTGGGCAGGGCAGTAAGAGAGGCTGCTTGCACACAGCTCCGCCACATTGGTCTGTCTCATCAGTGCCCGCGGATTTCAGATTCCTGCCATCCCAAAATGAATTAGAACGCACCTCGAAGCCAAGTGCTGCTGAAAAGGAGGCTTAGCAGGGGAGCGAAACGTGATTTTGTATATCGGGCTCCAAACCAGCACTGGTTTTTATATTTTTATTCACAAAGTATAAAATAAATGACCTTGTGTCTTTTTCCAGCATGATGAGCATGTCTGGATTAAAAGTATTTTTGAGGGCAGGGATTAACAATCCAATTCTTTAGAGTGCATTTATAAAAAATAAAAGCATTTTGGGTAGAAATCATCAAGAGATCATCTTCCTGGCGAGCACAAGAATTTACTCATCCACATCGTCATGATGTTTTGGCAAAAATATATTAGGAAAAAAAATAGTAATTTTGCTGAGATCTGCTCAGAAAAATACGGGGTCAAATGTGGAGCAGCGTTATTAAATGTTCAGGTGTAAAAATCCCCAGACAGCTAAAAGAGATTGGATTCAAATGATAGAGGAGATGAAATTGTACTTTGCCGAAATGCTACACGACAGATAAATATTTCTGAGTTTGTGTGGATCGTGCAAATACAAATACCTGCTTTATTTCTTTACGTGCGACCAAGATTTACATCCGCTTTAACGACAGCGTGACTATAAAAGGAGCCGATGATGTCACAGAAATGAGGCCTTAAAGACAACAGGATGTCTTTTTCTGCAGAGGTAGTAGCACACGACCGCGGAGCCTCACCCGGGGGGCTGAGAAAGCGCCGCTCAAGTGCTGACGCGAGCGTTTGTAACACAAGAACTGCTCCCCGACAACATCTCAGCAATAACACAGCTTTCGTTTTCTGAAGACAGGTCAGCGCCTCCGTTGTTAAATCAAGATGAGTAGAAGTAGAGGTAATGATGCACAGACGGGTCAACAACAATGACGGACGGCTCTCGCCGCAAGCTTTTTCACCAGGTTAGTGTCTTAATCGGCAGGGCGCACATCTTAATAAACGCCAAAACCAAAAGTATCAGATAATCAATTGCACAAACAGCTCTTCAACGATCTCACAAAGCAGTTATATCAGAAGTAGATTGGACTCTGATTGAAAGTTAAGACCGGGAATATGTTGCAGAAGAAGGGGGGGGGGGGGAGAAGTGGAACTACAAGCCCAAAATGAGAAAATAACAGCGCAGAAATATGGAATTGCACCTTCTTTGTTACTGGAAAGGATTAAATGTGTCCCTCTTTACATAAAGAAAAATGTCAACTTATCCTCCTGCAATTTTCCTTGATGAATCGTCCACCAGAAATTACAGCAGGCTGAGAAAGAAAATACAATCTAAAACATTGTTTCAGATGTGCACCGTGTGTACGTATGGGTAATATTGCTTTAACACTGGAAAATATGGAATATTTATATAGAAAATATCCAAAACAATAGAAACAGATTTACATTTTTTTTAACTTTTTCATGAAACCACGTATTTACCCACAAGATATAAGCTAGACACCCCCCCTCCCCTTTGGCACAGTAATCATATTAATACTAATTATCATTATATTGTAGAATTACAAGACATTTGAATAGGAATGGTCACTCCCACATTCAGAGTAGTAACACAGTTTCTGTAGTCGTAACACATATTGGTAGTGTATAATGTTATAACATAGTTCAAAAACATCTCTATTTTTCTTTTTTTTTCACCTTTGATATGTAAATAAATCGACTTTCATCTGAAACACAACAGAACTGTCTTTGCATGCCCTTGTTATTTACAGAATCCCTTTGTCTGTGTTTGTTCTTGCTGGCTACTGTGGAGCAGAGATACTCACGAGGAGAAATCGGACCGCGGATTTGCGTCTGCATCAGTCGGCAGAGGACGCGGAGACCACGATGGACTAAAACACACAAAACTTAATGGAGCTGATTTTTGTTGCAATACCAACGGTCCGATTATCTCAAATGAAAACTAAGCCACGTCTATGCTGCAGACAACATTCCTTGTACAAAACGTCAAAAAGTGTTTGTGTTGTGTGTCGCCAGCTTTCGACTCTTGTTTGTTGTTTTCTAAGCTGAGGGGCAGAGGGACCGGGCCCCCGTTTCTTAAAAGCATCTCAGCGAAGGCATTTCCCTTTGATTTTTTTGGCACATGCGATTACAATGTATTCAATTTAAAAGGCATCTTAAATAGTCAAATTAGAATTCTTTTGCAAGTTATGTTTTGTTTTTCTACTACAATTGTTAAATATCGTTTTGACAAAGTGATGTGGAATGACATCCCGTTCCATCTACTGATTGCGGAGACTGAGACGATCGATAACACTCTCATGGTCCGTGGGTTCAGAAGGAACTTCTCTTTTTGCTCTGGCCATCTGTGTCTGAAAAGAGTGGAGACGTTGAAAAGGGTCTTTTCAAATGTGCAACAGGGTCCACTGACATGAGGGATGATTGTAATGCGGATTAGTCCCATTCAAAGCAATGGGTCTTTGATGGCAGAAACACATTGCAGAGAGAAGATGGCATGATTGGGGTCCAGCTGAGCCTTACATTGGGCGTTGTCAGATATTGCACACTAACAATACGCTTTAAGGTTGGATTTGCGCCAATAATCCATCTGAACCAGATTGAATGACTAAGATGTTTATGGAAAAACATGGTCGGGTCTGGTTAGTCCCCAGTCTCCCTCCTTCTCGAGTCACGGACAGAGAGGTACAAAAGGTTTTGGTCCCCACTCCATCAGGAATCGTGTAGAAAATATACATTCAAACATCTGAAGAAAACTAAATGGAAGAGTAGAAAACACTGAAATACTCGCAGGATAAAATAAAGTAACGACAGAAAGTGGACTGACAGAAAAAAGAAAGCGACGTAGAGGGAAAAGATTGTAGAGCTGAATAAATTCAGACGGATGTCTTTGTCAGAAAGTTCTTCAGAGTAAAATACAGTCTGGTATGTTAACACAATGCACTTAGTCAGAAGAATGTCGGAATCTTTCACCAAAGAAAAATCCATAATCTCTTATATTTACAGTGTTTTCCCTTACATTATATTTGTCTGTGTGTGCACCTGTCACTCCAATGCTTCTGTTTGTGTGTGTGTTTATCAGCAAATATATATATATATATATATATATATATATATATATATATATATATATATATATATATATATATATATTATATATATGTATATGTGTGCCCTTGAAAGCCTCTTGAATACTCTTCAATGTCATGTTACAAGACATCTCATTAACTAAAACTAAGCAAAAACCTACTCAGACACACATGCACTCACCACACGTACACACACACACACACACACACACACACACACACACACACACACACAATCTCTAATTAGTTGATAGCCATGTTACCTTAAGGCCACTACCCATACCTAAATTATACGTAGCTCTAGACCTTTAAGAATGACTTGCGACTTTACAGACACCAAAACATCGCAACGTCTTAGTGGCCCCTTTGGCAGTTCTTCACGCCCCAAACTGCACGAGGATAATACAACGTGGGCAAGTTTCTTACACTTGTATCTCACTGCAAACATGTAAACACAAACACAGCAGACTGTCACAGCTCGATGTCTTCACCGACCAGCCCTCAACGACTCCTTTTCTCCAGCTTTTTACTCCGCGTCGGGACGAATGGATTTGGCCGTCCCATCGTCCCAAACTCTTCCCTCATATTGATCGCCTTGATTCTGAGCGCTCGCCTCCACATCCGCATCTTCTCTGCGCGTCATCTCCGCCTCACAGTGAGGATGAACTCTGGCTGTAGTTTCCGAGTGTCAGTCTGCTGTACCTCGGCGACGGGGGAGAGGGAGGAGGATGGGAGGGGACCGGGGGGAGACACAGATCTGTCTCCGAGATAGGTGAGCCGCTGCTTGATGCCAGGGAGTCGCGGAAAGGCGACGGCGGAGTCAAAGCAAAGAGCTCCTCCTCCAGCTCTCCCCTCCTCAGAGGGGAGTTGTCGAGGCAGGCCATCAGCCCGCCCCGCATGGGGGAGAAGGACGGGGAGGCGTGGCCGTGAGGAGGCGGCAGGGGGTAAGGCGAATGAGGGACGGGGTGGACGAGACAGCCGCTCCGGCCCCCAATGCCGGACTCGACGGGTGGGAGGGGCTGGACGTCGGCATAGGTCGTCAGGGTCGGGGCCATCGGGATTTCGCGGGGCAACAGGTACGGGTCGGCGGGGTGCGGAGAGGGAGGCGTGTGCTTGTGAGTCGGAGAGGACGACAGCATCATGCTGTTGAGCTCGCTGATGTTGGCGGTGAAGCGGTTCACCACGCAGCTGATCTGGTCCATCAGCGAACTCGGCGCCGGTCCCGGGCGGTCGTCCGCGGCGACCAGGCGGCCGTCACTCCCCACGACGAGGGAGCCGCTGCTGGCGGGGCCGCAGCTGCTGGCGGGGCCGCAGCTGATGCCGCTGCCGCTGCCACTGCCGCCGCTGCAGACGCTGCCCGGGTAGTTCGGGATGCCGTGCGTCGGGGACTCCTCCCCCCCGAGACCCGCCCCCAGCCGCTGGCTGACCGTGCTGATTGGCGAGGGCGTCTGCGGCTGGTACGTGATGGAGTAGCGCTCCTCCGCCTCGGAGAGATCGTACAGGGTCTTGTCCGGGCCAGCGTCGGGGTGAAGGGACAGCGAGGACATGGAGGGCAGGGAGGGCAGAGGCAGATGTGGCGGCAGGTTGCCCCCTCCACAGTAACGCTCCTCCAAAGTTTTGGAGAAGGGCTTGATCACCGCCGTCTGATTGTTCTCCTTCTTCTTGATGTGGAAGGACAGCCGCTGCCACAGGTGGTTACCACGCGAGCCGCTGCGCTCAGTCTGCGCCCACGACACCGATTTACCGTTGGAGCTGGAGAGCAGGGAGGAGGTGGGAGGAGAAAAGAGGGGGTTTAGTTTATAAAGCATGGAGGTGGATTCAACAACTTCAGTTAATTAGCACTTGATTTTCGTTTAGTTTTTTTTTTGGAACAACTGGCAACAATAATTAGGTTTTAAACATTTCTGACAACTTATTTTGTCAGCTGAATGTGGGTAGGCGTATTTAACAGTATTTATACATTTTATATAAAATAGTGCTATTTAAGTCAGAGGACTCATTTTTGTATGAATTCCTAAACGTAGGTCTGACATTTCTTACATCAGTAATGGAGTTTTTCAGGTTTACCTTAATAGAAAATCTAAGAGCACCTTTTAATCAATTAGAGTCAAAACACTGTTGTGGTAAATGTGGATAGAGAAAAACAAAATTTCAATATATTAAAATAAATCATGTTAAAAGCACTGCATTAGCTATTCTGCTAATGCTGCTCTATTGTGTTCTCTATTTATCATCCTGCATGAGCAATGACAGATAATAAATACCAACATATTTAAAAGGGTGCCGTGACTCAACCACAGAACAGTTGCACTTCATAAGGACTTTATTGTAATTTCATTATAGTTCATTTCTCATTTTAGTTGTTCCAGACAGTGTGTTCTTCATTTGTCTTTGTCAGGTCCTCTCATCCTCTCTCTGTTTCTCTCTCTTTCGTCCAGTTTTCTTCACTTTCCTCTGCTTCACATCAGTCACAGCGCTGCCCCCCTCCCCCCCCCCCCCCCCCCACCCCCTTTTCTTCCTCTCATCCTTTTGTCAGGTTAATTAGTG
The DNA here is from genome assembly GCF_964276395.1 of Gasterosteus aculeatus. NCBI lineage: Eukaryota > Metazoa > Chordata > Actinopteri > Perciformes > Gasterosteidae > Gasterosteus > Gasterosteus aculeatus. The sequence goes on along the minus strand of NC_135688.1, from coordinate 7,296,226 downwards.
TGATTAATCTACAGTGGAACTTCTGATTAAGCCACACGCAACCGTGGCCGGGGGGGAAAAGAACTCAAATCAACCCGAGGACACACACACACACACACACACACACACACACACACACACAAACATACATATACATATGCTGCACACAACCTTCAGCTACACAGTACACAGTGCTGTAATCTCCTCATTTGATCCCATAAATAAAGTCTCTGATCGAAGGCTTTGAAGCGTGAACACATGTTGCACCTACTTAAGGAGTGCTTAACTGATCCTATCATACGTACCTCACATCCAGTTTTGAAGCTGATTTTAAAGTCTGGTGAAGGTAAAAAGTAAATTCTTCCTTCCTTCGCTCAAACATCGGGTTCAAACATCAAACGTCAAATACTTTTCACTATTCTTTTTTTTTTACATTTCTCCTTTCCCCCTTCTGGTTTCATGTCTGTCTGCGTCTGTTCAGACTAAACAATGACAGCTTCTCAAAGGCAACAGCTCCCAGCCCTGCACCGAGGAGATAGACGGCCCTGCCAATTACCAACACCCACAGGGGAAGACAGGACCAAAAGAGATGGAGAGGGAACGAGGGGGATATAAAAGGAACCAAGATGGAAGCACTCCTGACATTTCTCTTAAGAGCGTGATTGAAATCTTGCTTGCCAAGCGGGGTGAGCTGGAGTAACGTGCTGACAAACGAAAATGTGTTCTTGTCCTTTTCCTCCCTTTTCATTTGGGGGCGAGTGGCCGTGCGTCACTCCTTTTGTGTCCTCTGATCGGTTCCCTGTCACGGTAGATGGCTCTTGGATGGCCCGAAGCTGGCTGTGAAAGCTATATAGTCTCTCCTTGCTGCACTGTTCTTTTGACCTTTTCATCTGTCTTTTACAAGCACCTCTGCTTTTCATCTCTGTGTCCATTCCCTCCATCCTCTTACTGTTTTCAGATTTCCCCTTCTTACTGTTTTCCTTAGCGCGCCCCCCCCCCATCAGTTCACTCCTCTTCTTCTTCTTTGCCATGTCTCCATTAGGCAATTGTCTGCAGTTCATGTTAGGGTCAGAGGAAAAGTCAAGCAGACCCAGGGGAGCTCAGAGAATCAATCTCTCGGAGAGCTCCAACACACAGACGCCATAAACAGTCTCAGGGTGGGGCCATTACAGAAATGGTGCCATGGACTGTAACTGAAAAGTAACCTGGCCAATGAGCCTCTTAGTTTACACAAAGAGACACACACACTCACGGAGCCACGTACCTGAGTGTCTCTCCGGTAGAGCCTCTGCGCTTCCACAGGTTAACCAGACTGGAGGAGCGGCTGGCGGCGGAGGACGATTTGCCGTCGCCCACGTGCATGCGCACCACTGTGCTCGTGGTGAAGGCACTGCGCACATTACGCTCTGGTTTGGCGAGAATGATGTACACCTGTTACGAAATGAGACACCATATGTGTTGGATAATATTGCGACAACAGCAAAATGCAACAACCACTACAATTCCGTTTAAGTACCAACACTCTCCTTAACGCTCTAGTCTATTCTATCCTGTTCTATATTCCACTGTATTATAAAGTGGCCTGTTCACTTCAATGAGGACAGTTGGTAAAAATGTCATCATCATCATTTTCAATAACATGGTGTCCTCTAGGTATCCTGACCTGACATTACCAGTCTGATTAAAGGGTCACTGTCAGTGTTGATCACAAACATCATCAAATGTATTCACACAGAAACTAAAAAGTACACAAATAAGTGCAAAAAGTTGAATGTATACAGTTTTTCTAAAAGACACAAACATTCATATACACGGACCACACTGCTGTTTTCAAAATGATTCAAACTGACTTGAAAGTTTGTGGGAAAAACAGCAATAATGTGGTGTCATCGTCAGTAGTGCTGTGAGACAACAGAAAGTCTGTCCTCCCTGTTGCATCGACACGAGTGTGCGTCAGGTCAGCTGACAGCCAAGATGTTTGTGCGTCAACGTCCAGATCATCTCGTGGTGACTCATGGGATAAGATGTATGTCCTGAGGTGTAGCACATGATGACCTACACCCCCCCCCCCATTTTAGCACGTTTACCTCCAGCTATATAATCCAGCACCAGAGAAGAAGACCGTTGGGAAGCCTTGATGCATAACCTGCGTGTAATACATCTCCTACTTCCCAGTATTATTTAATAAGTGTCCAGTTTAATGATTTTACACTTGTGTCGAGTAAGATTTTTCTAACAAAGTTGCCATGAGGAACGGGTGAAGGAGAGCCACTGAACTGCACCAAAACGAAATCCTGTGTAACAGGGTGTTCTTACATAAGAAAACAGCAGTAAAATATATATAAATATCAAACGCTTGAATGATTAATAAAAGATTGCGGTTTTGGCTTCATCCTTACCTTGGGTACGAACATGCAGCACAGCGCCACCGTGGCGCTGAGGCTTACACTGAAGCACATGGTGATAATTTTGTAGTTGGAGCCAAAGTAGATGGGTACAAACGCCAGCCAGATGATACAGGTGGTGTACATGGTAAAAGCAATGTACTTAGCCTCGTTGAAATTAGCTGGGACATTGCGAGTCTTTAAAGGAGAGAGAGAGAGAGAGAGAGAGAGAGAGAGAGAGAGAGAGAGAGAGAGAGAAAGAGAGAGAAATGATTAGAAAATATTCCTCTCTTTATCGTTTTAATATCTTTTCCATTACAGTCACAAATATAATGCCGACCTCACCATTACGGGCAGGTGAATTGTATTGTTTTTCTGTGCTGCTGTGTTTATCAGCACCGCTTTGGTCCCCATTTAGAATTCTACTCTCACTCGCTTCAGAAAATGGATGGCTGCAGGCCACCGATAATCAAACACTGACTTTATAATGTGTTTGGCTCAATAGAATTTGATTAACTGCTGCTCAAAGTGGTAAATCACCAAACACAAACAATCCTGTTTACATTACGCACTATTGCTTGAAGTAAGACATGCATGGATGCATTGCACTTATGTATATAGTGCATATTTTCCCACAACGACTACGTGAATCCATGAAATAATTCTGTATCAAAGAAAAAAAAAAATGCATTTAGATTTTAAGGTGAGTAATGTACAATAGTGACAAACATTTCAGCTTGTACCTTAAAGGCATAGAAGGTGCAGCTGAGAATGAGCAGGCCATTGTATCCCAATGGAGCAACCACACCCAGGTTAGTGGTGTTGCAAATGAGGTTGACCTGGCGGATGCTGGGGTAGTCATGAATCACCTGTCGAGACAGAAGGTGAAGCAGCCAATGATGAAAAGCCCCAAAAAAACGATCGCTACAGGCACCAAATATTTAAGTGCATAATGTTCACAAAATTAGAATAAAGACAACAGTCCAAATTCTAACAGAATCAAGAAGTATGCAAAAGAGTAAAGGAGAGCATCAGTCCACAATGGAACGAGGTATAATACACTTTTTAACTCACGCACAGCAGGTTATCTATGTTAACTTGTTCTTCAGTCACAGGCCACTCTCCCACTCGCAATGCAACACAAACACACACACAGCTTACCGCAGGCGCCTCCATGAGGAAGAGTGCCACGATGATGCCCAGCTGCAGCAGTATGAGGAGGAAGGCAATGACAAGCTGAGCGCAGGCAGACATGAAGCGAGGTTTCTTCGTACAGATCTTCTTCTTGCTGCCTGCCAGGATCCGGGCGATGCGGTTTGTCTGATGGTCACATGGCAAAACACTGTCAGGCCAACAGGAGTATTACTGTATCTGTATTCTGATACTGTTTCCACCTGATTAGACCCGAAGTTCTGTTGCCACGCACTGATGGGACTATTGCCTACACACACACACACACACACACACACACACATCTACAACAGTAGCAGGTCACCATAGATCTGATGACAGGGGCATGCCAAGGCTTTGGCCAGAACTATGCACCCTTTCCTAATGCAATCCTTACCTTGGTGACAAGCGCAGAGTAGCTCATGGCGGGCGACAGGCCGATTCCCAGTCGTTGGAGGTAGCAGTGGACGACGTGGGGTTTGGTTATGAGGCTGAAGGTACACAGGTACCCCAGGCAGATCCCCGCCAGTATTATGTAACAGAGCTCTCTGCTGGAAGATTTCACAACGGGGGTATCGCGGAACCTGAAGACAATCAAGCACAACAAGCACGAAACTTGTAAGGGAAGACCTGCCAACGTAGTGAAATGAAGGACTTTTGGAGAAGTTTAAACACACTGAGGAGACACACACTGAGTAAGCAATGAAATAAAAATTGAATCGATTGCAAAATGAAGTATGTGTGGTGTGCACCCCGACTTGCCATTTTTTCAAGTTGAAGAAAAAGGAGAGATTCATTACCTGATGAAGACTGCAGTGACGAAGAATGTGAACATCAGACCGAGGCAGGCAAAGACCACAGCAGCAATGGGTTCAGGGTCTCCCCACCGCAGGTATTCCACTGGGATTGGGTCACAGCCTGAGGATAGAAGTATTTTATGAGACGAAATAAAATCAAAGACACATTTCATGTGTGTGAAGCCCGGTGACCAGACACCGTAGAGTGAGACTGCCTGTCCATCCTTTACCGGCTCTGTCTTTCCTTTTCCTTACATGACTCCCATAACCTTTGACCCGCATTTGAAGCGGGTTGAGCATCACTGAGCACCGCTTGTTACGGACACCAACAGCCTGAACGGGTCAGGGAGCAAGGCGCGCTCACGCACTAGTGTCCAGGTTGGAACGTCTCAACAATTAACTGATTGAGCAGCAGTAAGAGCCAGTGTCTTGCTAAACTCACTAGTAATTAGTGACTATATGTGTGTGTGTGTGTGTGTAGATTTGACTAAACTGAGTGAGCATTTTGTAATCGTCACTCCGTAATCCGTCCATTAACATAATGGATGGATTTCACTTTTTGTCTTTCTTCAGTGCCGTTGCTTACGGCAGCCTGCATGGCTTTTGACCTTTCAAGGCTTAATTCTCTTGTCTTTCTTCTACCTCCATTTGTGTCTATTACTCACGTGTCTCTCCACTACCCTCATCATTCAATACTCCTCCTCATTTCTCCCACATTCTCTCTCTCATTCCATCAGTCTTCTTTCGAGGCAGGGGCATGAAAGTTTGTTAATTAAAGGGACAGTTCTAATTATGAACCATCTTGACACTTGACGTTGCTTGGTCTCGACATATTGTAACATCAGGGACGACTCTTTCTAAAACTTTCTGTCCCTATACACATTTATTTTTACTTTCTCTCTGCTCCATTTCTTTCCCTCTGTCACAGCTAGACATCAGTTTTTGTTTGTACAGTACTGCCAATGGCAGAGGAAAAGTCATTTAAAAAGTCCTAAGTGGTCTAGTGACTAAGTCTTTACCACGGTCAATAAAGTTGATGAAATCGCTGAAATTGTTCGGTCTAGGGGCATAAACAGCAGCCTAATGGCTGAGGAGCCACAGGGACAGAAACAATGCAGACGAGCACTCTGCAGACGATCTAGCTAACCAGCAGGCTCATATAACTTCAAAGTAATTTCAGTAAAACTGGATACAAATTGGACACAACACGCTCAGATCACAAATAAACCTGCAATACTGCATTCCGGATCCTTGATGTAGATGTTAAGAAGTTGGGATGCGTCAGTTGTGCTGCTTTGCTCGTCTAAATGACCAGAATACACGCAGCCCAAACTAGGAAAGTTAAATTGAAGTGCATTTGTAGTTAAAGCTTGATAAAGTCTACCTAAATCATCTTTTAAAAAGTTTTGAACATCATGCAGTAAGTGTAAAAAAAAAAAGACAGAACATCAACCAGGTATCGATACATTGGAAGTTTGCAACAAAATCAGTTAAGCTTTTCTCACATTAAAATTTGCATGTCAATTAAATATCCTAGAGGGAGTGTTTTTTTTACTACTTAAGCACAGCCCCTCCTTAAGAGACAAGGGCTGGAGGTACTGCCCCCTCCCTAACAAAGAGGGGGTAAAGACCACCCACCCTTAAAAAACAGGCAGGGAGGAAACTAAGACCCTTGCTAAGAAATTAACTTTAATTAATCCTGTCCACATACATCTAGATGACCTGTGTCCTAATGAGTTTTCCTATAGCAGTTGAAAAACATTGGATACGTCTGATTTTTAATACGTAATCAGTTCATGGAACCTGCAGGAAAGCCAGCTGTGTTCGACCCAACGGCAAACTTGTGCATTTAAGGGAGAGGAACCGTTTGGAGGGTTCAGTCAATATAAAGTTTAGAGGCAAACTCCTTCAAACACTTAGACTCAAACGGTGGAACTTTACCCTTCAGCGGAGAGGCTCAAATCCCAAAGCTAATCCTCCCCTTTTCTGCTCCTCTCACTCTTACTGACCGCTGCCATTCATTCAATTCAATCTGCATCTCTCTCTCTTTCTGACTCACTCATTCCTTCTCTTTATGACTAATGACGTTTCTCTCTTTCTAGCCTCTGCTCAAAACTTTCTTACTGCAGCTTTCTATGGTTTTCACACCCACTGTACCTCTGTCCCTGCCAGATGAGACCCTTTTCTATCTCCTCTATTCCTTCTCGGTCTTTATCTCTCGCTTTGTTTATCTTTCTCCCTCTCTCTATTGCCCTGAGGGAGAGAGATCAAAATGTCTGCCGGAGGAACAGGGCGAGCAGTTTGTTTACACCTCATTATTACTGTTCCATATAACCCCACGAGGGAGCACGCAGCATTTATTGTTGATTAGATGAGTCGCACACGTGGACACGCACAGGAAAGCCAACACAAAGTAATACAGCGGCAACCGCAGTCATTCTTTCAATTTTTTTGTCTCTCTCTTTCTTTCACTTGCAACTTCATCTTTGTCTTTTTTTTCCAACCCGTCCGCTGGCGGTTTCAGTTTAAGGATGCTTCTCTCTGCCGCTCTGTCAGTGAAGCCCAATCTGAATTTTCAGCAGGGCTCAATTCATGTTTTAATCATTCAGCTTGGTGAGGAGCTAGAAAGCAGTATAATGAGCAGCTGAAAGCATAACAAGGTAATATTCCACCGCTTCGGACGCAATGGAGGGGAAATACATTTTCATTGAAAATGAAGTGCATTTGCATTGAAAGGTTCATGCAGAATAATTAGGACATCGGTGACCATGTTGGTAACAAATTAAAGGGACGGGAGAGAGGGAGGGAATGGGAGGGGAGGGAAGGGAAAGAGGAGGCGAGGGTAAAGATTGTCTCAGTTAATCTGTAACTGGTGCAGGACTTAATGTATAATATCATGCTGTAATGTTACGCCTTCTCAGGGCAAACACTATCTCATTCTACCAAACATCCATTATCCTGTGACCCCACACACAAAAATGCACAAGCATTTTGTTCATTGCTTCAAATAGTATCACTTGCATCAATATTCCAGGATTCTCATCAAGGTAGAGGTACAAGGTACATTCAAATATTTTCACAATTTCTCTAAACATGTACTTGTTACCCATAAACATGCCAACACATATATTCAAACATTCACAGACCTGTGAGGTCAAAAGTAGGCCAGGAGCCCAGTTCACAGGCTCGGCAGGTGTATTCGTCGAACACAAACTCATTTTCTTTGCAGGGAGTGCACGTCCAGCAGCAGCTTACCTCGCCTTTACGGATCACCTGGATGGGACGGAATGCAAGAGGTGGGTCTTTCTGTAGCACAGAACACAGCACACCTGGAGCATTTTATTTCATTAACAATGAGAATTACAATGCCTCATACACTCACATCATTAAACTTACAGTCTATCCCACAAGTGGAAATGTTGGCTAAATAAGCCTTCCTGTGTGAGCAGATATGCATCTGTATGCATCATCTTACCTTAATCTGTCCTTTATCACAGGGTTCGCTGCAGACTGACTTGATTATGCCGTCTCTGTTAGGCCAGATTTCGTCATCGTCTATCTTCAAGCCTCTGTTGTCCCAGCTGCCAACGTTTATGTAGTCGTAATAGTCCTTCCCCATCTTTTTAAAGTTCATTATTTCGTACCTGTGGATAAAAGGTACACAGTGTACATCCACGACCTTAACAGCCACCTACTTCTCTCATACGACCATTTGACCCAATAGAAAGTCACTCCCGGCAGCTTCTGTTGAGTCACAGTGCTCACCTGCCAGGTGAGTCTCCGTTAGCGTCGAATAAGATTCCCTCTCCGGAAACGCCTGTGAAGTTTGTTTTCATCAAGAAGTCCAGCAGTGTAGCACCATCTATGGGTCGCATGGCATCACACAGGCCCTTAAAATACATGAACAATCCTTTCATATCTAACAGAAATGTCCTGACCAACAGCATAACAAACAACGTTTCACGTAAGTTACTTTAGAAATGATAGTTCAGAGCCCTCTGCTCAAATTCTAAGAACTGAAGAACTGATGATGATGAGTTTCAACTCATTCAAGTCATGATTATCAGAATGAGTTGGACTAAAATAAAAAAAAATTAATGCAATCAAAACAGCAGCAGGGATGCTCCAGGTTTTATGAAAAATGAGCCGTACAGTACAACAGGAACTCCTTTCTATCCCTGACTATCCATATATATGTATATACCATGTTTACATCTTGCACTTTCCTGGTTAGGTGTATGTAGTGCAAAAGTCCCAAAAGTGTAATATGGCATCGCCAGAAGCTAAGGTCTTTTCGTCCCATTATTGCCCCTTTCCACCCATTTGTGCCAGTGCGTTGTGCTAGCATGTCTCTCCATCCATCCATAAGAGCGCTACCTACCTGATAGCCTGGGCACAGCGCCCGTTGCATGTTATGCAAGCCATATGCCATCGAGTAGATGGCATTAATGACAAAGCCCATCTTCGTGTCCTGTGCGTACTGCTGCCGAAGCGACTCTCGCTCTGCAGAAGTGGTTGGTTGGTGTCGGGAAGGGGAAGGGGGAGCGGAAAGAGAAAGGCGCGTATATCAGAGTAATTTCCACTCGTTTTATAAAAAAACAGGGCGCTTCTTCCCCGTGACATCAAAGACCTCGCTCCCCCCCCATTTCTTCTCGCCGACCAATTGCCACCTCTACATCTCATTTCTCTCTGCATCCCGCTCATTTGTATTTCACGACCCATTTCATTAGAATACATGAGACATGACTCCCTTTGATGCAGAACCCACACACAGCTTTGCCTATGAATGGAGGGATTGAAACAGAGAGGGAAAGACGGGCGGTACGGGGAGGGGTGACGAACACAAAGAAATAAAGGGAGGGTGCACTCACAGAGACAAGGGATATCTCCACATGAACCGTGGTCAGTGTGTGTGTTCAGACACACTGTTTGTATATTATTTGCATTAATATTGGCCATTATGACAGTCAGCCAACTAAAATGCAGATTGTTACTGTAGCTTGTTGTGTTGAACCAAAACAATGCAGCCCACAGATGGTCTCGGTGCAGTACAGCTGCGTTGTCTTCGTCCGTACTCATGACTACAGGTGCTCAAGAGGAACATCCCATTGGTGTGTGCGGATTTGTGAGAGTACTCACTACTACAGGTGCGGTTGTATTTGAAGCTCTCTTGCGGGTGACCTTTGAGTCGACAATGGAAGCGATGCTGCCAGAACTCTGGAAACCAGGGGTTCCTCTGGTTGTTTTCAGGACGAAGTTTCAGGTAGTACTCGTCAAACCACTTCACATCAGCCGACTGGAGCTTGATGGTGATACCACCCGCCGCTTCTCTAACGTAGCCATCTGTTACATCGTACCGGTCCGCCCAGCCGTCACTGCACACACAGAAAAACAGGGACGCATAAAGAAAGGTGGAGCAAACCATCAGTTTTGGAACAAAGTCCCCACAACCTAAATCGTTGAATTTTAAGGTGAAGACTCGGCTCAATGGTTAGGGTATGGGGGTTAGGTTTAGGATGAGGCTGGTAGCCAAGTCTCCAGGAAATTAATGTAAGTCAATGTAGTGCAGTCAGAATTAAAACATAAAAATGTTTATTAAATCATTTTATTTAATGAACTTGTATATATATTTTTACTGTTTATTCTTAGAATTATATATGCAATATGTGTGTTATTACAATTGTCTAGAGGTTACAATGACAAATGTAGCTGTTGCGTATAATCAAATACGAAGAAATGGTAGAATAAGCAGTGCTTTTACTGTCCGTTCCTTGCGGACGACAAGCAAAACACCCATGTTGCACTTCGATCCTGTATTCTTCAACATGTAGGGCAAAAAGCACAACTCTGCTGTGTCTATGTAAATATGCGAATAGGTTATGCAAGTAATCATCTACGTTACGTATCAAACATGGACCAATTAAAATCGAGATATTACTGGACATTTGCGCAGCTGATGTCACTGCACCAGCTACGTTGTAAGCGTAATCCCCCCACCTAGTCAAAATGATGACAGCGGTGTTCGCCGATATCACTATATCACAAGCTGTGTTTGACGTCTTCACGAGAAAAGAGCGGCGGATGGATTTCATGTTTCATGTCCATTGGGTGAGATTACATTTTTGGGTTGAGAGGTGAAGCCCGCCATTTTACTCACACAGGCACAGATGAAGACATTGACTTGGTACGATCTGCTTCCTTTGACAGACACTCGTAGGACAAGCGAGAGACGACAAGCAGGAAATAGCAAATCAGGGAGGAAAACAACAGAAAAAAAGGAAAAGGAGGTACAAACAGAATGATTAGCAGAGAGGACATGTGGGAGGGAGCTCTTACATCATTATGGGCAGTGTCAGAAACTCATCATATTGCTGACAAATAGGCCTAAATATTACTCACACACACGCACACACACCAGCCGGGTGCTGAGATGAACTAGGTCAAACTGAATATTTTGGCAGCAGCTCAGCAGCCGTGCCCCGCCAGACAGCAGCAAGGCCGATAGAACCTCCTCACCATACACACAGACAGACACATTGCCTTTCTTTGAGGGGTCGGGGTTTACGGCTCCTCAAGAGAGCACAGATGGCCCAATGAGCGTGTGTGTGTGTGTGTGTGAGGGAGTGATAAAGAGAAGAAGGTTAAGACAGGTGTTGGTGTGAATGACAAATCTCCTCTCCCTCTTTCAAAACTCCTGCCAACATGACCTCAAGCAGGACAAGGTCCTCCCTCTTCCCCTCGTGCCTATACAGAGCAAAACTCATTTTCTCCTACAACAGGCCTTCCAGCCCCAGACCAAAATGTTTGTGTGTGTCCGTGTGTGAGTGTATGTGTAGGTTCGTGTGTAAACTTCCCTCTCCGTCTGCATTCTGTCTGGGTTTTTTTCCGCCTTTTTCCTGACGTTCTTCTTGCCACATCCGAATCGATGCGTGCAAGTATGCACGGTGTGTGCTGCGTGTGTGGGTGTGTGGTGTCATATTTCTCTGGTGGGGAAGGGTTGAGGGGGGTTGAGCAGCGGTTGCCAATGCTTGTGTGGATCTCGTTGTAGATGGAATAAGCAATTTACTTTAGTTGACACAGACACTTTCTTTTGGTTATGAAGCACTTGAAATGTGTACGTTTCAACGTTTTTCGTCTCGCTGTTCCACGCAGAGCCACACAGTGCTGTCATTGCACTAAATGTCCTCACACTGGATCAATCCGTAGCTCAATGAGGAGCATGTGGAGCATCCACCTGGGTATTTCTTCCTAGTCGTTCTTTAACACTTTGTTGTATCGACATTTTGAGAAAGATCAGGTGTAAGAGAGAGAGAGAGAGAGAGAAACAAAGGCTTGGAGAAAAGAGACTAAAGAAAGAAAATCGAAGGGATGGACAGTGGCAGAGAAAACAGATTCAAAAGTAGACAATCTGTAATGGCTGAATCATTCCTTTTCCACCCTGTCAATGGATTTCTCCTTTTGTCTTTCACCCTCTTTCGTTAACACCATAGGCTTTCACCTTGAGCCCTGTCGTTTTTCCAGCATCCTTTCTTTTCCAAGCTCTCCCACTTTATCCCATTCCAATGCATCCGTCTGCCAATATGTCCTCTGTTTGATTACTGGGCTTTTTCACAACGCACACACAAAAAGGCCTTTCCAACATACCAAACAGGAGTGCAGGCTAGTGGCCATTTAGTTCTCACTGGTTGACAGATTACAACACAACTGTTGGATTTAAGGCTGGAATAGGAATAGAAAAAACACTTCTGATAAGTGGGCAACATCATTGAAGACGAAAAAGCTAGTGGCTGTCTTTTAAATTGGCAATGTTTACTGTTTTGATTTCATATTTTAGATAACACATCAAAAAATAGTTACAAATATCTGTAATTGAGTTTGAATAGTCAATGGTAAATGTTGAAATGTGTCATTTACTAAATTAACTTACAGATATCTGCGAATTATGTTTTTAACTATGAATTGTCGATATCTAACATTTGATTAGTGAGAAATAATTTGCAGTTGTAAAATTGTAACTATTCAGAATCACATGATGAATACGTTTGATTGGCACTTGCTAAACTAAGCAAATGCAATAAGTTAGTATTTATTATTAATTTGCCAGCTAAAATAGTGTTGCAAATAGCTGGATGAAATTAATCATCCCTCATAGAGGACGGCTTTCTCTGATAGCGGCCTTAAAAAGCTTACATGCACTTATTCTAACACTGTGAGGTCAGTCTTCCACTGCGCCTGTTGTAAAATCTTTCAGAGTGGGTAGTGAGCCACAGCAGGGTTTCAATGCAACCGCCTTTCAAACTGAAAACAACAATCTTGGGTGTCAAAGCTGGATGCAAAGCTCAAAATAGCTCTTTTGTATAATTGCACCACAAAAGACCTTTACAGGAACAGCGCATGTGGTTTTACAGTGTTTCATACAAAATCCTACCATGGATGGAGAAACATGGTCAGCGATAGGGGTGGGGGAAACAATCAATTCTTCGATTTCTCTCGATTCTCTCTAGAACGATTCGGTCTTGATTCAGAACAGTTAATAATCGGAATTAAAAAAAAAAAAGTCTGTCTCGCGCGAGCAAAAGTTAAGATAATTGCTCCCTCGCAGAGCGTGAACTTCCTCGCTCGCGAGGTCAGTCTCTGCTCGCGCTCGAACGTGTTTTCTACGCGCTCGCTGTTTTTCTTTTTGACAGTAAGAGGGCGGAGCCAGTGACCATGGTCTCTACACCTTATTGGTTACAAACCCCGTCTTTGGATTGGCTGGAGTGATGCATTAACACAACTATAGAAGCCCATTTCCGCACTAATGTAAGGGGATAAAAAGTCGAAATTATGAGATAAAACGTTGTAAAAAAACAAACGTCCCCCTTCGGTAATCGTAGTGGACCGTAGATGAGAACCGTAGATGAGAACCAGCTACAACCATCATTTACCATCATTACAATCATTTACCATCATTACCGGCACATTAAGAGCAATGCACCCAGCTCGCAGACCGGTCCGTCAGTCTGAATCTGAATATCTAATAACTTTACTGAACTATGGAGGAGCCTGCGCATATCTTACCTCATTATTTCCATTTTCCAAAAAGTCGATCCGTATTGAAAGTTGGCAAGATATTCACAGATTTGGACTTTTTTCTGGTATTTTACAAATACGGAGCGGTCTGAGACTAAGAGCAGCCTTTTCTTCATTTAAAAGAAAAATGAATCTGTTTGATATTTTTTTTACATAGGCTACTTCCATATTTTGTTGAAATGCAAGCTGCGTTGGTTCTTGCATTGTTGATAGAAAATCATATTTGTGACAAAGATTTTTTTTTCCTCTTATAAAAAATTTGAGAAGGTAATTCATCTGTTGATTTTCTTTAATTATCAAATAAAGTAGGAAGTGATTAACAACCTCTGAGTAGCAAACTCAGATTTGAGAAAATTTAGAAAATCGAGATACATCGATAATCGGTTTAGAATCGAATCGTTGACCTCTGAATCGGAATCGAATCGAATCGTGAGGTGCCAAGAGATTCCCACCCCTTGTCAGCGGCTCAGTAAATTTCAGCTACTTTCAAGGCAACACATCACCTTCATAATAACGGTACACAGCAAGATGTCATTGACTATGATGGACACTGGCCCTGGAACCCGCCACTGATAATATATGAGCACTGCTGCTTCTGAAAGCCGTCTGTGGCAAACCCAAGTTTACACTTACACATTTTGTTCAGTAAGATAACCTTCATAAATGAACACCACTTTTAGGATTTCTGAAGCATCAGTGCGATTGCCCAAAGCATAATGGATACCTATTAAGATATAAACAGAGAAAGTCATAGGTCGACCAATCTCTAACCTCATATGTGATCAATAAAACTGTTCTTAATGTCATCCTGGTTCTCTCTCCCTCTTCCTCTTTCCCTCTTCACATGTCGAAGAGCTCAAGGCCGTTGCCATGGTTTCCAGCCCACGCTCAACCTGCTGTCTGTACTTTGTGTCTCATTATAGCACAATATGCATTTAAGTGTATGCATATGCATACACTTAAAATACACACATGCACCATCTTCTCCTCACACACACACGTTTCTATTCACTATTCAATTAAGATTCCAATACTGAAAATGCAATTTGCATAAAAGTACAGTATGCCAGTGTTGTAGGCCAACGCACTACCTTAAGCAGAACTTTAAAAAACCAATTGTACACTCTGGCTTGGGGCAATCGCCTTTCCATTCTGTTCATTCAAATTATAAATAGAAACTGGAACTCATTTGCGAGGGATTATTAACCTTCACTTGGTTCTTTCTTGGTTGTGAAATTCATCTCAAGCCACACGTGTTCCAGTAAAGATTGGCCGCTGGGATTTGGTTACAGGATTACTAAGACTACGAAGGTAGATTTGTGTATTTATTGTGCAAACAAAAAAAACAACTGTTGAGAGCAAATTTCTTGCATTGCATACACACATCAGGTAAGTAAAAACCACCTTGGGTGTGATGGTGGTTGAATAGCCACGATTTTTCGCAAAGGCATCATTACCAGTGCAATAACCGTTCCGGTTCCCTCCTCATTTGAACATGATCTTTAACTACTTCAAAACCACCTAACATATCGACTTTCCCCCTCTTAAAAAAAGGACACACACTTGACCTGGTCTGCATTACCATCAGCAATCCAAGCAGCATCGACCTCCCCATCTCTGACCACCTGGCTATCCCCTTGGACATAGATATAGACAACATGTCGAGCAGAATCGCACCATAACATTTCAGAACATCAATTCCATCAACCTCCCATTGCTCTCCTCCATCGTAGCCGCCTCTGCCCGGATTCCAACTGCGCCCCCCCCGCTGTGCTAGTTAATTACTACAATGACGCACTCTCCTCCGGTCTTGACGTCATCGGCCCCTGCCTTTGTTCTGTCTGTGTTTGCCTTTTCTAAAGCGTCTTTGGGTATTTAGAAAAGCGCTATATCAAATTAAAGTATTATTATTGCTATTATTAAAGGTACATGAAACAAAAGGGTAAAGAGTGAAAGAGGTCACTGTTAAATGTATTGGGACAAAGCTTTGTATTGAAAATCAAATCAAATCAAATCGAAGGCTGACTGTTTGTATGACATCACATTGACCGCAGATAAACAAGGCCACCCCAAATTAAATTGAGATGATAATATTTGATCAGTGTATGAACTACAGTGTTTGGGTCTCCACAGATTAAAGTAACTGCTCATTTGTGTTATTGTTTCACTGTGACCTGAGCTGTGCGGTCATCGGTCACAATACACATTTGATGAGAGAGTAGGCAGCCGGGGGCGATCATTGAAATTTCAGCTTGTTATATCAGAGTACAGGTTGTTGTCTAATTCCTGGACTGAGATTGGCTTTGTTGTGGAAAATGTGATGTTGTACTGGCAAAATATTTGGAGCAGATCGAAAGCTGTGGCGCCAATAGGTCACTTCATAAATGAATGTCGAAGTTCAATTATATCATGCCACCTGACCCCAAAGCACCCACTCTCTAGCTGCCATGGCAACCTGGCAGAGATACTAGATGAGCATCTGCGGCTTACAACTATACATGCGGCACACACACACACACGCGAGCACACACACACCGGCAGTCCACTTACCAAACCTGACCACGTTAATTAGCTGGACAGAGAACACAAACAGACTGTTACAATCTGAAAGAAAAAAGGGTTAAAAAGTGAGCTGCTCTGCACGTCTGTGACACGCACTTTGGTGTCAGCAGCTCAACAGCTGCACGTTTAGGACCGCAAGCTCTGCTGTCAAAACTCAAACCCAGAAAACAGACAAACAGATGCTGCCCAAAGGACTTTTGTGAATTTCATTGTGTGCTGCGTTCAGAATAAGCCCACATTTAAGTCTGGGAGGCGCCACAGCACAGCGACGGTCGGTTTGTGTCAGCACAAAAACTGATCCGCAGTAGATTACTTCAATAAAAGGATATAAAGACGCATTCAAAACGCTGGTTGGGTGCGTTTCTTGCTTTTCCTGTGGAGAGAAACGTGTGGAGAGAGCTCACTAGCTGGGTAATACTGCAGTGGTGCGTGTTGTAATTTTCGCGGCTCAATGATTAATGACTTTTGGACTTGGAAAGGAGACGCACCCCCATGGTGTGATGAACAGGCCCATCTACTGGGATTCGCACACTACTTGGCACAACCCTCGTTAACGACACGCTTTACATTTTCCTTTGTGTGTTTAGCACGTAGAAAAGTCTCATGACTTATGACACAAACGCATGGCCGTTTTGGAGTGAGGCAAAAATGAATAGCAGGCGCTCTGGCAGTTCTTTGACAAACTGTATCAACCAGTCCTCCTCAGCCACAGC
Organism: Gasterosteus aculeatus; assembly: GCF_964276395.1. Lineage (NCBI taxonomy): Eukaryota > Metazoa > Chordata > Actinopteri > Perciformes > Gasterosteidae > Gasterosteus > Gasterosteus aculeatus. The sequence continues at coordinate 7,279,549 of NC_135688.1, read as the reverse complement.
ACCTCATCTTTAGACAGCCACAGCCAAACGGAGGTCAAAGTTCACCATGACCACAGCAAAATCTAATTAAACCCAATGTCAGAACTGTCTCCGACTCAGTGGCGCTAAACTCTAAATGTGTGTGTGTGTCACACACACAGAGACGGATGCGAGGCCTGTGTCCACGTTTCCAGCCAACTGTGTAATTATGTGAGCGATCGGACCACTTTGCACACCCGTCATTCAATGACACGCACACACACATCAGCCTTCTTACCTTGGCAGCAGGTTGACTTCACCTCATCCACTGATGCCACACTTCATTACCCTCCTTTCTGACGGCCTCTCACCTTTCATCTTTTTTCCTCACATCTGGCTCCTTTTTTATCTCCTCTTTTCCCTTTTCTTCCACTTCATACTGCTCTCCTTACCGGTTTCTCTCATGCTATACTTCCTCACTCTTTTCATGTTCTCTGACTGCTCTTTGGTCTTGTTGCTGTGCATTCTCTATGCAGCTATCCATCCTTCATTATGGATGAAGGATGGATATTCATTATTTGAATATTTCTCTGATGTTATTCATGTACTTTACAGCATTTTATACTCTGTATTTTTTTGCGGGTCGATCTACTTGCTTTTGGAACGATTGGGAATACGGAGAGCAATACTTTTTGATACTTGTGTGTTGGTCACATTTGGCAGCAGCAGAGGTGGCTGCTTGACTTTCACATTAAAAAATTTCATGGATGTCGAATGTTTCCGCAAAATAAGCCTCTTATCTATAATCTTAAAAAATACAAATCCGTTTAATGGGAAACAAGCATTCGATTTCCAATGAGTAAAGTATTCCGGGCATACAATGTCAATCTGGATTCCAATCTTAACACTTAGTCAACTGTCTTAGTCCACAAAGCACATTCACCCTCCTCTCTCTCACACTTATTCACACACGCACACACACAAAAACTGTGTCCAGGCTAGTTTAGGCATTGTGTATTTCAGACTTTTGGAAACTTTACTGATTTCCCCTGAGCATCAAACAGACACTGATTTGATACGTGACGCGGGCACAGAAACAAAACTGTCCAGGCAGACACAGACACTAGAATGTTACAAATGGAGTAGACCATTCACAGCTGAACCTGGAGCAAAACCTCCGGTGCTTGTTCAAACTCACTCCATCACGGTTTGCCTTCTTGAAAAATATGCCAGAAGCGATGAGGAAGAATCGTTCTACACAAGAAAAGGGTTGCAAGACCATGACAACACTGGGGTGTAAGCCTTCTATGGTAAGTCCACAAGGACATACGATCCAGTGCAGTAATTAGAAAATATCCAATTCAATAGGTTTCCATTGACGAACCAATTTACTTTTGATACATGAAAGTGTGGAGTGGATAGAGAGGAAGGGGTCAGGAGGTCAGATGGACGTAGTAATTAGGGCTGGTTTAGACAAAGACGCAGTATAAAGAGGAAAGAGGAAAACCGACAATAAATTCCACTTCCTTCGTAGAGCACATCACATTTTATTGAGGACCATGTGTACATCTTTTGATTGGTGGGTCACTGGAGTAAACCGAAGCATAAAACCTCCTATGCTGGATACCTACTAATGCATATCATTAAACTTCCATTCAAACACAAAGTTTGCACTTTGCAGACTTTGATCTTGGAGGTGTAAACCGGAATCCAAAGGAAAGCTCCCATTTAAAAAACAAAACAAGGTTGAGTGATCACACAAAATTTGTCATGTCATAACACCAGTCTGACAAAAAACTAATGTACAACATCAAAAGACGGTTGTGTAGTAGAGTACATGAACACTTTCACTGAGGCGGACAATGAATTTCCATTTTTATACTGGCAGACGGTACTCTAACCTACTGGGTCGACATGCAGCTTGAATTTTTCTGAACTTTAAATCATGACTGACTTTTGTGCTTGTTGAAAGAGAAACAAGCGTCCATGTTGATTTGCCTTTGACCTACAGCAGAATCACCACTCTTCACTCAAACAAACCGAGCCTCTGAAGAAATGTGAATGAAAGAGAGCAAGCAGGGAACATTAGGAAGCGTAAAGGAGGAGACGACGAGCGAAAATAACTGGAGATGGTAGGGTAGAGAATGAGGAAAGATGGATGCGAGCAGATGACAGGACATTATTCCCCTCCAGCTGGGGCTTTTGTCCCGCAGCGTGCTGTGGGAGGAAAGAAAAACACCGAGAGGATACAGATACTCATAGTGTGAATCTGTGTGTGAGTCTGTAAGTGCAAAAAAAAAAAAACAGACTTTCTACATTTTGATATTTTGGACAAAATCAGGTCACAAAAAAAAGCAACTCTTAGCAGTGCACGACGAGCAACATACGACAAAACCCGGGAGAGAAACCCCAGAAGCAGTGGAGAGATTAAAGACAACTACAGATGCGAGGCGGGAGTGAGAGGCACAGAGGATGAAGTGACACAGATATGATCTATCGGGAGCAGAGATAACGTGACTGGCAGAGGGAGAGAGGTCAGGATCAGAAAGGCGCCGGCAGTGTTTTGTAACTGTGTTTCTTGGCGAGGCGAGCAGCGATGTTTCAATACCCGCCGTTCCCTTCCCGATAACAATTCTGATTAACCGGTATCGGCCGACACGGAGTGCTGGATCTCCTCCTGCCGATTTCAACATGGAGTTATTAGAAAACCAATGCCAAATGTTAGTGCTGCATCAGGTATTTCCCCGACTGCAGTGGGGGAGAAAAAAAAGGAAGGGGAGATGGAGGAATGATGTAAGGGGGCAAAGAGCGGGACAGACACAGAGGTCGTATATTTCTCCTGGTCTGGCTTCATCACTTTTTATCGCTCTACACATAAAAGCACAGAGGACATTGTAACATCACCTGCTGAGGTAATACTCCGGCGATATAACGTTTACTCTGGCTCCATGATCATCCACCATTCCCTTCCTTCTCGCTCCCTCTCTCTCTTCAACATCGTCTCGTCTTCTCAGCACAGAAACTGCAGCAGTTTCTACAATCTGAGACCAGCGTGCAGCATCCGGGTGGTTTAACTGCCTCTCAAAGGCGACCAGGGAGCAAAACTTCAGGAGAGTTTCAAGTTCATCGGTGGCCACATTTGGCAAAGCCGTTTCCATTTTAAACCCAGACAAATAATATCAATCTTAATTCAACCTGCCACTCGACATATGCTCCAGCGAGTCTATTCCCTCCAAACCGGACGGTATGAACACACCGTAGACACGTTTACTTTTTTGGAAACATTTCAAAAGTTCACTTAAAGATAGCTCGGTTGCTGAAAGGAAACATGGCTGCCGACGGATTGGTTTGTCACTGGAAAAGGAAGCGAGGATTGAGTACAGCGAACACGGACTCATCCAAACCTTTATCCGACAACCTTTAAAGGTTGAGCGGATGACCTTTAAATACCACAAATAACGGAAAATTGATTTACGTTGCAATTTATTATATACACTAATATTCAACGACAAAATAGTCATAAAGATTGATATATATACACACACACACACACACATATTTAAACATGAACGCATGCACTCTTCTCTACACATACACAGCGAATAATGGACAATCTTGGGTAACCTAACGATGGGCCGGTGGCTTAGAAAACGGCAGTCAGAGCTATTTCCTGCTTTACACAATGGCAACACTTATACACACACACACAGCGCGTCTGTTTGATAGCAGAGATTAGCGAGGAGAGGTGCGGTTAATGCCCAGTAACGAGGCATCCAGCTTATCGCCCACAGATTTGCCTATGTGTGTGTGTGTGTCAGAAAAAGAGAGTATTATTCAGATCTACAGTAAATTAGCTGCATGTTCTTCTTTGATGACAACGGCACCACATGTCTTAAACAAGAATCCCCTCTGAGGGCATATGTGGCTGTTAGTCATCTCACACCTCATAGAAACCAGATGACAAAACTGATTAACCTGATAATAGATCATAAATAACAGTAATGAGCCAAATGGAAATCACACATAGCTGGAAGCGCGTGTGCACGTGTTTATATTCCGAGCGGGAGAGCAAAGAACGCTGCCTGTCCTCTGTGTGTCCTAATTGACCGTGTTGGCACACCCCGGTCTCTGGGTAACCGTGCTTTCGCCGTGGCAGCCGGTCTCTACGCTCAGGCTGCGTCTGAGTTGGCAGATGAGGATTTGCTTAAATGAGCGTCAGCGATGGATTTGGGATTTCCCACATAAAAGCTTTATGCTGCATTGAGTTTATTTCCCTTTGGTACCAGAATCTGGAGGCTGTCTTTCGTACTTGCAGTGGCAGTACATACTTCTTTTGTTTGCATTTATTGATCTCCTGGCCTTGCACCAATTTCTGAGTAAGACCAGGTATTTGCAGCACTCCTTAGAGCGTTGAGACCACAGGGGCGTTTCAACGGTCCACAGTGAGCCAATGTACAACAGATGATTCATTAATACACAGCAAGCGTTGATTCATATGTGCCACACACTACGTTCCCATCTTGTCTAACCTCAGCTGTGGTTAAAAGACATCTATTACTAGTTTTAATGCACAATTGCCTTGATGATCTGACGGACTTTCCCCGGAAACTAGTTTGACGTAATTGTAAGAACAGATCATAGTACAAAAATTACTTTTGCAATGATTTATTTATTATTATTTATTATTTATATACTTATTTTGGCAGAAGCTCTCCTTAAATATGTGGAGAAGAAAGCTGCATGTTATTCACATGTTTTCATGTGTCTAATAATGTGGCCTGCAGTACATACCCAGACATTACCACTTTAATGATTTGTCGTTTAACCGCATACCTTTCCCCCTGAGCAATCACCTGCGTCGCAGATGTGTTAAGATCTGAATGGAAATAATCTATTCCATCTTTTTAATCAAAGTCAAATTGACCCAATGGAAGCGTCCAGACACTGCTGTCATTGTAATAAGGGGACACAGATGGAGGCATGTGAATAGTACTAGTAAACATCCTAATCTCCCTCTCTCGCAAACTTTCTCTCCGTCACACACTCTTTCGCTCCATCTCCGTCTTTCTATAATTTTCTTGCCCTTCGTCTCCTGTGTTGCTATGGTAACACGCTGTGCGGGGGCTGGGATGCGGCACAAATCACACCCGTCTCACTGAGCTCACCGGAAGAGAGGGAAAGTGAGCGAGACAGAGCCAAATTGGCGACGGCGTTTGGTCTATTTGTTTGAGTCCGGGACGATGTTCTCGAGTTCCAACTTTAGGTTCACCCTGTTGAAAAAATGGGGTCAAAAACAACATGTTGACGTCAAAAAGCCTCCTTAAAAAATACAGATTACAGATTCTAAGTGAATTTCTCTGACGCTAAACCTGGCCACCACCTGCAGATTGCAGTCTGTCAAACACCAGATCATGATACAAATAATTACATATCGAAACCAATAATATTGTCTAACAGTTATCAAGTCACCTAACACAGGCCTAGTTATTGCGTACAGAGTTCTACATGGTAAGTATCTGATTATGATATTGTATAATACCAGTAAATATAATGAGATGGGCTATAAACCAAAGCTATCAACATGGTCATTTAAAGCAACAAATAGAGCACGAAGAGCATAAACTTTTGAGTGGATCACTCTGCAACATTAAAACGCCCACTGGAGGAGATTCTATGGCTCATCAGACCCCCACGAAGAGGACGTAGACCCCACCCCTCTGTGGATGACCCCCTAAGAAGACACCAGACACTCATTTAACGTATGCAACAGCAGTCAGCTAAGTTTCTAGGGGGCAAAATCCAACTGCCAATCCACAGAAATCGTCCCTGACAGCTTATGCATTGAGTTGCTCAGCAGCTTTCCTCAAGAGATATGAATTGGCAGCCAGGTATCTCTGTTTCACTTCCCTGTCTTGTTTCTATTCTCTATACTTTCATCTCACAGTTCTCTGGGCTGAGCTCCTCTTCAACAGCGAGCTACAGATCACATAACTAGAAAATGCTACCATCTACTTCATCACAATACTGTTTGTATTTGTGTGGGCAGAGACTATTATGATTAAACTCCCTGAATATCTCGAGCTGGTTTTTCTGACAAAACTAAACAGAACAAAACACCTTTTTTCGTTCATTTGAAACTGAAGAATAACTAGTTAAGCGGGAGTAAGTGGGTCCATTTCCTAGCAAAGGCACCCCATTTTCAGATAACATAATTTAATTTGATGACCCATTTCATGCTGTGACCCATTAACACATTAGGCAATACAAATCGCCTGATGTGATGAATGGATAGAAGCATCTGTTTTACTTCGTCAAGAGTATCTGACTTTCTAAAAACCTGGATAATAGACAAAGGAGAACAGTTAATGAAATACTGAGGGATTAGTTGCATTATTTTGCTCAGCCGGTGTCATAATAAACCCATTTGTTCAATTGCTCCTTTTTTTTCCTTTGCTGTGCATACAAAGGCAGAAAAACTATTTCAAAAAAATAGTATTCACATCTTTTGTTTCACTGTGGGTCCACAGAGTCCCAGAGGCTTCACAGTTCATATTTCTCTTAATTACCTTTGCCTATTTTAGAGAAAGAGCTAAATTAAGGACCAATTCATTTCCTGTCCGCTTTGGAAGATGGAAGAGCAATTCTTTACTCGAAGCCTTTCAAATGTGTGATGGACGACAAGCCGGTGGGTTTCAAAGAGGAAAAGAGGCTGAGAAAAGGCTGAAATGGTTCCACAGATTACAGAAATAAAGAAGGGAGAGGCAGAAAGTCAAGTGTGGAGTGACGAAAGACTACTTAAGAGGTACAAAAGAGGTTATTTGCGTCCTGATGACATAATTTATTCATGTCAACCTGATAACAGGGGAAGGAAAAGTACAGTTTAATGAATGTGCAGATTAGCATATCTCAAAAATGAAACAAAGGGGGAACCCTTTAGATTCCTGTGTGGTTTACTACAACATTGACTATAAAAAGGATTATTTTGGTGTGTGTTTGTGTGCAAGTATGCTGAGCTACAAAGCTGACGTCACTGTCGCTTTAATCTCACAGTGTAAATCTCCCATATTTAGCAGCAAAGTCACAAACTGACAGACTCGCCACCCAGCCCACACAATATCAAAAAAACTGATTCATAAACATGCAACCTGCAAAATAAGGACACACATGTATATATTGGATGTGGTTTACCTCATTTCTGCCTCACGTTCCTACCATCACTGTCTCTTTCTCTTAAGTCTACCTCCTCCACCTCTTATCCTATTTAATTCCCGGCCCTTTTTCCATTGGAGTGCTGAGAGGATAAAGGCTATTCCCTGGGAGAGCAATAAGAGGATGAATGTGTGCTTGTAGGCGGGTTTGTGTGTCAGCCCATGCCTACGGTTGTCTGTATAAGCACACATGCATTTTAGGATGTTGCACATATGTGACAGTCAACTTAATACAGGTGTGTCCAATTGTGTGTGTGTGTGTGTGTGTGTGTGTGTGTGTAATGACCGCAGGTCTGCCCTACATACAGAAAACATCAGAATTCCCAGTCAAGAGACTCAGAGTTGGAAATATCCATTAGAAATTCCGACGTATTCTGCTTTTGTTCTTAAATTCTGTCTGCAAAGCGATCAGTCGCAGTCATTAATCAGCTGCTCTCTTTCAGCGCGAAAAGAGAGGAAGAAAAATAAGGGGGAGGGGATGTGAAGCAGCAGAACTGCTTAAGGACAGGATTTTTCAGGGTAAAAAACTGCCACTCGCATGTTTATGCCCTCAAAAGAGTGACTGCTATGGGACCAGAAAGGATTCCTTCAATATCCTGTTCAACAAGAAATGCTGCAGGTTGAGCTGTGAAAGCAACTCTTTGAAAGGTTATCGTGTGACTTAGATGTCCTTTAATCTGTTGCTTTACCGAATCAAAGTAAATGTTGTATGCATGTCGAATGTTGTATTTTAAATGCGTTGTGATCGGTTATCTGAATCACCCATAAGAGTTCACATAAGCCCCATTTTAGCCTAACTGTATCAGCTCCCAGGTCATTTTTTAATAATAAAACCAGGGAAGGCATGGGCTGGATATTGCCTGCATCCTACTCAGTTCTAAGTTATGACATAAAAGATTAATTTTTTTCCAGTTAAAGAAGAGAAGCGGGAAGATAAAACAGTAAAGTGTCAAAGAAAAAACGAAAACCGGTAGGGGAAAGAGAAATAGGAGCCAAAGAAAGAGCAAGAAGCAGAGGGAAACAATGTGAGTTGAAAAAAACGTCTTTCACATTGAATAGTTTCAGCTCGGCAGCCTTTTGATCAGCTGCCTTAGAGGACTTCACTCAAAGTGACAGCTGAAAGTGAAAGAAACGGTAGAGCTGCGTTATGGTTTAAAATGTGAAGACAAAAACCTGTTGGTTCTTTGATGTGTGGAGGACACCTGACACAGAGTAAGAAAAAGAAATTTCACAGAAAAAGGTCTTGATGTTATACAACAAAAGAACTTTGATAACAATGGAAAAAAAAAACATCCAAGTCAATGGCCCCTTTTTGTGAAATAGCTACAGAGTTGGAGAGGAGCAAACAGCCGGGTGGTCGTAAAGTGACCCTTCAACATCTAAACCAGACGGGCAATCTCCATGTCTGAAAAGTGAAGCCAATGGGGAAGTGCCATAAACTTGCATTCTTCCCGACGACCGCCAGCCGGTGTCACTTTTTTTGTCTCTCTTTCTCGTTAGGAAAGAAGTATGATTGTATGGAGGTCTATAATAAAACAACCCTTTTTTCCCCTTGATTTGTTCAGTAAATGTTCTAAAGACAACTGTATAGTTTCAAATGGCTGGTTTCACATCCTCTTTAATGGAGCACGATGTTCATGTAGTAAATATTTGGTATTAAGCTGTATTTAGCTAGCCTTTTGTGTTGCCTCTGGTTGCAGAAAGGACAGATGGCTACAGGCAAATCAAGTCAAGGAGAATCCTAAATGCATAATATAATCCAACCTTCCATCAATATAAAAAGATTAGGATGGTATTCATAAAATGTCACTTTGTCACATCCTGGTTCAACAGAACAAAGAAGTCCCTTTCTGGGTCGCGACTAGTTCGGACATGTCTGATGAATGTTTTTGTCGAGAAATTTACTTACAATTGTTAACAGTTAATTTAATAGACAGATCTTTAAAACTGAGTAAACCAAAAATGGAATCACGCCCCATCAGGATCTTCAGTCTCGTGTTTACCAGAAATGTGCTCAGCTCCTTGGAAATGGGTCATTTAGAATAAAAAATGGAAACCACTAATAGATTAATAGACTAAAACCAAAACCTTTTAAAAGCACAGATTTAAAAGCTAAAGATAATTAACTAAACTATAAGAATAGACTTCTGAAAGAACCTGTGCTGTAGTCATTTCAGACCTAAGATCAGGACTGTCGTCCACTGAAGATAAACCACGAGTATTTATTACAAAATCAGAACAGTTTAATGTGAAAATTCACAGAAGACATCACATCTGAAAGACAGATGGACATCGGCTCATTTAATTCTTTGATGAATACAAATCGTTTGTTTTGTTTTGATTAATGATCAGTATTTTAAAAGAAATTCCCAGAAAGGAGAGATGCTAGATTTCTCACAACCAGGTTTGAGTCATTTGCACACATTTCCAAAGGCAATGTTTTTTATCCCAGTTCAAACACATTTCCAGTGTTTACGTGCACGTCAGAAACAGTCAGGAACACGTAGTTGTGTGTGTGTGTGTGTGTGTGTGTGAAAATGTCTCCCACAGTGGACCTCATCAGAGAACCCACAGACCATTTGATCGCACAAATCACACCGTAGGATGCGCACTTGCTAACCGACACACATTTTCAAACACACACCCACATGCACAGTGTTTCACATCTGTATATAAAACACGCCCAAACTCATAAACATTGACTTTGTATAATCACACACAAATAGAAATAAAATTTCAAAACTAATTTCCTCTCCATCCATCATCATTTCTTTCATTGTATTTCCCTGCGTTTAATTACCATCTTTTAATGCAAGGCTGGAAGGAAAAAAGCGCAGAATACATTTGCATCGTTACACCAATTATATGACACTAAATCATTCCGGTTTTAATCAAGTGTGAATTAACATGATACTAGAATGCAGGGTGGAATAGACCGTGTTAGCGTGTGCATGTACGGTGTGTGTGAGCGTGTGTATCAGCACCTCTGTGTGTTAATGTGTGTTGGCGAGGGGCAGACACCTCCCAAAGACGGCAGCGATGCGTGAATTACCCTCCTACTGTCGGCTATCTGCGTGTCATGTCGAACTCAAAAATCTTTTATTAGGATGATATTGGAGTGCCATACAAACACACGTGGACACGCGCAAACACACACACACACACACACATGCTTGATACCGGCCTTCTTCGCTCTGCCCTCAAGTGCTAATCTCTCGTCACTTCAACCCACTTCTCCCCTTTTTCCATTTCCTCGCCTATCTGCATCTTTCCTTCCCCCTCCTCGCTCGGTTTGCCTGCTCTTTCCTCGTCCTGCCTTTAATCTTCTCTCACCACACATGGAGGTGTACGAAAATCAATTTTGATTTAGAGGAGCGGCTTTGAGACGTCTCAGAGACGCAAGATTCCGCCGAACTTCTCTTGTACAAATTCTCATTTTAAGGCGAGCCTGGAAGAAGTGCAGCTGTGGTGTGAAGTGGGTCACTGCGGGGGTCCGACCTGTGTTAAACGATCAGCTCAGGGTCCCAGTTTGCATGCATCACGCTTGAACTCTCTGACAAAACGCCAGCAGCTGGAATGAGAGAGGGGCGGGCGTGAGAGCCGAGATGAAGTCACAACTCAGAGGAAAGACATGGAATCAAGTGAATAGAAAACATGTTATAAATAATGAGAAAGAGTGACACAAAGAGGAAAGGGTTACAGTGGGGAGAACAAGTATTTGATACACTGCTGATTTTCCACTTACAAAGCATGTAGGAGTCTGTCATTTTTTATCATAGGTACTCTTCAACTGTGAGTGACGGAAACAAAAACCCAGAAAATCACAAAAAAACAAATTATTTGGCAATTTTGCATGACATACATATTTGATCAGCTACCAACCAGTAAGAATCCCGGCTTTCACAGACCTGTTAGTTTGTCTTTACTTGTATAAAAGAGACCTGTCCACTACTTTCATATTCTGTCACTCAGTTGAAGACTACCTATGATAAAAATTACTCCTACATGCTTTGTAAGTGGGAAAACCTGCAACGTTTGCAGTGTATCAAATACTCCCCACTGTATGAGAGATGAGAGGACCGTTGGTCGTAGAAGGTCGGCACAGAAGTCTTAATTTCACTGAAATTGCTATTAGCGTTATCAATGAGCCTTTAATCCAAGATATGTCCTTCTCTGTATGACACACACACACACACACACACACACGTTTATGCACCCACACATGTACATAGCCATTCACAGAAACACATGCGCATGCGCCACATAGCACCCCAGCTGCTATGCGGGATTCATCCAAATATGGTAGGGGATATTTCCATGGCAACAGGAGGCAGAAGGGGTGCACACTTGTGCTGGATGATCTCCACAGAGAGTCTGATTTTTGACTTTTGATTCAAACTATTCTCTTTCAGTTCATGCAACACGGTGTTCCTTTTGTTTGAATATATCCGCCTCATACAAACAGAGGTAGTAACCATTTTGGCTGCCATGGAAATGGAACGACACTACACAAAATTACATTAATTGTTGTTTTTTCCCATCCATTAAATTGTTATATAATTTGCATTTTCACTTCATTACTTATACAATTTTGGCTGATTTTATTTAAACCTAGTTAAGGACACCCACAACACAGCAAATGTTTCCCTCAAATCAGTTGCTGCAAAAAAAAATCAGAAAATTACGGCATTTATAAATGGTGAGGTGGGCACATGGTATCATCTACAAGGAACAGTGCTAGTGATAATAACATATTTCAAAATGAAATGACTGACCATGAACTGCATGTAGGGCTGCACGGAATACCGGTATAAGATTTCCGTACGATATGAATTTCCCACGTACCGTTCATACCGGTGTGACGCCATAACAACTGCTCTTTGGCATTTATGAAATTTATTTATACACGTCATCGTGGAGGGCGCAGCGGTCGGAGCTACTTGACACGTGTTGAGATTGAGTCATGGTTATAACTTTATGACAATGAATAACCCACAATAAACACTCTTTAACAGGGCAAAACACGACGACAAAACGGCTTGTGACACATAAACAATTTGTAACACTAATAATTGTACATTTATAAAAATGACCCTACAACAAGAAGTAATTCTGTTGCTACATGAAAATCTGAATGAATCTAAAGAATCTTTCTAAATACTGTGAAATGGATTTTGGCCATACGGAGCAGGCCTAACTGCATGGATATTATTGGTGAGGAGTGAAACCATAAGATGTCATAATCAGACTGCCCCACATGGTCTGGATAGACATTTATTCCAAGGAGGGACAATACATTTTGTCTGCACATGTGCGTGTGTTTGTGTAAAGGATGGTAAATACCGTCTTAAGCTTCTGAAGCCTGAACCATTGGGCCATACATCTATGCAATCTCTTCACAGACTAACACATACTGTGATGCAATACAGTGTATAAAACCACAAACACACACAATCTGTGATCTTTCTGAACTACGTCATTATACAGGATTAACGGTTTGTGATTATTTTGTAGGCCAACAGGTCAGATAGCATTTGTCCGTCGCTACAGGGCTCTGGCAAGGAGACATCACCACAGCAGGCTGTTTGACTAATCAAATGTGCATTTTGAGTGGCGGATGTCATGTATGGCGGCAAAATATGTAATGAGAACGTGCAATTTTACAACCGAGGGCTGAAACAGATTAATTTAAGTAGCATTGATAAAACATCATTTGAATTTGAGAAAGGAGAAGACGTTCTGCCTGAAGACAGACAAAAGAGGTTATTTAGCTGATTAATGGGAAATATATTGACATGAGCCCATCTGAATTACTGCCCGTGTGTGTGTGTGTGTGTGTGTGTAAATGTATCAATGCGTAAGTGATGGTGTATGTGGTGGTGGTGGATCTCATGTGGCCAGATATTTATCTCATCCAAGCTATTCATAATAGCTCTCTAGCCTGATGGCACAGAGAGGAATTATAGGACGGAAGCAATCAATACACTCAGGCTCCAAATCCAGACTGTGTGTCTCACAGCAGATGTAGTATTTAGCCGCAGGAAGTGATTTAGATTATTTCTAGATTTCAATACAATTTTAAAAAGAAACAGTGAAAATGAGCGTTTGCTGAAGCCTTTTAAAGTGACCACGTGCAAACTTTTATATAAATAATCCTGAATTTATATAAGTTGCTAATGTTTATGGAATATTATGTCAATGTCATTATCAACCCTTTTGTTGTAAAGGCACGCGAGAAGTGACACGGTACATGACTTGCCTGAGACAGGATTTTTACTTCTCTTTACTTCAATATGTCCTTTCCTTGTTTCGCAGAATGGCCGGTTTCCACAAGTCTTTAATATTCATAGCCTGCTTCCTCCGGCGGCCACAACAGCTTTGGTGCGCATTGCAAATACAACAGAGTGAAGCTTCTATTCCAGGCGACCCCTCAACCCGGGTCGAGCTCTCTTGGGGCTTTTCGCTCGTCAGCGAGTGGATATCACAGTTATACAGTTTGAACTTGGCCTCTCTAATAAATGACTGAATTGAACTATGCCTGTAGAAGTACACCGAGCAGACACACACTAATGTATCTGTTTATTAAAAGTGAAATGTCACTGCAATGTTTATTTGGGAGTTTTCAAAAATGGAAAATAGCGAACATTTAAAAGGTGAGTCTACATCACACTGATAGTAGAAGGGGGTTATGTCTGTTAAAGGGGGTTTTATTAAAGTGTTTCTCAAAATAAGTTCCCTTGGAGCGGTTTGAAAATAAAGATTTAAAAAACTGAGGATTCATCTGGTAGAAACGGGCCATCTCAACAGTCAAACTGCGGTCTGTAGATCTTGTGGTAGTCTATTAATGAACATGCTTATCTGGCCTGTGTAACTGAATAATCTCCCGAGCGCTCTTGTGGTAATGTAATTATCCGGGTGTCCGCCCAGCTGGACTAATCACGAGTTCCTTTCACAGCCCTGCAGTTAGAGGTGAGGCACCCACCCGCAACCATCTCCAATTTACAACTACAGTCCGTTTACGATACTGACGCTAACGAAAGGCAGATATTCAATTAACCTACCTAATCAAGACAGACTGGCCAGAGATGGAGGAATACATGTTACACTGTACAGCGATGTTCTTCACACAAGCAGAAAGCAAAAAGGTGTGAGAGGTTGAATTTATAGAGCATAGATTATGTTGCATCATTTAAGGTAACTTCACATTCATTTAGCAAGTTATGTTAATTTGGCAACCGCTAACGTCAGCTAAAATTCTCTAAGAAATACAGATTTAATATCAAATAACACTATCCCACTCGCTTCCATGCAAGTGCTCTGATTAACCACCACAAGAAACGAGGACAAACCAGCAACAAAGAAGACAACCCTCAACGCCAAAACCCCAAAACAGGGTTTATTGGAAGAGTCCTTCTCATGCTGTGTTCACACTATAAGCGACACAGCAGCACAGCGGCCCGCTTGTTCAAGCACTCGGCGAAGTGGTTATGTCAACAAAAAAAGCACTGCGGACTAGCTAAAGGCATTCTCTGCATGCATGGGAATATGGTGAAACCAAAACAGATGAGTGGTTGATACACCGAAGCCTCATTGGAGCGCTGAAAATAATGTGAAAACTAGTTAAAGTTCTAATTGTAGCACCATTGGAATTCAATCTATCGCTGCTGAGAAAATAAGCCCCTGTTTCTGCGGCGCTTAAATTTTGACTGAGAACAAGGTGGAGTGTGCTCACTCGTGTGTGCAAGCGCGCATCTGTGGGTGCCCACACCGTAGAACGGTGGAAGGGAAACACTGGTATGGTGGTTCGGTACTTTACCTGACTCTCGGCAGGGTGACAACGCCGATGGTGATGATGTAGATGATGATGACGATGAGTAAGATGAGGGGGATGAAAATGAGCATCGTGGTGGCGATGACAACAAAAAGGGGGCTACGATTTAGTTACGCAGCGCAGGTCGCTGCGGGAAGAGCAGAATAGAATTACATTTGTGGCATCACAGTAAAAACACGATTATGGGTCCAGTCTTCTGAGTCTATTTTCTTCTGCATATTGGCTGGCATAAGTGTGAAAATCATCATCCATTGTATAGTCATTACACAGTTGGAATAAAAAAAAAAATACACACACACATTTAGAAATACACATGCACCGATGTAGATTAAAAACAACCCATTAGGTTATTTTTGCAACTGATATGTAGGAGGACCTACACATCTGAGCGAGCGCAAGGCTTAACGTGAAAACCACCACAGAAAAAACAGCGTGTCGGTCCATGTGTGTTATTGTGAATGTATGAAGGGCAACGACATCTCCTGCTGTACGGTTTGGCAGCACAGTCTATTTGATTATTTGCCACAATTCAAAAGGCTCCCTGTCCTTGTGATACAAAGACGACCGCTCCAATGTGGACATTGTTCCACGAACAAGCCACAGAGGTTCCGTGGCTCAGAATGAACTGGGCACATCCATGTCTGTGAAAGCCTGTGAAAGCTTCTACAAAGCAGACTCAAACTAGAGTTTGGCTTACTAGTCATAACATAACACCTTACTGGTTGTCCACTGGTGGTGTTTAAGAGCTGGATAAAACCGCATATAGTACACCGTATTGAGAACACTTCTGTAGCAGAAGTGAATTAATAACCTCAACTGCTATATATTAATGCATATTTCAAAAAGTAAATACAACTAGACAACTAAACTGAGAAGAAATGTCAGAACTCTGTTCGGCTCATTTCAGTGACTGATGTATTTGGGGTCATCAGACTGGTTATCCTTAGGACTGTATATTTACACTCAATGCAGAGTGTATATTTACAATTTAACGTTAAAGGCTCTGTTTACACTCATAAATAGATCTCCTAAAAGGGTTATATCAGAGAAGAGCGCACGGTTTTTCCTCTCCATCTGCCCTCAAAAACATCCAGTGGCGGAAATTCCCAAGTGGATCACACAGGTTCAATGCAGCCGTCTGGTTTTAAAAACTGAACCAGGCCCAAAGCGTACGCAGAGGAAATCAAGCACCGATTGTTGCATCTCTGTCATATTAATCATCCCCGTAACATTCGACATGCACGGCACGGTGTCGCTTTCCACTGACCTGCCGATGAGTAGGAACTCTCCGACCAGTCCCTGGCGTCTCATGGCCATGAGGATGTTACGGACGGTCATGCCTTCACAGAAACAGGCCACCACTCTGGCTTTGGGCAAGTGGCCTCTCAGCCTCTCCAGCAGCCGGTCGAAGCTCTGCTCTCCAGCATTGCTCCAGATTTTACCTGAGACATAAAAAAAAAAACAACAATGCGTCAAGACAAAACACGCTCTTGTAGCGGATGTTTGAATCTCTGCGGCCTCATAAGGTTGTGTGAGCATCTTTTGGGGTTTCTCTGTCACAGTGTGTCTACTTTACTGTGCTTCTTGTTTAGTGGATGCCTGTAAGCTGTGATGGCAGGTACATTTGTTCTATCTGCCGGCCACCATGGTCCACTTGTTAAAAATTTAATTAGATAGAAAGCGCTGCTCAATTGTGGAAAAATACTAATACTAAACATTTATACAAACTGTACACGCACAAAAATTCAATGCAGTTTCTAACTTGACAACAATGTTTAGTATTAATAATAGTTAGTTAACAGTGGTTGTCTTGAACTGAGTATCTTACCAGAGTGGGCGATGCAGATGCCCTCCTTGGCTGCCATATCCTTGAATGCTTCCATCCCACTTTCACCATAATTGCCTGGAAAACCATAAAACGTAGGGAAAATATACAATAGATTTAATATAGGTTTTTGCAACCTAAGGTACACATGCACTATGAAAAATGTATGACAATATTATCCTGACAGACAATATATTTTAGTGCAAAAGATGACACCTGATCCCGTCTGATTTTCAAAAACATGCCCAGTGCAGAGACTTGCCCCCCCACCAGTCTACACATGAAAGCTTAAATTCATGTTGGAGAATGCATCTCCCCACTGTGGCACCCGTTTCTTCGCCAGAGAAAGTGGGTGACCTGGAATTTATGCTAATGAATGGTTGTACACACTGGCAAAGAACATGATAGGATTCCCCCTTTAATTTCTCTGCTTCTCCCTTTTACATCTTCCCCTGGTCTGTGTTGGCGGTAGAAAACATCTAAATTGTCTTTTTCTGTTTTCTCACCCGATGAGGTGGTCACATGTTCTAACGTACAGTATTGTATAAGATATTATGATACGGTAGAACGCAGTCTTGCTAAGTATTATTGATCTCTGCTTAAGGAGGCTTAAAGAAGAGCTCAGAGGCGAAAAAAAGATACAGTAGAAACAAACAGTAGTTGTGGAAAAATAGATATAAAAGCAATGAAGGAAAGCACACAGAGAGAAAATGGCGAAAGAGAGGAAGAAGACACAGAAAGTAGAAAGACATCCCACAATCACTGACCGCTACTACATCTCAGTGTGTGCGTGTATGTATGTGTGGGTGTGACAATGTGTGGTGGAGCGAAGTGTAAAGTTCTGTAATTAGTGTCTCAGTGAGAGGACTGGGAGACAGATGGTACAGACCGTCCTTCCCCTGCACATATTAACACACACACACACACACGCACACATTCATACTGTTCATCAAAATCGATAAAGCTTGTAACCTACTTCACTCTGGTCTCAAAGGGGATTTATGTGCAAGACAGCTCTCTCGCCCTCCTTCTCTCTCACTCACACACACACACACACACACACATTCTCTCTCACACACTCCGTAAGCCTGTCATGCAACTCTTTGTCACTCTGCCTCTCGATTCCTCAAACACACATGTGTTCCACGCTACTTTATATTACTAGCGCTCGCTGGCACAGAATGCTTACCCCCCCGGCCCGACCAGAAGAAAAAACACACCCGCACAATCGTCAGTTTGTCATCACGGTGGATCAAAGCGTCTGTACGCTCTTACTCTACCCGGCCCTAAATAAGGCGACTTTTCACAGGCTTGAAATTCCATTTAAAAAGGCAGCCAGACTTATTGTGGCTCAATCTTAGAATGTTGACGCGTGTCACAATGTCATCTCGACTTCTACGCATGCAAAGCAGAGTGCCAATGAACACGGAATCTTCCACTCCAGCTCAAGATCTCTAAGTTCGGAGCAGATAATACATTGAAACCCGTGCTTACTTCCATTCACCTTGAACACGTTGTCTGTGTAGCTCTAAATGTATTCATTAACAGCGTGGCCCCCTGTGTGAAACCATCGCACAACGCACGTAGTGACCTCCGTCTGACGGACTCAATCTGTTTTCATTATACCCCTTTACCGCCCTGGGCTTTAGTCCCTCTTACATCGCGCTGATTTCCTCAACAAAGCTGTGTGCATATAATCCCCACATCTAAATCTATCGTTTCAGTGATAAACAAAGAAAAAAAAAAGAAAAACAGCTTAAAGTATTTTCTTCTCCTGTCGGAAAAACATGCCGGATTAATAAAAATAAACGGAAATCCTTTTTCACTGTGCGCTGCACACATGCCCTCGACCCTCTTCTGTCTTTGACTGTCCTTGTTATTCATCTGACACTTTGCAGAAAATTACATTGCAATCAAATGCAAAGCTGAAGAGTGGAGCTCCTCTTCCTGCTTCCTCCAACCCCCACTCTCACGTAGCAGTAAATCAGGAAGGACATTTTAAGAGACGGAGACAGGTGCCTCTGCGTCTCTCCCCCAATGTTTCCTTCTCACCCTTCCGCCATCCTTTACAACTACCACCCTCAACCACCTGCCACTCTTATCAGGTCTATTACATGCAATTACACGTCCCCTCCCCTCCCCCCCTCTGCCTTCCTTGTCCGGTTCTTCTTTCCAACACTCGTTCACTCTGGTCACAGTTTCGCCCAAAGGAAAAACAACACGCACTAGAAGTGTTGTTATCGTTATTGACTGAAAGGAATCCTCCCGACGGTCACTCTCTCCTCTCCGCCGTCTCCTCCATCCTCACCAATGCACTCGCCACCGCATGTCACATCTGGAGGTGCTGCAACAACGTGCAGCCGAACGTCACAAACGAAGTAATTCCCCCGGGGGGCAGATGCTCGCTGACAGTCGCACTCAAACACGGAGTTAAACAAGATTACAGAATCACACAGCTAATAGAGCGCGCGCACACATGACCACAAACACAGCATACTGTATCAGACTCCAGCTCTGTACAATGTAGTTGTGTTTATATCGGTATCAGTCTATGTATTGAGGAAGTGCTACGTAAATGTGAAGTTAATGAGAGACATAACACCCGATTTCGAGCTGCAGCTGGCAGTTATGTCCTTTATTGATTCATCCGTCAGTAGTTTTCTTGATTAGTCAGTAAATCCCTTAGTCTATGAAAATGAAAAGCCAATTACAATTTGTTGAAGCCCAAATGATTGTCCTCTAATGACTTCTTTATTTCACTCCTGTCTATTGCTCAAAAATAAAACACAGTAGAGTAGCAGAAAAAATCTTTCTCATAAAAAAAAAAAACTGTGGATTTATACTTTTTCATTAATTTCAGACGAAATACGAATGTCTCAGAAAACCTTCTTGTGAATATAGAGGAAAGAACACGTGAACATGCATGCCCAATCGGTGCACATCATCTGCACTGATTGAATATCTGTGTGCTCCTACACATGGACAGGTGAAGGTAATTACATATAGTTTAGAAACTATTTCCCAGCATGCTCGGCTAAATGCTTTAAACAGGGTTTAAAATGGCAACAGCTCAGAAGTTTTTCTCTTTTAATGACCTCGCTAACATCTGTGCCAAAAGGAAATCTCTATTTAATGCTCCCTCGGGACTGGCACACCCTCCATCTATCTTTACAGAAGCCTTTAAATGGATTCCCAGAACGTGCGTTCTGCTATAGCAGCCCGAGTCACTTTGAATCTATGTGCTTCGGTGTTTCCCTTAGGTTTCCAACTTTAGGGGGCGTGGGAGCAGTCGGGCGAATGGCAGACGGGGCGGCTTAGTCGAATGTCCGCTGGTGCGAGCTCCACGTGCGCGCATCCATGAAAAAACAAATACTTTACTATATTATTTTTTTATTACAGACTTTTTCAAGAGGGAGCGTGGGGGGGGCAAATTCTATAATCTGCCCACCACAACGCATCCCACTGTCAGCAGAGAGAGAGAGAAGAGGAATGACGGAAAAATAAAGCAAACGTGAAAAAGGGGAGCGAGAGCGATGAGGTGGGGGGAGATGGTTGGCCTCTTGATTTATTGTGGGACTGATCAATTTCTGTTGCAGCGCGCTTGGGTGACGCGTGTCAAATTCCGTGTCAATAAAACCCCTTGAGCTGAATTGAATTAAACTGAACGGAGTGATGGAGGGCGCGGAGATGGAGGCGGAAAAAGAGCCATCAGGAGTCTCGTCAGGGAAATACTAAATGGAGACCGAAACCCAAATGCAACCATGCATGCGTTTAATCCTTAGTTTGTTTTACGATCCAGATCGTGATCAATTACGGGACAGCATGTGCATACACAGTCTGTACAGCTACAGTAGAGTGCATGTCCTGTAATGGAAGTGGATGGTGGTGGACTTACAAAAGGACAACGTACAACACCTCCATCTCCTTGACAGCGGCCATTGAAGCAGCTGAGCACCTTCGGCGACAGGCTGGTCACCCAGAGGTGCTCGACATGTTGGACTTTATTCCAGAAACGGTTAGACTCTACAGCTTCTCCTCGGTCTGCTAAAGTCCCACACACCTCAGCCCAATGGAAAACAGTAAACGTAGTATTTGTTGCTATAACTAGCAAAGCCACTTTTCTCAATCTTTTATCCATCTCAAGTACTTGGTCCTCTGTGGTTTTCTGGCGCTATTATATTCTCTCCTCATCCCTTGTCCCTTATCCCCCCGTTTGTCTTCTTCCTCTTTTCCTCGATAAACCCTATGTTTCTTCTCACCCCCTCCGCTCTCTATCCCTCTTGAAAAGGCAGTAGTCAACCTTCAGGGCCAGTCCCAAGGTCAAACCTGTGTGTCTGAGGAAACAAAGACACAAAACTCACACACACACACAGCGTCTCGCGCTCTCTCACACACAAATGCCTTCACACATAAGATGCTTCCTGTGTTGCCGCTAAGATCACTGGACACTAGCAGGCGCACACACACACAGACACACACACACACACGCACACACTCATACAGAGATCTCATGGAAATCTTGTCTTATTTCTGACACCAAATTGTGTCAGATATGCAGGGTGATTGTTAGTCACCCATCATGTAATATAATGACAGAAAGCAAAAGCCTTTAAATATCTGCATGGAAATGCTTCTGCATTTTCAATTTGAAGGATTAAGAGTTAGTTGTTACTAGGGTTTATATTATTGATCAAATATACTCCATGTACATATACACTGTGTGTATAGCACCATCGTTTACAAATACTGGAATTAATTTGAGAATAGTGCTTACTTAATCATCTTATACTGAAAACAACTCCTACGCACAGATCTATTGATTAATAAATCATATTAATTATAATAGAACATTTCTAATAGAGTTACTGAGTCACTGCAACGTCTTTTGCTCATTTATGAACACCTCCCCCACTGCATTACCAACACAAACAGACAAACGTTTCTCTCTTTCTAACACACATGCACAAATGCGCAAACTGGTATCCACACGTAGCATACACTTACATACATGTACACAGCGAACACACACTTACCCTTCAGAGTTTTATTACATCTACATTATAAAGAAATAAACTAAATTGAAATAAGATGAACAAATTCCCTCTATGTGCTGAAACTACTTCTGTTTTGTTTGAAAACCTTTCTGCTCTACCCTTGGACTGCTATTCCGTCTATTTTCACTCCGGATGAGTTCCAGGTAAATACATTTAATGAGGACTCAAGAATGCTGTTTAACAAGGCAGAGAGAGAACAAGCGAACAAGGAAAGGGAAAAGACCAACGGGTCTGTGTGTGTGTCTCTGAGCTTAGCAGAGGAGCTTAAAAGAGTGAGTGGGTGGTGGTACCTTCGGTGTGTATGGCAGAGACGTAGCTCCAGTTGTATCTCTTGACGATGTCCACCATAGCTCTTGCCTGCTGGGCATCCGAAGGCACCACCCGCATGAAGTACTTGTAAAGGCTCTGGAATCATCGAGACAAAATCAATGAGAGGCAGAGTTACACGGGAGCATCTGGAACATTCAATTCAGCAAACATTTGAGTCAGACATAAATGAATCAAAGTCACATTAAAGGAGCAGCACTGCATTCTCTCCACAGCTGCACCACACTCCACGGGCTACATGCTGGTCGACAGGTGCGCGGCCTCACCTTGTCACTGAGGTCCATGCTGGTGGCAGAGTAGGCAATCTGTGGTATGTTGAACAGCTGTAGAAGGTTCTGGACCTGGATGGCCACCGAGCTCGACCCCGGTCCAATCAAACCCACGATGGGCTTCTTCCCCCGCATCGGAGTGGCGGAGGGGTCGGCGCACTTCACCGACGTCCCTCCTCCGCCTCCCCCTCCCATGGGACCTCCTCCCCCCCACTCCTCGGCCTCGTCAGAGGAGACGAGCGAGTCCCGTATGAACTCGATGCTCTGTTCCAGAGCCACGGCGGAGTGCCAGCAGGAGTCCCGGATCTCGCAGCCCAGGGAGATGTTGGGGAGGATGTTGGGGTCGGTGTTGATGCGGTCCAGCGTGTACATCATGGCCTCGACCCTCTGGATGCCGTACTGCTCTCGCACCGCACCGCACTTGCGCTCGTGCACCTGTGTTGACAGGGCGGAAGACGAGATCGAGGGAATTTGAACTGGCATTTAGATAAGAATGCTTGTCACTACGAATTAATTATTTGGACTCATTGTTTTAGCGGCCGGGAAGAACAGTTAGCGTATTTTTTTAAATGCGGCTTTAACAAATGCCTGCTTTACTGCTGGGCTAATATCGGTTTTATATTTACATGGCCACAGTCAAAGAGAGATTTTTTCCTATTTAAAATTTGACATTTCAATCGTTACTGGGGAAGAAATTGTAGGTTGAAGGTTCTTGGACATCTCTACAAATAAAATTTGGTTTTACTAAGCAGAGCAGCGTTATAACTCTGCAAAATGGATTGCAAATTTGCCCCAAAATGCTTTCCCATAGTTCTTCTGAACATAATTGTATCCATTTTCTGTTTGAACTTCCAGAGGGTGACCACACATTATCTTCGGTCTCAAAATGGACAAAAACTATGACAAACAAACCACCCTGCAGACAAAAACACAAGTGTACCTTGTCAGCAGGAGGCTGATGATGGACGGAGAACAAAGCTCCGATGATGATGTCACCGGGTATGTGTGTTACAACCCGTCGTTCGGACTGGGCCGATTCAGCTTGATAAGATCCAACCCAAATGGAGAGAACTAGCAGCAGCCAAAGCATCATCTTGGCCTGTTGAGGCAACATAGGGGAAGCGGATCTCATATTTTGCGCTGTGCCGTCACAGGAAACTACTTGTCCGAGAAACATTTTTCATGGCCATGGCAGAAGCTTGTGGCACAGAGGAGTTTTTATGAGTGGATGAAAATGTATTCCTTTCTTTTGACTTGTCGTTCTTGCGCCTCGGATTTCAGAGTGGTACCATCACTGCAAGGGCTGAGATAGGTGCAGCAGTGCAACCTGGGGAATCAAAAAGAAAATCTGGGCTTAGTCTCATTGGCTGAAAAAACTTCAGGCTCCCCCAATTAAAATGTAGAGTTGGTCTCCTCACTAACAGGTGACAGGGAACAGACAGACCTTTTCACATAAACCGTACACTTTTACTTTATCATAAGATGTAGGTTTCATGTGGATCAATACACGTGTTGTGCATGTATTGAGAAGAGTCAAGTTCATCATAAAGTAAGCAGCATTGGAATACAGTAACAACTATAATGAACCGCAAGGTTGGTGGTTCGAGTCCCGGCTGCTCCATGTCTCAAGTTGAAGTGTCCCTGAGCAAGACACCTAACCCCTAATTGCTCCCCGGGCAAAATGTGAAAAGCCATGGGTTTAAAGTGTAATGTAAGTTGCTTTGGATAAAAGCGTCAGCTAAATATAATGTAATGTAATAATGTGGGATGGTAATGTGTATAACTCATTGAACATCAGATGAACAGCATATCAGTCTTGTGTCTTTTGAGCTACATCTACTGTGCTCGTATTTTTCCCTTTACCTTATGGAGGTTGATCTTTTAATTGACATGGGTACGCAAACTGTGCAAATAAAATGTACATAATGTCCATTGCAATGGCCATTACAGTGACCACCATAATGAGCTGCTGCTCATGGTTCTTAATGAAGATTAATATGACATCTAGAGAATCGGCCGTAGACCAGTGGTCTTTATTTATGTATCAGGGCCGTTTACAGACTCTGGCCCAGCTTCATGGCTTTGCCCTTTTATCACCGGTGCGGAGCCCTAAATCATTGGGACATGAGCCGAGGCACCACGGTCACCAGTGTCAGCGGAATATCAATAACACAAACGATACGTTGTATCACACTTCACAGCTGCTGGGAGGAATACTTAGGTGTCCTACAAAGTTTTACACAGCAACTGTGACACCGACAAAGTCCCATAAAACGATTGGTTGTCACATATATTTCTTCAATATATTATGCTCATGGTCCCTGAGGAGTGAAAAGCCGTGATGAGCATCCAAAAGAACTCCATGTTGTTCTTCAAGTGTCTGAACCATTTTGCTTTGATTCTGAGTGAACTTTAAAGTAGCCACCTTAATATCAGTTCTACACAAATACCTAACAGCCATAGAGAAAAGCAGTTTGCAAAACCAGATCTAGGTTATGACAAGGAGCTGCGTAGGGAAAGGGTGCAGGGAGAAAAGGGGGAAGAAAGAGATAAGAAGGTGGAGTGAATTATAGAAATATATAGAGAGGATGAGAGGGACACGAAGGAATGGAAGGAAAAACAGAGTGCATTAGAAAACAGAACGAGGGTAGCTGGGGAGTGAAGAGAAAAGAGGTAGAGGACGAGAGACAGAGCCAGAGAGGGAGAGTGGACGGGAAAGAGAAGAGACTGATAAAAAGAGGCATCAAGGGACAGAAAGTCTCACTGAATGTAATTAACGTGAAAGTGCCAAGAAGGCAACAGGCTAACTGCTGCGCTATTAATGAACATGTCAAACTAAAGTCTGCGCACTCCCTCTCACACACACACACACACACACACACACACACACACACACACACACACACACACACACACACTGTGTCTCCACCAATGACGCAATGTCTCTGTCCCCCATCCTTGAAGTCTACTGGGCCGTTATTGTCATATGGTGATCTTTTAACCCTCCCTCTCATCAGCACCATTCCACCAGCCGGTTCCCTCTCACTGAGACGAGACTTGCAATCCTCCCGTATGACTCTCTCTCTCTCTCTCTCTCCCTCTTACACTCTCTGTGGCGCTCTCCCTCTGTGTGTCTCTCTCTCTCTCTCTCTCTCTCTCTCTCTCTTGCGCAGGCCTAACTGTAGCTCCGGGGGAAAGAAAAGAAAATCCTCATCCCCCAAACAAACATCTTGCACACGCCATTAGGCATTTATATCCATTGGCCTATTCAAACTACGCAGGAGGGCATTATAAGAACCTTCCAAATCACCGCACAGACACACACTGAGTGCACATAGGCAGAGACAAACTGCCCACCCTCTCTGTCTTGCTTTAATTCGCCAAGTTTCATTAGTGCTGATACACTGTTTTATGTGTTGTGAAAGCCTTTAATTTACTATTCATTAGTCAGGACCATAAAAATTCGAATTCATCTAAACGAATCCACGGGCACATTTATTTTCTCTTCTGAATGACGCACAGACATTTGTGTTTGTAATAGATGATGGGCAGCATCTGGAGTTTTAAAAATCGATTGTTGTTGCTCTCTTGACCGTAAAAGCTTTGTCGCAGCATATTTTGACCGGTTAAATTTTGCTATGGAAATCCTTCTAGAGAAACCTCAATGAACACAAAGTAAATGTGCCCCATCACCTGACACCTGATTCTCCGGCAACCCAAATTGGTCATACACCTTTTCTGATGTACACAAGTCAAGGGAGTCACAATTTTTTTTGGGGAGCTTTAGTTATTTCCTGGAAAAACAAGGTGCTTTCATCACCAACGGCTGCCTTGTGATCAGAATCCTCAAAGTGCCACTGGGAGCTTTTCCTGTTTCCCCGGACCACATCGCTCGGGCTAAGAGACAATCACGTTTGTGTCTCTAGTGTATTTTGCCAGACTGCTTCAGCAAATTTGTATTCCCTCTCAAGTCCCACTAAATAAATAAGACTGACACTCAATGACCTTATATGACAATAAAGGCATGGGACAATGTCAAACACCATCAGAATCTCTGGAAACACATTTCATGCATGCGATAAAGACAAATACCTACACCGAGCCAAGGTGAGCCACCGCAAACTACTTGTATATTATTAATAATACATGAGTGTGTGTTGTCGGAGAGGGACGACGCACTCACGGGTTTACCTGCTGCCCTGCGCCGACCAGGTGTGACACAGCTTTGCTCTTCCACAGCAGCTCGGACCTTGACATCACTTCTTCCTGCCAATGTTTTCTCACAGACTCCCCCCCCCCCCATACTGACACGATCAAAATCAGATCCGAGACCACAATAACAGCAACAACAATAATAACGACGACGAGGACTGGCGCAGCGCCGCGCATCCGATCCCCCCGCAACGGGAGAGATATCAAGAGTCCGTCATTTGCACCAAATCGAACAAACACGTATTTGGTCTTTTTTTTTAACAAGCGACTGGTGCAAAGGCATGACAGAGACACGGTCTGAAATGAGCACGGCCACAGAATGCGCGGGTGTAAACAGCGTTTCTGATCCCTCTCCGTCTTATTCGCGTGAATTGATTTCCTACCGCTGGTGTCGGTGCAACCGGCTGCTCTCTCTCTCTCTCTCTCTCTCTCTTTTTAACCGGGTAACGTCTCTACTAGGTGTGACCTTTACGATTCAAGGATGAATTGTCCAGAAGTCACTTGGAAGGCGAATCCCTTTTAAATAAACACCGCAAGAACAATAGGTGATAGCAAAGTGCGACAAAATCACTCTGAGCAGAATATTGAGCGGGGAAGGGAGGAAGTCTGAAGAAATGCATTTGTCTTTCATGGATTCGGTTAAATTGTAAACCTCACCGTATGTGAATCTGTGTCCCCTCCCGGCGTCACTTGCACGGTGCCGCTCGATAATTAGGTTTCCAAGTTGCTGCCGCAGAGGAAAGATGCTGCCGATATAATGTGCAGCCCGACGTTTACTGTCACACACGCTCACACACAGACACACACTCACCCAGCAGCCTGTGAGCAGCTCGAGACGTTTTCCAGTCACGCACACCTGAGCCTGTCTCCAAACACCTCTCTTCTTCATCACAACCCTTTCGTCCTCCTCCTCCTCCTCCTCTCTCCTCACGCCCTCCGCTCTTCTCCCCCCCAACTCATCCGCCCAAATGTTACCGTTCTAATTTGACCCAAATCCCAACATTTAAATTTAAGTTAGCCTCTTGGCCTTTTGGTCTCACGTGTTTTTTCACACATTTTATTGAGCATTTATTTCCTGCTATCCTTTATCACACCTCTTCCTAAACGTTACCACTCAAGCTAGCAGATGGTCCGCAGACTAAACGTTACGTTTGTGTGTCAAACGTTTACACGTGCACGAGTTAACAGTTGCATGTTACCAGTTCAAATCTTTTCAGGGAACTTTAAGCTAGTGCTGCGCTACTTTATGGCTAACGGCTAGCTAACGTTAGCGGAATTATCCCGCGGACGTTAGCCTAGCTTAAAGGCTGCTCCACTAGCGTTTACGTCGCTAACACTGTCTCCTCGTCAATATGTGATCCCACTATTCCCACAAATCCACTTTTATCATATTTAACATTAAAAAGTCATCAACTTTACCGTTACAACAACGCAGCGAAGGAGACTATTCGGGGTGCAGAATTCGACATGACACCTGTAACCGGGCTCGAGAGGGATTCAGCCAATCAGAGCCGAGTTCCGGTTCCACGTCACGGTTTCTCATTTATGTTTCGTTCCACTCTTAACAAAGTAAGATGCGAGTTAAAGGCTTCAACACGCATCATTCACGCAGCTTCTTGGCCAGCACGTGTGTTTTACAGGGTTCCCGAGTCGGGCGGGATGTGTAAAGTCGCGCCAGCAGAGGGGGACAAAGGACAGATGAGACACAGCGGGACACCGGGCCGTGTGTGGTCAAACCCGGCGCAGTGAATTGATTTGTTTGATATCGTGACTTTTTCTTCGTTCGTTATGTTATATTTTTGCATTTCCCTGCATTCCACTCTGCGTCTGTCTGGTGCTCTGATTCCTAATTTGCAGTATGAAGACGGACCGTCAGTCCGATCGCAGACATCCGAGGTGACACCGGTTCTCGGATAACGACGCAGTGGATGCGATCGATTCAACGTTTCAAGTTCCACAGCCGTCCCGGGAGTAGCACGCAATTAACCTAATGCCGCGGGCTTACAGTTTCGCCCTGGCATCCACTTAAAAGACCCACGGAGATCAAATCATTAACGACATAGGAAAACAAAAATCAATACAAATCTAATGGAGACGTCCTGCTTCGCTGCGGACGTCTCCGGTCATATCTGCCGCTGGCTGGCAAAAGTCGGACTTATTGTGTACTCTGTTTTTAATGGCATGACAGCGATTGGTTCTGGGATTTTCTTATTAAGAAATCAATCTCTCGGGGGCAAATGGGCAAAAAAATATTCCATTTCAAAATAAAATAAAACGACTTTTATTTCCTGAACCTGCCCTGTCGCTGACGTTACATCAAGCTTTGCAAAGGATGGAATTTTACGAGATTAGAACACATTAGTTGTCCTTATCAGCGCCAAGTGAATAGCCTGCACCTCTTCTCTCTGGAATGTTATAGAAGTGATCGTTTGTTACTGGTTGTATGCGGCACTTTGAGGTGCATCTGAACTTGATTGCTTTAGGTGAAATAAATGCACAAGAAATGGTCTCTACTCGGTCAGAGACTGGAAAATAAGAGAAGTTACGTACCTTTGGTTGCAGGACAGGTGAATGTCCCTGGCGAAACACAGCATCCCTCACGCGTCCATCAGCGCATCATGCTGTTGGTGCGTAATCTACTTTTTCACTATGGCAACAAATGAACCCCACCGTCCTCTCCCTCTCCGCCTCCAATGAGGATGCTGCGATGGCGTCACAGGTCGTACTCTCTCTCTCTCTCTCTCTCTCTCTCTCTCTCTCTCTCTCTCTCTCTCTCTCTCTCTCTCTCTCTCTCTCTCTCTCTCTCTCTCTCTCTCTCTCTTCCCTCTTTCCCTCTGGCCCTCGATATCACACCTACCTCCAAGATACCATCTGGAGATACGGGCCTACTGATTGGGAGTAGCCCGACAGAGAGAGAGGGAGAGAGAGAGTGAATGAGAGATCGAAGGAGAGACAGCGAGAGAGGGAGATAGAAAGGGCTTTAGAGAGCTCACACATGCACGCACAACACAACTACATCAATTCCCTCACTGTTTTTTTCACACAAACAGGCTGGACGCGGCTTTAGCTGATGCAGTGATAGCCTTACTAACCCTGACCTCTCTCGCTCTCTCTTTCTGTGTGTGTGTGTGTGTGTGTGTGAGAGCAGGATCCTCTGAAGGACACATGGAGACCTGCCGGCCAGCATGTACCTGGCCTTCCTCCTCAGACTATATAATATCACAGAGACTAAAGCTGGTGATGCAGTCCAGGTCATGAAGTCAGATATTCTATCAAACAGCCAACAAAGTGGTGCCTATCTATGAGAGCTGCAGGATGAATTTAATCTAACCCGGCTTCTAACACTGTAATATATTTTCATCTTAGATCAAAGGTTATGAGTTGTTATAGATCTCTTACATACACATATGTTACTACTATTGTCTATCAGAGTATCTCCATGCACATGTAAATAGTTTGTTGATCACTTGCATAGACATCAACAATGCATGAAGACTCCGACCCAGTTTCTGTCAGCTGTCGCTTTACAACATGCCTTTGATTTTCTGAATAGAGAGATTTAAAATAAATGAAATACCCGAATAATCTGTCATCTCATTTCCATGGCAACCGTTCACTGCTGTAGTACAATAGGCAGCCAATCAAGTCAATCGCTCGCTCGCTCTCCCCCGCTCTCTCACACACAGAAACACACACACATACACACACACACACACACGCGCGCACACACATATTCCACTCTTTGATGCTACAGAAGGAAACTTGAAACGTGATTGATGCAAATTTGCGTCAAAATGTAATTCAATATTGAAACATGAGCTTGATTGAAGAATTGGATTGGACGGTCCGATAAATCATCCAGTTAGTGTCACAGTCGGTAAATCAATTATTCAATGGCATTTCTAAATAACAGTGGATACCTATGGTTGCCATGGACACGTAGATGAATTACAGGGTTGTCAGTTGTCGGTGATACTCCTACACTAAGTAGGACAAATAGAGAACAAATAATGCCAACACAGAAATGAGGACATCCGTTATGAAACATTCTCTCCCGTGTAATGTGATTCCTGCGTCAGTGAACATGTAAATACTGGGATATTGTCATTTGTTTGTTTTAATTGAACTAAACATCTCGATTGTGACATGTGGTAAACATCTAAGCTCCGCCATTCATTGCTAATAACCTTCATCATCTTGTCTGTGTTTCACTTGTCATCATCAGGTATTGACACTTACTAAACGGAGTTCATGATTTACATTTTAGCTACATTTTAACAATGTCATGATGGCAAAGGCAGGTTTGTCCACCTACTTCAACAGTTTTGCCACTCTACTCCACTAGTTAAAACTAGATAAAACACAATGTAATCACGTGGAAAAAAAAGTCTTGATTTATACCTATTTATAAAACTAGTTATGAATCATCCTCAAAAGAGAACCTCACCGGGGTTTAGCATGAAGTATAGCATGATGATAACATGTAACCCCGTAACGATTGTGTATTTAGAACATTTTGAGAGAAAGAATATGTTTTCAAAGCGCTTTAATAAAGGGCACGTGTCCTCAGATCCACTGGCAGGCTGATCCAGAGTCTGATCCAGAGTCTGGGTGGATACAAACTAAAAGCAGCCTCGTTCTCGATTGTTAACTGTCAGCACAGGTTGACAAGCTGTCATGTTGTCGAGGAAACCTGAAAATAGAGATAGCACACAAACTGGGAAATGCACCTTGCAGAGATGATATGAGAAACGTCCCAAATAAAAGGGAGCCACTCTTATTAATACAGAAAGATCCATCATTGGGCTGTAACTGACAACTATTATTCATTGATTGATTAAGGTTACCTTAATTTATTAAGAATGAATGCTAATGCACAACCCACGGTGATGGCTGTTGAGTTGTCTGATTAGTTTACTGTAAAGGAAAATAAACAAAAGAAGAATAAACATTCACGTTTGAGAAACTGGAATGAGTAAAATTCAGCCCATAAGAAATGTGTTCAATATTCAACAGACGAATAAAAAAAGCTGCAGTACAGATTCTCGGTTGCTTGACGAATAATCATTTTACATCTCACTGCCTTCCTCACTTTCTGTCACAGATCAGATTCACAGGTCATTAGCTCATACAAACTGACCATCTTTTGATTGACTGAGCCACAAACACATTGATTTATTTCCTCCACTAAACACACACACACACAAACTGCCATTCAACTGATAAATATATTGATAATAAATCATGTTTTCTTCAAAAAACATCTCCAGACTGTTGTAAGCGTGGATTGAAAATCAGATTTGATCAGACAATAAAACTATCTTCTGGGGGAGCGAGGTGTGATCTGGGTCTCCCCTTGAAGTTGTCCT
The DNA here is from genome assembly GCF_964276395.1 of Gasterosteus aculeatus. Classification (NCBI taxonomy): domain Eukaryota; kingdom Metazoa; phylum Chordata; class Actinopteri; order Perciformes; family Gasterosteidae; genus Gasterosteus; species Gasterosteus aculeatus. Next base: position 7,247,496 of record NC_135688.1, on the reverse strand, counting down.
TTGCAGGTCTTTTCATATGAATAATCTTTGTGAACTGAAAAAAGCCACATGACCTTCCAGTGTAATTACTTAATTGGTGAGGAGGATCCTAAAATCCAGACTGTTCCTCGGTTTTAATGGCAACAAACGGCTCATGCTGCCCTCTTGTGTCTGGTTGGGACAAAATAATATGATCATTATGAGAAAGCTTTACTTCATGTCACGTGGTTGTTAAATATTCTGTAGTTGGTGGTATGAACTTCTGTAACCTGAGAGCTTTAAAGAACGGGCAATTCTCAGTAAATTCAAAGAAAAGGACGCTCTCTCTCTCACACACACACACACACACACTGTTGGCTCACTTGTCAGCGAACCCCTACAGACAGGTTTATCCTGTGATGGTCATTCATGTGCGTACTACTGCGTTCCTGCAGCTGGATAAGCTGCTCCCCGTGCCTGGCAACAGCAGCATGTGACCGGCTTGTGATCCCGAGGTTTGGGGCGGGTGACTTGCTGCCCCGGGCCCGGCGCTAGACCACGATAGTCTGAGGAATCAGAGGAGCCAGTGCACACTGAGGGAGAAGAAAGTCCCACAGTCTGTCTTGCTCTTAGTTTCCACGTATTAAAGATCGGGTCTTGGGTCGTGCTCGTCACGCTATGAGAACACAACTCACGTACACTGTAACAAATTTCTGTAAATTTACGGTGAATTTCTAATGGTATCTTACAGTATGTCATAATAACTATAACGTACAGTTAAATTTCCATCCCTTGCTTGTAAATTAACGGCCGATGTCATGAATAAACAGTTAAAGCTGTCAATTTACAATAGCAGACTACCGTAATTCAACTGCATGTTGCATATATTTTATGAAGTGGTGGAACTACACATACAGGTGCAGTGAATCACAATCCATCTACATCTGTTGTAGGTAATGTATGGAAGCCCATGTCAGTCACTGAAAAACAGGTCCTGTAAGTCATCATAATGAGAAAGTATCTCATGAGATGCGATGATGACTTTCACTTACAGGACATTACTATACATGCAGCTGTCACTTTTATCCAAAACGCCCATGGTTTGACATCATTTTATGTGGAGTAATTGGGGGTTAGGTGTCTTGCTCAGGGACACTTCAACTTGGCACAGGGAGCAGCCAGGATTCAAACCGCCAACGTTGTGCTGCACAGCACGCGTGCAGCTGCTGCGCCGCCTTCGCTGTCGTTTCAGTGGCCGGAATGTAAAGATTATAAATATTTGTATTATTCAAAGTGTTCATTGCCTAAAAGTCATTTGAGTGTTAATCGTGACCGACTGCTCCTGAACGTGACGTCAGACGCGTAATCTCAGTTCATCCAGAACACCTGTGCAGTTCAACATCGGAGGAGTTTCTCATTGCCTCGTCTGTCCAAGTAACGTTGGTAAGTGTTATTTGCCTAGCATGATTAACATTCTCCTTCCTTACATCTTGTTGTCTTCCTCAACTTTGTTATTTTAATATTTTACCAATGACAGTGTTTCTAAATATTTAATTTTGGTTTGTTTTACAGAGGCACTGGATTAAGGATCAATTGAAAGTGTTCCATATTGTTGCAGTTAGTTTACCTTGTTCCTAATGATTTTATGATTCATTTTTTATTACTGTATACATGCGGCATATTTTATGCTTTGATATTGGTTACAAATGCCGAACACTTTTGTCTTAAAGGCATCTATTAAACTCCAACCACTATGACCGAAATGAGTTTGGTTGTCTTTCTTTAATTTGTGAGGAATTAAATGCAAAAGTATACGGTTATAAGTAAACGGTAACATTCTGGCATTTATAACACAAAAAAAGTAATCGTATGGTAAGAAACTGTAATCCAATATACAACAACATACCGTCAATTACGGTAGGGCACTGTAAACAAAACCGTAAGTTACTAGCGTCGACTGCCAGTAAATTGCAGTTAATTCACAGTAAAATTCGTTCAAGTTTACGGTAACATAGAGTAATCCATTTTACAGTAACATAGTGTAAAAACCATTTACGGTATTATATCGTAAAATAATAGTAAATTCCTGGTGTCCTTGCTGCCAATAAAATACCGTAAATTTACGGTGACATTTTTTAGAGTGTAGCCCATATTTAAAAGGCTCTTGAAATCAAAGCATGCATAGACCTATTAACTCATGAATACAGTCAATACTGTAACTTTAAGCTTTACATGTAAGCTACTTCCATGTTTTATTGCATTCAAATATTCTCTGTAGTGTTGCATTCTTTGTACATTTTGCTCGTTTTACAGCTGTGCTTAGATCTACAGTACATTACTGTTATTATTATTTTTATTATTATTATTTGCAGATGTTCATCTACATCGTTGTTATTCACACAGATATACCTTACAAGTTATATTGAGAATTATAGAGTGCTGTAAATACTTGATAATCTGGCTCACTTTTAAGACAACTGACAAACAAACTGAAGGTCAATGTTGGATTTTCTACAATAACAAACTGCTTCTCTTCTATTCTGTTCTCACAGCGATGTACATAAACTGTCGGATTAAAAGATATTCTTTAGAATAGAAATCCATGCTCCTCCAAATGGAATGAGCTCCAAAAACGTTTGACCTTGATATGTTTCACGTGGCCTCACACAACTTAATACAATAAGAAATATGTATCTCTTTATTTGAAAAATAATAATCAACCAAAGGAGAAACTAACGTGGAGTTTAGCTTGACTGAAAACCTGCAGAAGGTCACTTCTGAGACCACATTGCTAGATTCTCATTCATACATTTTCTCTTTCTTTTCCAGATCTCAGTTTCACATATCAAACACAAACTCCGGCCCAGTCTTTGCCGAGGGTGGAGGGTCGTGCGCACACACACAAACACCACACGAGGTTCTGCCTGAGGTATAGTGGATCAGGGGCCGGCTGGTCTTAAGACAAAATGTAAGCGGAATCATGAATATTATCCTTAGCATGTGATAGTGTGAGTGCACATTCTTGAGTCTAAGTGTGTGTGTGTGTGTGCAGGGGTTTATGTGTGTCTAGCCCCCGCCAGAGTGCCTGAGATCACAATGAGAACACACACTTTGCCAGAGGACGGCCCCCTAAAACAGCTCAATGAGTGGCAAGAGAACTGGACTCCTGGTGTAGGAGCGAGGAGGACGGAGCTTTGGCTGAGGGTTGGTTTGTAGCATAGAGGGGCACCACGTTTCAAAAACCTGCAAACTGCAAGCGAGCACGGTAGTAATTGGTCTATTGTATAAATACAGGTACCCGAAGATTTTTTTCTGCAGCTGCAGCCTGTGAGGTGCATCGGATACGGTCGTGTCCGCCTTTTACACTGTCTGACTTTCACCATGTGGAGCTCGTACGCCTCTGTGGTTCTGCTGCAGCTCATTGGGACCTCTTTATGCCAGTTCCCTCGACCGTGTGCCAACTCAGTCGGACTCCGGACCAAGGAGTGTTGCCCGGTGTGGGACGGTGACGGCTCAGCCTGCGGGGCCCTGTCGGGCCGGGGTTTTTGCGCTGAGGTGGAGGTCTCAGAGGAGCCCCACGGGCCCCAGTACCCGCACAGCGGGATAGATGACAGAGAGCGCTGGCCTTTAGCTTTCTTCAACCGGACATGTCGTTGTGCTGGAAACTACGGAGGTTTTAACTGTGGCGAATGCCGGTTTGGTTACTGGGGCTCAAACTGTGCTGAGTACAGGGAGTCGGTGCGCAGGAACATCCTGAGCATGCTGCCCGCTGAGCAACAGAAGTTTGTCTCCTATTTGAACCTGGCCAAGAACACCGTCAGCCGTGACTATGTGATCGCCACGGCAACAAGAGCAGAGATGGGTGAGAATGGCGAGAACCCCATGTTCTCCGACATCAACACCTATGACCTGTTTGTCTGGATGCACTACTACGTGTCCCGGGACGCCTTCCTGGGAGGGCCAGGGAACGTATGGACAAACATCGACTTTGCACACGAATCCGGTGCATTTCTGCCGTGGCACCGGGTCTACCTGCTTCACTGGGAGAATGAGATAAGGAAGCTGACGGGAGATTTTAACTTCACCATCCCATACTGGGACTGGAGGGATGCAGAGTCTTGTGAGGTGTGCACCGATGCTCTGATGGGCGGACGCAGCCCCCTCAATCCCAACCTCATCAGCCCTGCTTCAGTCTTCTCCTCATGGAAGGTAAAGACATTTCTCTCTCTGGCTCTCAGTGAGTGTGTCTGTGAGCAAAAACAAAATGTTTTTTACTAATGTTAATTACTAATAAAAGACTCAAAATTCCTTTTCCCTCGAAACAAAGAAAGGATTTTTACATTTACATTTAATTCCGCATATCTGTTGTTCCAAAGCTGGTTTAATCCAAAGAAATGGATGGATTGTTTTGAAACACAGAAGTCTTGGTCCAGTCAGCAAAAAGGATCAGTGTGAAAATCCTGCCTGAGAGGCTTTTTATTTACACAGACTTTATTCAGAGAAATCTGTAAACTCGGCACTATAGTTCTTGCTCTTCAATGATGTGTGGAGCTCTTTAACGGCAGTATCTCAAAAAAGTATTTGTTTCTGTGTGTGTGTGCGCGCGGGCGTGCGTGTAGGTGATCTGCACCCAGCCAGACGAGTACAACAGCCGAGAGGCGTTGTGTAACGCCACCGGGGAGGGTCCACTGTTGCGTAACCCCGGCAACCATGATACCAACCGCACGCCGAGACTCCCCACAACAGCAGATGTGGACTTCACTGTGGGCCTCCCCCAGTACGAGACGGGACCCATGGACCGATTTGCCAATATGAGCTTTAGAAACGTCATAGAGGGTACGGGGGGTTGAAACACACACACACACACACACCATTTACCATTTTATTAACCATTGAACCGAAACTGAATCAACTGTCTAATCTGGCTAATGTGTTTTGTCCCACATTGTCTACACTGTAAGACATACACTCATATGTGTGTATTCACAAGACAAGCAACAAACATTCTTCCTACTAAAACTGAGTAAATCAATTTTCTGTCCATTTTTCCGTCCGTTTGTTTGACAGTTTGTCCGTCTTAGTCGTATCAAGACTGACACAAAGTGCGAATGACCACTCGAAACACAAGTGGGCACTTTTCTCTCCTCCTGCAGGTTTCGCCAGTCCGACCTCAGGTATGGCAGTGCAGGGCCAGAGCACCATGCACAACGCCTTGCATGTCTTCATGAACGGCTCCATGTCCTCCGTGCAGGGTTCAGCCAACGACCCCATATTCCTGCTGCACCACGCCTTCATTGACAGGTACGACCAAGCGAACCGACTGGTCGACCAATGACACGAGAGCACACGTCGTGTTTATTTGTAACAATGATGAAATATTCATGTGTTAGAAATGAGAGGGAGGGAGGAGGTACGAGAAGAAAATACATTAAGAGAAAAGTCATCTTTATCCCCCCTGCACCTCCACCTCTATTTCCTCCTGTTGATCTCCACTGTTCCTTCTTTCTCTTCTTCAGCATCTTTGAGCGCTGGCTCAGAGCACACCAGCCTGTCCGGACCAACTACCCACAAACCAATGCTCCCATTGGCCACAATGATGGTCACTACATGGTGCCCTTCCTGCCTCTCTACAGGAACGGAGACTACTTCCTGACCGACAAGGCTCTAGGATTCGAGTATGCCTACCTGCTGGACCCTGGTCAGTACACAATGACGAACAAGCCCAGCAAAAGATTGTTTCTACAAGTGTTTCTTCTACATATACACACGTTTTGGAATATAACATTAATATTGCATTTCCTACTTTTAAGTTCCACATGTGGTGAAGTAGTAATTACAATATTGAGTCATGACTGTTGTGGCTGTTGAAATAATGTTAAAGAAATTACTAAATTATAAATGTTTTTATAAATTAATATATTTCACCACTAGATGGCAATTGAAAGCACAAAATATTAGATGGTTATGCACACCTTGTTAATACGTTTTCTCAGCATTTTAGTGACAAAGTTACAAAGTCACTCACTTATAGAAAATAGCCACTTTTCAAAATATTCTCAACGAATCTGAATTATTTTATAAGTCACCATTTATAAAATATGATTAACATCCTATCACCACTACAGGCCAGAGGTTTGTCCAGGAGTTCCTGACACCTTACCTCCAGCAGGCCCAGCAGATCTGGAAATGGCTCCTGGGAGCCGGGATCCTCGGGGTGTTGATTGCCGCAATCTTCGCCGCTGTGGTTATTTCCGCAAGAAGGAAGTGGAAGCGTAACCAGAGGAAGAAGAGGGTGCCGAGCTACGGAGAGAGACAGCCGTTACTGAACAGCAGCTCAGAGGAAGGCTCGTCTTCATACCAGACTACTCTTTAACGCGTAGATACACTGCATGTACCCCCGAATGAACTGTTAGGGACACTCAGTATTTTCATGTGGCCAATGCATGAGCTGAAACCTGGTGCAAGTTAAAACGTTTCATGGATTTACCAAAATAAATCTATTTAATTTATAAAGATATATCACACAGTACATGTTAATACAATGCAACACACGTCAGTGTGCAAATGGAAATGTCACGAGGTATAGGCTGCCCTGCAGTTGTCTTGTGATTATTTGTACTGTGACTTTGAGTATGTTTAATGTCTACTAAAAAACACTACTCAGGAGTCAATGACAGCAACAGCAGTGTGGATATTCTCTCCTTAGCAACTTTGCTCAATGACATGAAAACACAGACCATCCTGAAACATCGTTCTAATCGTTCTGCGTACTAGACCCACACCATAGGGAAGTGCTATAACTTACCTGTGGGCAGAGTCGTAGCTCAAAGAAAATTAAGTAGGAAAGGAATCATTTCAGATGTTCAGGTCTCCAGTACTGTAGCGCTAATGACATGCTCGGCCTCGAAAAGTCTCAATATTTTCCTCTATTCAGTGACGCTGAGATTTCCTGCCACTGTTACACTCTATAATGAGGTAAATGGTTGAAGAGTAAGTGTCTATAAGGCTCTGTGGTGTGTTAGCAGTGGTGCCAAAGGACCACAGTGTGCCAAGAGGACTGTGATCTCTCACAGGCAAAGACAACGTAGGTGGCATCATGGAAGCAACGTTTTTACATGCTGCATTAAAATCAGACCAATAAGATCCCGTTTTACTGTGATTTGTCGTCATGTTTGGTAGCAGTTTGGATATTGAGTGCCACCAACTGGTGGCTTCTTCACATTAACATGGATATAATTACTTTTAGTTGTCATTTTGATTACAAATCTTATTGGGAATTTGAAGAAAACCAGTTGACAGTCAGACATCCGTTTCAAAATAGTGCATGTACCGTAGATTATAGTGGTTAATTCCACTAAGCAGTCAAACATTGTTTCTTAAGTATATGCTTCTGACTGAATTATATATTTGTGAAAACAACGTAACATTGGCCAGGATTAGACTAAAAACAGTTTTTTTCCACCTCGTGCAAATTATCAATATGTAAAAGCTTTATTTAGCAGAATGCTGTCATTTCAGTCACATAAACATTAATATCAAGATTTTGATTCGTTAAAGAAACCTGGGGTTTCCAGTTTTTCATGTTATTTACCACTCTTTTCTTTTTAGAGTAACTTCTTAACTTTCTGGAGATATGCAAAAATAAAAGACAAGGCACTTATTTGTAGAGAAATTGCTAAAGGCCCACAGGTTTCTTTGGTTTCAAATAAAACTTTTCACAATATAAATTAATTTTAAAAACAACTACCTAACAATACTGGCCTGATGCGTGCTTTGAATAAAGACAGGCCTTTGATGCACATACATGAACGGATGAACAACAAAACTATAATAAAGAACAAGTTGGGGTAAGCAGGCTTTTATTTAAGCGCAGTTAACAGGGGAAATGAGGAGGGCTGGCGGTACCAAAGCAAAGAAAAGAACAAAATGCCTCCCACCCACTTACCTGTCCTATCTCCCAACGAAAAACCACTAACTGGCACACTAACAAGGCGCCCTACCCAAATTTATAGTAGGTGGCCCAGCCAGGTGTAGCTAGTGTTGTTAGACAGGAGAGTGACCCTACGTGCAGGTATGTAAACTCCAGAGCAGGGCTAAACTACTCCTCATCCCCCTGTAAGAAAAAGAACAAAAGAAAAAACAATTAATTGAATACACAGTACAGAAAATCACCAGAACTAATAACTACCCCACCATACACCAGCACTCACATACACACAACCAGTGACACCCCCCCGGGTGAAACAAACACAGGGGTACATATACTGACAGAAGGGCACGATGGGATTGGAGATGAGTGGAAACAGCTGAACCGGGTAACGAGAGTGGGTGGAGCCAAGATGAACGGAGATCATGGATGATCAGTACCACCTGTACGAACACACACACGAAACAGAACACATACCTATACACAGAACAGGGGACGTAACACTGGCTATTTAGGCAAACTGTTTCCTAAATATGTAAAAAAAAAACTGTTGGTTCCATTGTGATGTTCCAGCCCTGGTGCACCTTAAGACGAATACCATCTTCTTTATATTGTTATCTTGTGTTGGTGGTCGTGGATGTGGCAGACATTTTTCTTACATTTTTCTTATACACCAGCATGAGAAAAACAATTTACTCCAGGGGTGCGTCGGGGAAGGGAAGAGAGAATCCAACAGCAGCTTCAGAAAACACAGAGCATCCTGATAAGAGAATCCCAGCAGGGGGCTCTTCACTTCAGCTTTTCTAAGATGTTGAAGTTGAGAGGTTGAGAATGAGTGTGGGGTCAGACTGGTAAATGTAGAGAGGAACAGGCCTGAAGCTGCATGTTAAGGTCTTGTCCTGCTGGGCCTTTTGTAGCCACGGGCGGTGATGCGTGTGAAATAATAATACAGTTTATCTATATACATTCTTCTGAGGGGTTTCGTACTCTGTAAAACGGCAGAGCTGCTGCTCTTCTTCGGTGAGGAGCAGCTGTTCGATCAGCCGAAGGACTCCTTGTTGAATTCAAAGGTTGTTCCAGAGGATCGGGCCGAGTTGCACAGTTTGTGGAGCGTCTTGGAGATTCCCTTTGGTCCACAGCAGAAAACCCCGACTCGCTTACTGAAACCAGAGAGAGAGAGAGAGACAGAGAGATCCAGCTGATGGATGTTCATCCAATACAAGTATCTGTGTAACAAACCATGTAGCAGGTCAGGTTGGGAGATTCACGCTCTACTCACTGCTTGTTGGTCTTCCCGATCTCATCAAACAGTAACTTCCACCTGGGTCGACCGACCAGGAGCCTTGAGGTGAGTGGACGGTACTTCTCCTCAGACATGCTCTGGAATATAAGGTAGGTGACAAAAACATCCATTTTGATTGATTTGTTCTGGTCACTTTGTCAACACAACGCTGATAGATTTAACTTTTTAAGTCAATGATATTTTTAAGCAAAATGTAAATCCAGCAGTAACGTAGATGAAGCGATAGCATTTGCTTATAGTGTCTTGTACACACTGTATAGACTGTTTGCCCTCCTCCCATCTGGGAGGCGCTACAGGGTGCTCCGTTACCGGACCAGCAGGTTCAGGGACAGCTTCATCCCTGCGGCTGTCATTCTACTGAACTCTGCCCCCCACCCACACACACATCTCCCCCAGTGACTGTACTTCCCCCCTCCACCCTGGCTTGACTGCCACACCCTCCTCCAGCCACTGAACATTTGCACCAGAATGTTTTTTTTCTACCACTTAATTCTGTATTAATCGTACTTGTACCTACAATACTTCTTACTGTTCATATTGCATAACTATTTCTCACTGTACATATCTATTTATTCACTTATTACACTTTACATATGCACATACTGTGCACTTTTTGCTATTTTGCACTTCTGGTTGGATGCTAAACTGCATTTCGTTGCCTCAGTACTTGTACTCTGTGCAATAACAATAAAGTTGAATCTAATCTATAGTTACCATTAACAATACATTTCATATCTTCTTTACGACGTCTGACCGATGAAACGTCAATCTGCATTGTTGACATCTGAAGGTTTAAAGATCCACGTGTGCCATGACAACCGGTTCTGCATCTTCCTCCGGCTCCAGTTCCTCTCCTACATTTTCCTGCTGAACAACAAACTGTAGCTACAAACCGTCTTTGGAGAAAGCCATGACCCTGAGGCCCATTCTACCTTATTGCAGCTCTGGTTGTCAGCAAAACAAAGCAAATTCAGGGACTGACAGAAAAAAATGTACTCAACAAACTGTGTCCAATAACACAGAACCTTGTCAGAATTTTCAGATTACAGATACAGGTTAACTAAAAAATAATGAGCTGCAGGGGTTGCTTGTGTATCAGCCAAGTACGCTACTGATGTATTGAACCTTGTCACAGTTAAATATAGAGCTGTACATTTATGTTCTGATTGGGATTATATGTTTTACGTTTGAATGCAGCTGTTTTCCCTGAGTGGATGGACTTCCCGGTTTGTATTTGATTTAGTATTATTTTTTTGCAGCGGGGGTACCCAGCTGGTCGGGTATTGTGCTTTGTTCGGAGGATAAATTTAAAAATATGACAGGGAATAACATGGGTTATTTGTCTGTCTGGCGCCCAATGTATCTTTCAGATTAAAGAGGCACCCCTACGCTACAATGCTCATATTTAAAGCAGAATTTACTGTACACTATTCATCTAAAAGAAGGCCGACACTTTCAGTTTGCGTGAGAGAGACTGAGAGAAACCCAGTGAACTCACTGTATCTCAAACAATGTTGTATAAGACACGGGTCAGGCAAAGTATAAAGTCCCTTTCTCTTTGTCGTTGACCAGTTTTTCCCTGTTGTCAATACTTTTTCACAGAGCAGCTCTGATACGGGTCAGGATCTTTCTGTACAAGTGTAAGGCAACACCCAATAATGTTTTCTAATATCCAGCCTGTAAGGTTTCATGATCTAACAAAAAAAGGAAATTAATTTTGAATGGATCCTGAAGAGTTTGTTTTGAGCTCATTGACAGATATTATTCATTCAGGAATCATTATTCAAATTCAGGAATTTATTGATAAAATGGGTTTGCAGTTGATGAAGAAAGTTTACAGATCAGGAGAACAGTGTTTTAGGATCACCGTTACGTCGTTGCACCAGCTGTTGTTGAAGTAGAAGCAGATTCCTCCACCCTTTGTCTTGCCGGAGAGCTCCGTGTCGCGGTTCGCTCGGAGCAGCTGGAAGCCCGCGTGCGATCCACCTGCATGGTCCAGAATCCACAGACGCCGAAAAAGGTGCTGGTTGGGTGACCGGGGTGACCATCTAGAATCTGTGTGATCCCCGGGAGCCATCATGCGTCGGCGTTCCTCGTCCATCCTTGTGTCGATTCTGATAGCAAGGTTGATCAAAGCATCGCAGGTGTGGGGTAGATTGTGGGCAATCAGCTCATCCTTGATTTCCTCCGACTGACCGTTCAAGAAGGTATCAAAGAGTGCAATGTTTTAAACCCCAGGGACCATAAGGGTCAAAATACATACTGTAGCCTACACTTTAATCACACAGCTGGTATGATCACACCTCAGTAATTAGTCCGCTGTTACATTTTCTACTTTAATCATTAGCCTAAGTCATGCTCATTTGATCGGGTTAATATAAATAAACATCATTGCGTGTAGGAGAATTTTGATGCTCAATCTACAAATTTCCAATAAAATGAAAACCCAGCTCCCTGTACGAGCTGGAGATTTCCGGTTTAATGAAAGTTTCCTCTCGCCAGATACGAAGCGTGTTGAGGACGCGGGGGAGCTGTGCTCTGCGCCGTCCCCACATTCCTGAGTGGAGAGAGCCTCCACCCGGCTTCACGCTCCAGCCGACAAGCTGTCGAGTGTCACGCCGAGATGCCTAGCAGTGAAAGTGGGTGTTAACACGAGTTGCCAAAGTTAACCGTCAAGTCCTGGGTCAGAGAATCTTTTCCGAGAGATCCGTGACGCCATCTGAATGTTCGAGTGAGGGAAGGAGAGAATTAGTTGGGTGTCATCGGCATAGCTGTGGTAGGAGAAGCCATGCGAGCGAATGACAGCGCCGAGAGAGTTGGTGTAGACCGAGAAGAGGAGGGGACCCAGGACGGAACCCTGAGGAACTCCAGTAGTCAGAGGACATGGTTCCGACACAGATCTTCGCCGAGGACGAGAGAAGGGAGAGAACAGAGCCTGTGACACTAAGGGAGGAAATAAGGATCTGGTGGTTGACTGTGTCAAATGCAGCAGAGAGGTCCAGAAGGCTGAGGACAGCTAAGAGAGAGGCGTCTCTAGCAGTGTGGAGTTGCTCTGAGACAGCAAGGAGAGTTGTGGAATGGCCTGCCTTGAAGCCTGACTGATGGGGGTCAAGGAGGTTGTTACAGTGGCAATAGGAGGAGAGTTGGTTAAAGATTGCACGTTCAAGAGATTTGGACAAAAAGGGAAGAAGAGAGGCCGGTCTGTAGTTGTTTTCTTCAGAAGGGTTGAGGGTAGATTTCTTCAGGAGAGGGTTAACTCTTGCCTCCATCAGAGAATTGGAAAAACAGCCAGATAACAGAGCATTGTTGATGAGACAGGTGAGGAAAGGAAGAAGGTCAGGGGCGATAGATTGTAGAAGATGTGATGGAATGAGGTCAAGGGGGCAGGTGGTCGGACGGGTAGAGGTTTCTAGGGTAAGAATTTGGTTAAGAGACAGGGGGGTGAAAGAGGAGAGTGAGCGCGATAGAGGTGAAGTCAGTGGGACGCAAGAAGTAGGAGGTGGGTTTGAGAAAGAGGAGCATATGTCAGCTATTTTTTTGGTAAAGTAGTTGACAAAGTCTCCCGGAAGAAGGGTGGCGGGGGGAGGAGGACTAGGGGATTCGAGGTTGGAGAAGATCGAAAAGAGTTTTTTGGGGTTAGAAGAGGAGAGAAAGGATTGAAACGCAAGCAGGCCATCAGGTCGTTTATATTTACGACATCTCCTTTCCGATGCTTGCATGGTGGCTCTCATGGCACGCACCGGTTCAGACAGCCGGAGGGGATTTGCCAGTCCGTCGTGTCGTAAGAGGGCAGAGAAGAGGAAAGAGTTGAGAGGAGAGTCTCTGCGGCAGCGTTCGGATGCAAGAGTGAGAAGGAGTCAGTTGAAGAGAGAGCTGATAGAACAGAGGAGGCCAGAGAGGAGGGAGAGAGGGAGCAAATATTGCAACGAACAGGTACAGAGTCAGTGAATGGGGCAGGGTTGTTAGTTATAGAGAGTGGGAGAGAGTAAGAGATGAAGAAGTGGTCAGACACATGAAGTGGAGTTACAGAGAGGTTAGTGGAAGAGCAGTTTCTAGTGAAGATGTAGTCATGGTGATTGCCGGCTTTGTGATCTTTGTTTTCCCAACCTTATTTTAGTGCCTGTAAAAAAATGGCAACTTCTACAGATTGTTCAAGTGTTGTTTAGAGGTGAAGCAGCCTGCAGCAGCATGGCTGCGTTTCTCATGTGTCTCATGTGTGATCTCCACCTGCACAACTGAGAAGTAGTTGTGCAGTTGTTGTTCATGTGTGTGTGGGCAAAATCACGTGGTACCGTCCCGTTTCATTACCACCCCCCGCTGATAACAAGTTCAAAGGAATTGTGATTTTGCTCCCGACACCACACACAAACAACAACGCCTGTTCAGTCCAAACCCTCTGACTATATCTCAGTCATGTAGGTGGAGATCACAATGAGATACACAGACTGCTTCACCTCTAGACACCACCACAGTACAGCTCATTCAAGTCCAAGGTCCTGTTACAGTCTTGCGGAGAGATAAACCTCTCCTCCGTGCATCCTATGAGTGTAGATAATGATACGGCACAGAAGCAAACAAGAGAAGACAGACCCGGGTACACAGCTATGACGTTATATGGTATCAGTGGTTTCCTGATTTTAACTAAAGTTATGTTATTTTCTTACCAGACTACTCCGTTATTTGCCTTTACCCACTTAGTCATTACATTTACTGATGATTATCTAAATAAAAACACCATTGGTCAATCCTACATCCTTGCGAAATCAAGCTTTCATTTGACAAGATGGAAGATGCCTCTACTTTAAACTGCCGTGCAAATCTAAAATACATCTGCCTGATTTCCAAAGATTGGTAATGGATACTTTAGATTGATAATGGATACTTTACAAATTGCAAAGCATTTGATAAAGAGAATAAAGGGCCATGTCGTCTTTCTTTCACAGGTTTTCAACACATCCTTAGCAGAGCCAGTCCCAGAAGGTTATGAAGATGTTGCTGACATTGTACCTCCATACAGTGCCTTCTCTGCAAAAGGACATCCTGAGGTACACACACACATACACACACAGACACACACACACACACAAACCACATCTCATACTGAGAGGGGTATTTAAACACTAGTGGTAGTAAAAGTGTAGTTAACAAGGATTTAAACATTACCCAAGTCCAAGGTGCTTTTACAGTCTTGCAGCGAGATAAACCTCTCTCCGTGGACTTGGTGTAGGAGAGAGGAGGAAGGACCTTTGGTGGAGGGTTAGTTTGTAGCATAGAGGCGTGGCACGTTTCAAAACCTGCAAACTGCATGTGAGCACGGTAGTAATTGGTCGCTTGTATGAATACAGGTACTTAAAGAGTGTTTTTTTTCCGGTAACAGCAGTACTGACTTTCACCATGTGGAGTTCGTACGCCTCTGTGGTTCTGCTGCAGCTCATTGGGACCTCTTTATGCCAGTTCCCTCGACCGTGTGCCAACTCAGTCGGACTCCGGACCAAAGAGTGTTGCCCGGTGTGGGACGGTGACGGCTCAGCCTGCGGGGCCCTGTCAGGCCGGGGTTTTTGCGCTGAGGTGGAGGTCTCAGAGGAGCCCCACAGGCCCCAGTACACGCACAGCGGGATAGATGACAGAGAGCGCTGGCCTTTAGCTTTCTTCAACCGGACATGTCGTTGTGCTGGAAACTATGGAGGTTTTAACTGTGGCGAATGCCGGTTTGGTTACTGGGGCTCAAACTGTGCTGAGTACAGGGAGTCGTGCGCAGGAACATCCTGAGCATGCTGCCCGCTGAGCAACAGAAGTATATCTCCTATTTGAACCTGGCCAAGGACACCGTCAGCTGTGACTATGTGATCGCCACGGCAACAAGAGCAGAGATGGGTGAGAATGGCGAGAACCACATGTTCTCCGACATCAACACCTATGACCTGTTTGTCTGGATGCACTACTACGCGTCCCGGGACACCTTATTGGGAGGGCCAGGGAACGTATGGACAAACATCGACTTCTGCCGTGGCACCGGGTCTACCTTCTTCACTGGGAGAATGAGATAAGGAAGCTGACGGGAGATTTTAACTTCACCATCCCATACTGGGACTGGAGGGATACAGAGTCCTGCGAGGTGTGCACCGATGGTCTGATGGGCGGACGCAGCCCCCTCAATCCCAACCTCATCAGCCCTGCTTCAGTCTTCTCCTCATGGAAGGTAAAGACATTTCTCTCTCTGGCTCTCAGTGAGTGTGTCTGTGAGCAAAAACAGAATGTTTTGAAACACATGGTCCAGTCAGCATAAAGGATCAGAGTGAAAATCCTACATCAGAGGCTTTTTATACACACACCAAAGAAAGTATCTCAGACTTTATTCTGAGTTATTCAGAAATCTGATAGAAACTTGGCAGTAGCTCTTCAAATTGATTTTTAACTTTTTAATGGCTGTATCTCAAAAGTGTTTGTTTGTGTGTGTGTGTGCGTGTGTGTGTGTGTGTGTGTGTGTGTGTGCGTGTAGGTGATCTGCACCCAGCCAGACGAGTACAACAACCGAGGGATGTTGTGTAACGCCACCGAGGAGGGTCCAGAGCACCATGCACAACGCCTTGCATGTCTTCATGAACGGCTCCATGTCCTCCGTGCAGGGTTCAGCCAACGACCCCATATTCCTGCTGCACCACGCCTTCATCGACAGGTACGACCAAGCGAACCGACTGGTCGACCAATGACACAAGAGCACACGGCGTGTTCACACAAACTTACCTTTTCAGTTGGTTTTAATTAATGCAGCGGATAACCAAATTCCTTTGTAACATTCATGTGTTCCTTTGTAAGATTCATGTGTTAGAAATGAGAGGGAAGGAGGAGGTACGAGAGGAAAATACATTAAGAGAAAAGTAATCTTTATCCCCCCTGTCCCACCACTATTTCCTCCTGTTGATCTCCACTGTTCCTTCTTTCTCTTCTTCAGCATCTTTGAGCGCTGGCTCAGAGCACACCAGCCTGTCCGGACCAACTACCCACAAACCAATGCTCCCATTAGCCACAATGATGGTTACTACATGGTGCCCTTCCTGCCTCTCTACAGGAACGGAGACTACTTCCTGACCGACAAGGCTCTAGGATTCGAGTATGCCTACCTGCTGGACCCTGGTCAGTACACAATGACGAACAAGCCCAGCAAAAGATTGTTTCTACAAGTGTTTCTTCTACATATAAACAGGACTTTTAATGTAACATTAATATTTAATCAGTTTTACTATACTGTAGAA
This sequence comes from Gasterosteus aculeatus, assembly GCF_964276395.1. NCBI lineage: Eukaryota > Metazoa > Chordata > Actinopteri > Perciformes > Gasterosteidae > Gasterosteus > Gasterosteus aculeatus. The sequence goes on along the minus strand of NC_135688.1, from coordinate 7,231,055 downwards.
TATTCAATTTTTCATTATATATTATAGTATAATATATCATTTGTGTTTAAAAATCAGTGGTAGTAGTGGAAGCTTTAAGTTCCACATGTGGTGAAGTAGTAATTACAATGTTGAGCCCTGGTTGTTGGCAGTTCAGTTCAGTCTTGTTTTGTTTTACCTAGGAAACCTATGCGCAAACCTATGTTAAAGGACTATTGTTAGGGAATTACTAAATGATCAATTATTTTATATATATATATATATATATAAAATGATTGATCTTTCACCTCTAAACGGCAATTGAGCGACAAAATATTAATTTCATTGTTTTCTCAGCATTTTGGTCACGAAGATCCTAATTCACTCACTTAAAAAAATTACTACTACTTCTGTAATTTTCCGTAATTATTTCATAAGACACCATTTATAAAATATGATTAACATCCTATCACCTCTACAGGCCAGAGGTTTGTCCAGCTCCAGCAGATCTGGAAATGGCTCCTGGGAGCCGGGATCGTCAGGCTGTTGATCGCCACAATCTACGCCGCGGTGGTTATTTCCGCAAGAAGGAAGCGCCATGGAGAGAGACAGCCGCTACTGAACAGCAGCTCAGAGGAAGGCTCGTCGTCATAGCAGACTACTCTTTAACGCGCAGATACACTGTATTTACCACCGAATGAACTGTTAGGGACACCTCAGTATTTTCATGTGGCCAATGCATGAGCTGAACCTGGTGCAAGTTCAAATGCTCTATGGATTTACCTAAATAAATCTAAAGATACAAAATACAATGCACCACACATGTCGGTGTGCAAATGAAAAGACAATGTAGGTGGCATCATGAAAGCAAAGTTTTTACATGCTGCATTAAAATCGGACCAATAAGATCCCGTTTTACTGTGTGATTTGTTGTCATCTGTTGGTTATGCATCTCTTTGGTAGCAGTTTGGATATTGATTTAACTGGTGGCTTCTTCACATTAATATGGATATGATTGCTTTTACTTGTCATGTCAACTACATTTCTTAATGGGAATTTGAAGAAAACTGTTTCACAATAGTGTATGTACGGTAGTAAGCAGATTACAGTGGTTAATGCCAGTCAAACATTGTTTCATATGCTTGTGACAATGAATTATTTATTTGTGAAAACAACGTTTCCCACCGTGTGCAAGTTAACAATATATAGGCATAAAGGGTTATTAAGCACAATTTCCCAGAATACTGTCGTTTCAGTCCCAGAAACATTAATATCAAGATGCTTTGTAGAAACCTGGTGTTTCTAGTTTTCAGTTTTTAAATAATGCTGTTGTTTACAACTCCTCCTCTTTTCTTTTTACAGATGTGTAAAAAATAAGGACAAGACAATTATTTGTAGAGAAATTGCTAAAGCCCCACAGATTCTTTCCTTTTCAAATAACATACAAAACTTTTCACAATATAAATACATTTTAAAAACAACTACCTAACAATACTGCCTTTAGGTGTGCTTTCAATACAGACAGGCCAGGCCTACAGAGATCCTGATTCTATGAGTTGGACATTCAGATGCTTTTGGTTGGTACAGCTCATTTGGTGTCACGTAAAGGTGAAATTATGTTTGGCTTCACCAGGTTAACTGTTTCCTAAATATATAAGAAAAAAAACTGTTTGTTCCTGTGATGTTCCAGCCCTGGTGCACCTTAAGATGAATACCATCTTCTGTATATCGTTATCGTGTGCTTGTGGTTTTTGGATGTGCAGGTTGTGACAGACATTTTTCTCACTTTACACACCAGCATGAGAAAAACCATTTACCCCACGGAGGGGTGCGTCAGGGAAAATCCAACAGCAGCTTCAGAAAACACAGAGCATCCTGATAGGAGAATCCCAGCAGGGGGCTCTTCACTTCAGCTTTTCTCAGATGTTGAAGTTGAGAGGTTGAGAATGAGTGTGGGGTCAGACTGGTAAATGTAGAGAGGAACAGGCCTGAAGCTGCATGTTAAGGTCTTGTCCTGCTGGGCCTTTTGTAGCCACGGGCGGTGATGCGTGTGAAATAATAATACAGTTTATCTATATACATTCTTCTGAGGGGTTTCGTACTCTGTAAAACGGCAGAGCTGCTGCTCTTCTTCGGTGAGGAGCAGCTGTTCGATCAGCCGAAGGACTCCTTGTTGAATTCAAAGGTTGTTCCAGAGGATCGGGCCGAGTTGCACAGTTTGTGGAGCGTCTTGGAGATTCCCTTTGGTCCACAGCAGAAAACCCCGACTCGCTTACTGAAACCAGAGAGAGAGAGAGAGACAGAGAGATCCAGCTGATGGATGTTCATCAAATACAAGTATCTGTGTAACAAACCTTGTAGCAGGTCAGGTTGGGAGATTCACGCTCTACTCACTGCTTGTTGGTCTTCCCGATCTCATCAAACAGTAACTTCCACCTGGGTCGACCGACCAGGAGCCTTGAGGTGAGTGGACGGTACTTCTCCTCAGACATGCTCTGGAATATAAGGTAGGTGACAAAAACATCCATTTTGACTGAGTTGTTCTGGTCACTTGGTCAACACAATACTGATGGATTATGTCAATGATATTTTTAAGCAAGATGTAAATCCAGCAGTAACGTAGATGAAGCGATAGCATTTGCTTATAGTGAGTATCTTGTACACACTGTACCGTTACCATTAACAATATATTTCATATCTTCTTTACGACATCTGACCGATGAAACGTCTGTTTCACTCAACAAACTCTGTCCAATAACACAAAATCATAGTAGAATTTTTCCAACATACCATTAACAATACATTTTATATCTTCTTTACGACATCTGACCGATGAAACGTCTGTTTCACTCAACAAACTCTGTCTAATAACACAAAACCATAGTAGAATTTTTCCAACATATTAAGTAAAAAATAATTAAGATTAAGATTACTTTGCTCTTCATTATTAGGTGACTTTTCTTACATTGCTGTGTGCAATACATTACTATGCAGTTTACGTGAGAGAGACTGACAACCCACGGTTTGGTCACATGACGAAACATTAAAAAAGGAAAATATGAAACCACATTTTGAATGGATCCTGAAGAGTTTGTTTTGAGTTCATTGACAGATATTATTTATTAAACAATGGAGGAGATAGTATTAGCTATTTATAGTAAAATAAGAAATCTTGACAAATAATTGACAAAAAATTATATTCTGTTTTATGTTTTTACGTCTTTTTTTGAGACAAGAAAGGTAACAGGTCTCAGATTCCTGGATTCATGGTCTCTAATAGCTGTTTGACACAGCAAGGAAAAAGGGGAAAAAATGCTAAAACAATCACGCTCAAGAGAGAAAACGGACAAACGGCTGTAGTTTTCTCTCTGTAATATACTGCCCTCTAGTGGGTTACATTACTAACTGACTGACCAACAATGCATGAATGAAATAAAAAAAAAATGAACACAAAACGTGTGTGTGTGGGGGGGTCACACCTACCTGCAGATTGTCTTTCTGACTGACGTAAAGTTTCAGGTTGAAGTAGTCTGGTCTGTTTTCCTGCCAAAGCTAAAAGACACCACATATATGGAAGCGTCATTTCGGTGCTTCTGTGGTTAATTATGTCTAATTGCACACAGCACTATTTGTGATGAAATGCACCATGCATTCCTTTGGTTTCTCTGATGCAGGAGAGGTAAAGTTACAACCAGCCACAAGATGACGTGAAATACAAAACAAAAAACAAAAGTCTGTTCATCCATATCAATATAAAAATCTAAAAAATGTTCATTTATAACATTTATAAATTTGTCACAAAAAAATAATTAACAGTAAATTCTGAATCTGAGTTACACAGAGGCCATAAGAGTGCTTTTTATTTGAGCAATCCATATGTCTATAGATACTTTTACTGTGAAGAACATCTAAAAGCATATTTGCCAAAGTAAACACATAAAATTAAACATAATAAACATAAACAGGACATAAACGCACCCCAAAAGTCTGTATCACATGGATTATTTTTACTAAACTAGCTTAATTCAAAGGAAAAACAGGTGTATGCAGGGATTTAGCCTGAAGAAAAGCCAAATAACTACTGAAGTCCTTTGAGAAAGTGATTCTTTACACACAATGTCATCAACGCACAGAGAAGATCTGGTAAAGACAGTGACCAAACTTTACCATCAACCACATGTTCCCTCCCCCATGTTTAAAAGCAAAATAGCGTGAAGGCTATAGCATGTTATACTTTGTCCTGACCTTGTGATGGAGAGCACACAGCAGTTCAGAGAACCAGTAGAAGGACTGGAGCTCCCTGCAGACCCACACAAAGTACAACCTCTGCAACCTGAAGCCCGTCCAGCCGTCCCTGAGGTGTGAAGCAGGGGGAGGGAAGAGAGGAAGATACACACAAAACACAAAGCTTGCACCAGTTGCTCAACAATGATCTGTTTGTGATGTTTGTGTGTTTTTAGCTCACAGTAAAGCATGCAGCACGCAGGCGAACGGCGTTACTCCGATTCCACCGGCAACACAAACACTGACGTCGTAGTTGAACACTTCCTCTGATGGACTTCCAAAGGGACCATCAATGTAAAGCCTGGATGCACAGTGTGGACAAACACACACACATAAACATCCTGCATTTGAAATCACACTCTCCGGGTGCAGCTTGTGTAACCCCACAAACTCCAACAGCTGCTCAAACACTTGTGTTATCAAAATATACAAACTCACTCACGGACACACACAGACAGACACAAACTAAATGGACAGATATAAAATTGCCACGGATGGTCAAACAAACACAATTGTCTGCATTAATAAAGTATATCAGAATATGCTCAGATAAAACTGCACATGACACTCAGAACCGGCTCAACGTTTGTGTCACACAATCACAACCACTTTGCTCTGCAATTATAATAAAAACATAGCGGAAAAATAGAAAAATACCACTTTGCTCACTCTGATCTAGCTTGGCCATCCGTTGCCCAATGTTTACAGCCTTCATGATAAAACTAGGCTAACTATGTTTTGAACCTATTTACTAAAAGAAATCAACGATAACGTTAAACTGATTAAAATATTGCAGATATTGCATATTTTCACGAATCTCTAACCTTTCCTCTTGCTTGGAAACAAAATATTTTTTGTACTAATTTGACTCAATTCATTCTTTTATTAGAATTAAACAAAGAAAAATGCATTCTACACTAGTTGAACTATGCCAGTAAATGGAAATGAAGCCTTCTGACCTTCGGGGAGCATTGTCCTAAACCTCCGCCCACTTTACAGAGGGCTGAATAATCTCTGGTTTATTATCACAAAATAAACTCCTCTCTCTCTCTCTCGCTCTCTCCCCCTCCCTCTCGCCCTCTCCAATACAGAGCAGGAAGAGCACAAGGGTCAGAGGTCAGACCTCAAAACCTCTGACCCCTGTGTGATTCTGAGCCTTCATGAGAAATCAAGTCAGCCACATCACACAAGCACACACACACACACACACACACACACACACACACACACACACAAACGTACTTGGGATATCTCCTCTGTTGCACCATGGGAAGGATCTCCAAATCCATCCTTGGCTGAGGAAGTAACATCTGTGTGAACCGCTCTGAGGAGACGAGAGGGTTTGTATTTCTCATTATTTCTCCCACTGATCTAACTCCCCGAGAATGTACTCGGCTAAAAGGAAAACATGACTTTTTTAACTCAATGCTTTCCAGTGTTTCCTTGCAAAGTGTGTTCATGAAAGATTAAGTGGCACAACGCAAAGAAAAGCACTTTCTATCTTCTGAAAACATGTGCGTGTCAATGTACAGTAGCAAGTGGAGTCGGATGCACAAGCTCCTGCATATGATGTAAAGGCGTCCCCCAGAAATGATTACTTCGGAGTCCACTGCATGATAATCCAACTCATGCGGTCATATAACACTTTACAATAAATCATCTCTGGCCAAATAATGACAATAGCAACCCTAAACTGCTGTGATGTTGCTGCTCTTCCTCTTCTCCTTTTACAAATTATTATTATGGCACTGTCTCTTCTTGAAGGTTATTCTTTTGTTTCAGTTTAGTTTATTTAATTTAATTTATATTTTTTTATCTTATTATATTGTATAAAATGTGTATCTTTTAATTCTATATCTTCCCTGTACATGCTGTTGTGATAACAAAATATCCCTCTTGAGGGATAAATAAATTATCTATCTATCTATCTATATTAAAAGTTCTAAATATAGGTTGATGCTTTTGGTCATTGAATTTGACTTTTCTTTGACATGCTGCACGTCTGTCTTGCGCTAAAATTGAGAAAGCGCTGTAAGTAAATGTTAACAAACTGACAATAAAACTGTGTGAGCCATATACAAATAGTAAGACAGAGATAAAGAGAAATATATGTTTTTGAGTGTATGATGGAAATACTTCCTCCCCAGAGAGAAGGGACAAAAGGACATCCGGTCAACTCTGACAGGGAACACAAAATGTGTGCGTGTGCCTTTTTGTCTGTGACCTTATCTGTGTGTTTCTGCACACATTGTTCTATGCAAAAACCCAAAGTGTCCATGTGTGTTTGTACGTTTAACTTTTTTAACTTTTATTCCTTTATTTGTAAACTAACCCATCGCCTTATATTACTAACCCATAGTATTATATTTAATTTGATTCTCTTGCACTATGTTGTTTTGTTGTCCATTGTCGTACTGTCTGCTGTCATGCACCAACGGCAAAGTCAAACTCCTTGTATGTCTGAAATATTATGTATTACCATAACCTGGATGCCTGATTCCTGGAAGCATCACAATGTGTGTTCATGTGTAAGTGCGCACCCACCAGTCCAGTCTCCCACAACTCGAAGATGGATGCCAAAGGTTTCCTTTTTCTCTGTGGGACACTGTGAGGAGTTTAAAAAGCAGACATTGTAGTCACAACACACACACACACACACATATACATGTGCGCACACTCTCAGTTGTTGGAGTGTACAAGAAAACACAAGCAAGCAACACAACAACATGGACATCCACACACACAAACCAGTGGTCATCTACAGTACAAAACAGTTAAAAACTATTTTCAATAAATTAAACAATGCATACGTACACACACATGGACACACGCAGACACACTAAGCCTTCCTGTTAGCAGACGAGCCTCAGGGGTCTGTCTGCTCTCTGTCAGTGTGATTCCCTGCCTTCCTCCTCAAAGCTCCATAGCACACCAGGCATGGGCATGAACACATTGAAGTGTGTGCTTGTGTATATGTGTGTGTGTGTGTGTGTGTGTGTGTATGTCTGTGTGTGTGTGTGTGTGTGTGTATGTGTGTGTGTGTGTGTGTGTGTGTGTGTGTGTGTGTGTGTGTGTGTGTGTGTCCATCTCTGTATGACTAAACAGGAAGTTGTTTCTTTGTCTTCTGCTTTTGTCTCATACAATCTGGACTAAATCTGAAAACATTAACAAATAACGTGAAACGGAATATTACTGGACGACCCAGCTGTCATTCAAGTGCCAGCCAGCAGCAGAGGAGGGCGGGATGTTGGGAGAGACAAAGAACTGCATGTTCTTTGCCAGGAGGGTGGGGGGGGGTAAGAAAGTTTAAGATACTATAAAAACATACATCTGCGTGTGTGTGTTTGCATTGTCTCATGAGCGAGGAATGCGTCTTAAAGTCTTACCGTAGTGAGCGTGAAGGGATGGTTCTCAAATGAAGAGACACCTGGACAGTTAAGAACAACATACTGAAAAAGAGAGAGGGGAGGGATGGAGAGACAGCAGGACGGCACAGGGAGAAGGAGTTGGGGGATTAGAAAAGGAGAAGAGAAGAAAGGGGGAGAGGGGGGGAACAAGAGGGGAGGCAAAGGAGAATCAGATGGACGTAAAACAAACACACACCAAGTTATAAGGGTGGACTTAAAAAAAAAAAAAGACATGTCATGTCTTCTCACCTGACCGGGACGAGCTTTGAAATTCTTCTTAAGCATGCGCAACTCGACCACATCGCAAGGGTGCCTGATGACCGTCACTATGGTGACAGGGTCGCTGCTGCGGATGTAGCGGTAGAAGCGCTCGGCGCAGTAGAGACAGAGCGGACCGGACACCCACAGCCACGTCTACAAGCAGAGCGAGAGACACACGCAAACGACCACTCTCAAAAAGCACAGTTTCGATAGCGGCTATCTTAAATATACCACAGTTAATGACAAACTGCAGTTCTCTCCGTCCGCGCACGTGTCAACGTTCATTTGGTATTTTTCTTCGGTACGGATTTGGAGTTTTAAAGCTATATTGTCTAACAGCAGTTTGCTGAACATTGGTTGCCCTTAACTTTCTCTGCACAGACTGACAGGTGGTTTTGCATGCACAGGTTTACGTGCTCTTCTTCTTGCACTGAGCAGATGATCATTTCCAACGTTTCCAAAAAGATTCTGAAGATCAGCTTCCGTCGCCATGATTTAGCTCGAGCTTTAGAAACCGTTGCATGCTCGATGGTTCCCCCTGTTGCTTGTCTTATAATCATACCAATCCCAAAGGGAGGACATGAGAACACATGTCAAATCTACGGACCTTTCTATCACAGTGTGCCGTGTTTCTGTTTCTTTTTGTTGGCAGTTACCCAAAGCAGACTAATTGCTCACAACTCCAGTAAACCCTGCAGAGCACAATTGGGTTTAAGGGGGATTTTATGGAACCAGCTCGTTGCTTAACGACCATGTGCAAACACATAATCACACACTCAGGAAGAAACACACGCACACACACACGTACACACACAAACACAGGCCTTGATGTAGAAAGAGGATACCTGCCCCTCCCTCACTGCACTGCACCTCTAATAAACAGGACCAGCTCCCTCCAACACCTCCCAAATACTCAATACCCCCCTTCCACGCCCTCTACAACACCGGCACGCACGCAGAGGTACAAACACTTCCTTCGACAGGCGCACAAATGAATGCCAATGCCAAGATACACACAATAGACGTGCACCTCGTACACACACACTGACACACACACACAGACCTGGGGGTAGTGTGGCTGGAAGTGAGCTTCCTCTCCACATCGCCTCTCTTCATCCTCACGCCGCTGGCTTGTGCTGCTCTGATTGGCTGTGAGGCAGCCGGGAGGGTGGGCCTCGATGTTGGTCTGATACTTCAGGGCTCCTCTGACACAAAAGAAAAGTCACATGTGGTATTTTAGAGTAACATTTTGGATTTCTGAGGCGTGTTTATAGCAAAAGTGCATGAAGTAAATATGAATGTTCACTAAAGGACCATTTGGATCCCCTTTTAAATGCCACACTCAAACTATTTTGTAGAGTGAGTGTGACTGTGTTTGTATGGTTTGGTGTTCTCTAATAGAACAACTGTCAGTGGAGGTAAGTAAAGAAATTCATTTTTCTTGAAGAACTGGGGTTTGGTTGGTGATGGAATTGTCGCCAGCTCTCAATGGAAGTCATTAATATTTTTATAGATGAAGATAATTCTTATCTTGTCTTCTGGGGTAAGTAGTTGAGACAAAGGAGACAAAGTTAAGATGAAAAACTCTCTGATCATGCAGAGATAAACCGACATACACGGAAATACACAGAATTAGTGCCAAGCCTGTAGACCTACCCGACCATGTGCACCATGAGGATGATGTAGAAAACAATGAAGAGGTTGTGTGTGTACCAGAAGATCTCATAGTTGAACAACCTGGGGGAGAAAAGGGCAAAATAGAACCATGACAAATTATTACTTACTTAATACTTAATCTATTTATACCTGGGATGTTTGATAAGATAGATGATACCCCAAATAGATGTATAAGAGGAATGATAAACATTGTAACACGATATGAGGAAAGAAGACAATGAGAGAAACAAAAAGAGCAGAGACAACAAAAGAAGGAAGCGAGGTCAGAGTTTGTTCAGGACCAGACGCACAGACTCCCGGCTCACAGCCTGAGTAAGCAGGACTTCACAGGTCAACGGCGACGGGGTCATTAAACTCAACGACGTCAGCACCGCAAATATCGAACATCATCAAACTCTGTTTTGATCCTGTTTTATGACTGTTCTAAATTTGAATACCTTTAATTGGGGCTGGGCAAAGCGAGAAAAATCTAATATCATGAAATGAAAAAATCATGACCAAAAATATGGATATTAACAATGGGAAGATATTGTTGGGCTGACCATTTGTGTTTTTACAGAATATTTACATGGGTAGGTAGAGGGAAATTAATCTTACTAGTTTTCTTTGGGGAACAGTAACAAATAGAAAAATAATCACAATAATCATAATAATACAAATTAAAAAAACATTGAGAAGTAATATTTACTTAAATAATTATTACTATTACTATTTATTATACAATAATTATATCAACCTTCAGAGGTTTAAAGGTATTAAACTAATATTTAATGTGAGTATTAATCCCGAGCAGGTGGCCTTTAGTTGGCCGTCTCTCCCGGTTTGACTTCAAATGGGCTCATTAACAATAAGCACTGTTAAGGGGCAAAGATGCAGAGCTACTTTAATACACAGAAAGTGCTGTAACCTTGTGACCACTACATGACGCTCATATCACTGGATCATTGCAGCTGCTGCTCTTCTGGTGCACAGCGGCCTTGATCCCACCCCTCCAGCTACTAACCCGAACCCTTATCTAAAGCCTTGAGTGGTCTGGAAAACCCTTATTAACCCCTTAACCCTCTGTTCAATTACAATAGCATTCGCACACACACACTTTAAGTCTCACAAACCGGCTTGGCTTGTGCATCCGTGACCCTCTGTGACCTGAGTAATGACAGAGCCGTGAGTGGAGCACTTAGTTAGGATTGTCTTTGTAACCCACGTCAGGTAGCAAGTCTCCTTGTGCTTTACTTTTCTGAAATGTTTTACCCTCTCTCACAACATAAACTACGTACTAATAAAAATGAATAAAAGACCCAACAAAAAAGGTAAGACATAAACACAGAAGAAGAGATACATATGCGTAAGCAAAAAATACCCAGGTGTCAATATGGCTCCACAATGAAAGTATCTCACACAACAAACAAACCCCAAATACGCTTCTCTCACGCGTGCAAAACTTAAACGGGATCTTTAGGCTTGAGGGAGCTTTTACAGACGGTGCGGTTGACCTACCGTACGCAGTAGGAGGAGGATGTGAACATCAGGAAGAGGATGAGGACCAAGAAGAGGCCTGTGACTCCTGGGACTAATGAGAATCAACCAATTAGAGAGCGGAGACAAAGTCTGACTCCCTCCCCCGGGACACGGACACGTGAGACACATGTAAAAGGGAGATGTCTGCTAATTTAGATAATCCCACATCATTTTATTGTGGTTTAACAGAAAGCAATTTATTTTACTTTATTTCTGACATAACTTATTTCACCAACTAAGACAGCAGAAACACAGAGAATGGAAAAAGGACTAAACGCAGCATGACCTCCTCTCCTCTTGGCACGAAGCCATGCTAATCTGCAACACATTTACCGCCTGCATTGTTTAAAAAGGTTTGTTTTTTTTAAAACACTCCAGCATAAACACTTTTGTCTATACCCAATACTTTTTTTAAGAAAGAGCATTTCTTCTTACTTGTGGTCAGAATGATCAGCTTAGGGTCCTGTGAAAGAAACACACACAAAATAAATGATTGCCACCTTCACGCAGTGTTTGGTCAGCTGAAATAACGAGGTGAGGTGCAGGATTTAAATTTCCCTCTCGAGCCGCGTTTTCTTTTTTCCATTCATCAAACAATTGCTTTTGTCACTTTTCATGTGCGCAACCGAGTGAAACACCGCGAACGCGTTTGGGCCCTCGGGTGGAGGTGAGATCGGGGGGTTGGACGTGCCGTTGTGATGGTTATGGTTGGAGGCCCATGGAATGCATCCACTCTATGAGGGTCCTCACAACTTTAACGCGCAAACGCTTTGGGCCTCACCTCTCCTTTGTAGCGAGCCAGATTGAGAGCAGGGAAGTCGTCTGAGTAGCTCACGCTGAAGTTGACTACGTTCACCAGGTGGGCAGACACGTGCACAACTAGAGAAGAGAGGAAAGGGGAAACACACACATGTTGGTTGCATAGACGTCAGCACATGAACACAACAGAATTAAAGGTCAAAATGAACTGCTGGTGGACACGGCTACGAACATCTCTTTGTCTATTCAGCAGAAAGTCAGCAAAACATTCGTCCTGACTCATGGACACACTCCCACGCACACACAGACACACACACACACACTCCCACGCACACACAGACACACACACACAGACACGCACGCACACCTCCCTGACATCATGGGCTAACCACGCAGCCGTTCGACAGCTGATGGAATTAGAGGGGCGTAATCACGAGACACAAGGGTCCCTTTTTCTCCCTCACGTCCTCTCTCACTCCCGCTGCCTCCCCCCTCCCGTCCCCGCTGTCCCTCTGTCTTCACCGGGCCTTTGTTGTCTCAGAGATGTGGAACCGAGATATCAGAAGACGAGAGCTTTTGTGCGTGTCCGCCCGTGTGCGTGTTGAGGTGCTGACGAGGTTGAGAAGCGATCGGAGAGAGATGAAACGCTTAAGCTAACACACGATGCGATTGTGAAGAACAGATGTGTCAGGTCGTCACATCGTCTCTCCGGGTGGAAACGGCGTCCGGGTCGCTCCGGGCCGATTTGCCGTGAGAGGTTTTCGTGTATTAGATGATCCCTTTTGGTGAAATCTGCTAAACATCCTCATGTTCACATTGTCACTGTTAGCATGTTAGCATGACAGCGTTAGCATTCACTTCAGCTGTAGCGTGATAGTTTGACGTCCGTAATTATAACGAACTTGTCAAAAGGGGAAAGTCGACGCCCGGGGCGACTACTGTTTTATCGAGGGTTTGACTTGTTTTGTCTCGCTTGGCTTTATTGTGTCGCTTTCACTGCTTTATCTGTCAAAGTACTTTGTAAACTCTGTTTTTACACATGCTGTATGAATACAGTTAGTTTCATTATCACTATCATGAACATTTAGAACAAAAAGCCTTTGTTTTACCGCGCAGACACCATATGCTATCGTGCTCTGGATTGAGTCGCATCCCGTGGAGGATCTGGTGTTTCTGCACTTTGACCCTCACTACAAGCTGAAGTCATTCTGTCTGCTGCTCTGATTTCGACCATGCGTTCTTTAATCCGTCCCTTTTGGTCGCCCGAAATAAACACTAAATTGCTGAAGAGTCCCATAGAAATAAATCCTGTCTCAACATACACCCGGTGGAGCACAATTGCTTTAAATTCTAAAAAGCCGAGCTTCTTGGAACAAAACCATAAGCGCGAATAAGAGGAGGAAACCTGTGAAGCAGATATCCGGCGGACACACAGCTGCTAGACGCTCCCATGATGTCATGAGAGGAGACTCACGAGAGCAACAGCACAGACACACACACACACACACACACACACAAAAGACAGCGAAAACACATGACTGGCTAAAGAGACATCACAGCTGGTACGCCGGGAACGCTGAGGCAGCATGGGTGCATTTATCCACACAGACACACGCTGTGATACATGGAGAAACATGAGCCTGCGGGGATTATTTCTTACCCGAGAAGATACATATGGAAACCCCACACGCCACATGGAAGGTCTTGCTCTTGTCCAGCAGTCTGCGGGTCTCTCTGCTCGATACCTGAGTGCAGGCAAAGCGTCATCTCTCTCTGCGCGTACAAACCCTTCAACCCAACGCCGTTTGAAAGTGGCGTGAGCCCTTCGAGCCGAGGCCCTTTTCCCACCAACGCCGCATCTCGCTTACCGCGTGCGTCCCTCGGACAAAGGTGAGCAGGGAGCGACACATGGGCAGCAGCACCAGGCTACAGTTCAGGTTCAGAACGGACGCCGACGCCCTGCTGATGCACATCCCTAGCTGGGAGAGACGCACACACACACACACACACACACATATTGTTAGGCAGCTGCTTGTTGAAATGGGGCCTGATGCAGCCTGATAAGGCTTTGGCGGATTAAGATACACACTTTTGAGTTGGACTATTCAAAGTGCACACTGAGGGCTGGAGGCATGACATGCCACACGGGGTCAAATGAGACCACCTTTGTCCTTCTAATCCTCAATATTTCCTTCACCCGTCTCTCTACTGAGGCGTCGCCTTTTGATTGAGTTTATTATGAAACACGAAAACTGTTTCAAAAGTTTAAGAACGTCCTGTTAAAAAGATCTAACCCGTCGTAAACTGAAAAGCACGGCGGTGAGAAACTGTTTGTTGCTGGACGTGAGCGGTTCAAAGGTGTCACATTTTATGTTGGTTAATGAACAAGAAAGCCTCCATTATTCTTCTCAAATCACTACAATCAGACTTCCCTGCTGTCCATCTGACGACTGTTATATTGGTTTATGATAACGTGGTTTCTCTCATTATTTAAATGGTTACTCTTGGTGTGGAGGCAGAATAATTCCAGCAGAGAAATCCTTCATATGTTTCTATGTTTCTATGGGAATAATGGCTGTGCTGTGTTTAATATGAATTGATTAAACCTGCAGTAATGGATATTTTTGACGTCAGCGGGAAACCGGATTTAAAGGCAACGTTGACATATCGTCATCTCCTAAGTTACATGTGGCTATTTGCTATTTACAGCCACAAGTGGTGAGAACAACCGCGTCTACCTCACAGCGATGCAACGCATACCGCAGGGTTTCTAAAACACGAGAGTGGAGCAGACAAACGCGTCAAAGTGAGAATCTACATTTAACTGGTCAGCGTTGACACTTGAAAGATACTTTTAGCCTCTACAGACCTCCCGGGCACGTTCACTCAACACAGCTTTTCATAGGAAAGTAGCAGAGGGTAAAACCCCAGGAAGGATATCTGATATCCTTCTGTCTGCACAGCCCAAACAACAAATACACACACACACACACACACACACACACACGCACTGAACCATACAGGTGAATGCAATCAGCTGCTTTTTGAAGATAAATCTAAAATCCCTTCAGCTGCATTAAAGCTTCAAAATACATCCCAATCTTGTAAGTACACACAGACACACACACACACACACACACACACACACACACACACACACACACACAAGTCCTCCGGCGAGGCATTCAGTCAAAGCCGGCAGCGTGCCCACACTTGCCCGTCTCTCCCCGGGGCCTCCCCCTGT
Organism: Gasterosteus aculeatus; assembly: GCF_964276395.1. Lineage (NCBI taxonomy): Eukaryota > Metazoa > Chordata > Actinopteri > Perciformes > Gasterosteidae > Gasterosteus > Gasterosteus aculeatus. The sequence goes on along the minus strand of NC_135688.1, from coordinate 7,215,947 downwards.
ACAGGCAGAGCGTGAACAGCTCACACAAGTTTCACTTCTTCATTTATTCCACACGTCACACGACTCTCCTGCAACAAACGTCTTATTATCGTATTTTCTCCACTGAACGAATACGAACGCAGGTGTTCAAAAATAGGGAGCAAGTAGCTGGGGGACAGGCGGCGCGTTGGCGTCGCTACTCTCAGGTGATTGGGCAGTAATGTGAGCGGCATGTGTGTGATTGTCTTTTCGGAGGCAAGGAACGTTTTCTCTTGTAAAAAAAACACACATATACACACACACACACACACCAAACTGAACTTGTGACAACAATTACACGTACGTGCATCAAAATTGAATTTCTGATTCTGTGTGGGTTTGTGTGACTGTCCAAGCTCGTGTCACTCAGACTGGCTGACACACACACACACACACACACAGTTGTGGCTAATTGCATGTGACAGTCGACCGACCATCACGAAACCTGCTCCTGTGATATAAATAGAGGTCTCTGAAGCCGGGAGCAGGAGATTTGGTCCCTTTTCAGAAACGTAGTGCGATAGCTGTCCTCCAGGAAGCCGCCAGGAAACGTCACAAAAGACTTTTGGAGGCCAATTTAGTTTCTGTGTATTATGTATTATCCTTGTGTTTAGCTGTATTATTAGTACTGGTGAAAAAAGTTTTTCCTTTATTTGACGGTTTTAGACAAGGGGACTAGGAATGGGAGGAGAGAGACGGGTGAGACTAATCTAAGTGGCACCGGTTTGAGGGGGCCACAGACAGGTGTGAAGGGCTTTAAGGGGCGAACAAAGAGAGGAAAGAAGTGGACGGTGTCCAACATCACTCACTTCACTCGACTCGCTGCCGCCCGGACACGAGAAATTCAATATTTGAAATCTTACAGTGATCACATTTTGGGTCAACACAAATAACTGTAGTTTCAACTGCAATTTTAGCATTTATTTCATTTCATTTAGTGACACATTGCACTGCACCGTAGTTTTCATTTGTCTGGTAGGATAAACTTTTTGATTTAAATTAAGATTACAGGTTGTAACTTTAAAAGCACTGGTATTGAGCGTTGAGCGTTGGTAATAAATGCATTATGTAAACGTGTGAGGTCTTACCCCCAGCATCTTGTACAGGTAGTGATACTGCTGTCCAGTGAAGTACAGCAGGAAGGTCTTCATAAAGAGCCAGGTGTTCGCCCCCAGCCACAGGATCTACACACACACACACACACACACACAGCCAAGGATGGAGATCCATCCCTATTTCAAATTACCAGGACATAGAAACACATAGAAATCTAATACATCCCACAATACATTTTTTCTCCCTGTGCATTTTATGATTCAGTATTTAAATCTGAACTTTAAAACAAAACCAAAACCCCAATGCATGTAATGGCTGTAGTAGACAGCACAAAAAGTACAATAAGAGAACAGCAAACTGACTCAGAGTCAATAAGAAGACTTCGAAAGAAAAGTTTTAACACCGGGCAACAAACAAACAATGAGTGGAGCGCGAACAGATGTTGAGAGCAGGCGAGAAAACGTTGTGACGAGCGGCTTCCCCACCAGGACAAAGTGCTTCCCTCCCTCGTTGGCGACCCAGCTCCGCAGCGACGCGACCATGGTGCCTCCACCGGCTCAGCGGCTGCAGAGAACTTTTCCACCGGCCACTCGGTGCGTGCGTGTGTCCGTGCGTGCGTGTGTCCGTGCGTGTGTGTGTGTGTGAGAGAGAGAAAGACAGAGAGAGAGAGAGAGAGAGAGAGAGAGAGAGAGAGAGAGAGAGAGAGAGAGAGAGAGAGAGAGAGAGGCTAGTCCTCCTCTGCAGCTCCGCGTCCGTCTGGCTGCTTGTGTGCAGCGTCCACAGACCGGCCGGTGTCTCCCTCCTCTCTCTCTCTCTCTCTCCTCCCCCCGTACTACTACCGTGACTGTCTGTCTGCCCCCCCCCCCCCTCTTTCACAGAGAGTCCATGCGCCGTATGAAACTGTTACCTGCCCCTGGTCTCTTTTTAGTGTGAACCGCGTCGTTAAACCACGTTGAGTAGAAGCGACTTTGTTGCTAAAGAGGCAGCAGGAGGAGAAGTCCTCCCTCATCGGGCCGCGCTGCTCCGCTGCGCCGCTAGAGGGCGCCGTGGTCCCGCGCGGCGACCATCAATAGACATCACCGCTGTTTTTGGGGAGGAATCGGATTGTGAAAAACCCGATCGATCGATTCATGATGACTAATTTCAGGGATTACTAACGTGTTATTAATTAAAACTATGGATTGCAGATGGAACGGTTTTTTAATTGACTTTGAATTTACTTTTAGGAAGAGCCTTTATTAATAATTAGAATTTGGCACCAAGAAGCCCCCCATGTGCCATCTCTGTGGGCTATCAGCGCCACCCTGTGTTATGAACAAGAACTGCAGCTGAAGCTGTAATGACGGGGGATTTAAACAGGACCACAGATTATCCAAAAAAACCACATGAAAAGACTAAAACCATGTGGAGACTTTCACCCACAACGGGCACAATTAAGTTAAACTTTGTGCTTAGAAATTGGCTAGACTGCATTTTAAGGCCCATTGTATTAAGGCCCAAGGTTCAACAATCAAATATGAGTGTGATCTTTTTCCCATTCATTGTACAAAGATACCAATCGAGAAACAGGCAGCCGCGAAATCCGTTCACAGTCAGATCTTGATCATGATCATGGTTTCCCGCGTCCATACTTTATTTTTTTTGCTCCATCCACCAAATATTTGTGCTGTGCTTTGTTTATTTTTTTATGAAGTAACTGGAGGAGTATCTGTGTTCAAACCCCAGAAGACAAACCATCTTCCCGAATATATAGTCAAAGAGTAAAAGTACATATCATACTTTTTGTAAACTTGAAAAAAGTAAGATCTTTTCATAAAACATTTATCTGAGACATGAAAACATTAATTGGAAAGGATGCTAAAATATCTTTATACATTGTATTATTCTTTTTATTGCCAAACAAATTGCCTGAATTGATTTCTCATATAGTTATCGAGTACTCCACCTGCCTAAAAGAAATGCTGACTAAATCAAACAGTAGAGGCCGTCATACTCTCTATTGTCAAAATACGTACTGTACACTTTCAATCACACAGCTGGTACGACAACACCACCGTGCTCATTCCATCGGGTGAATATAAATAAACAGCATTGCTTGTAGGAGAATTTAGATGCTCAATCAACACATTTCCAATAAAATGAAAACCCAACTCCCCGTACGAGCTGGAGGCCTCAGGTTTCCTCTGAGCAGATACGCGGCGTGTTGAGGACGCGGGAGAGCTGTGCTCTGCGCCGTCCCCACATTCCTGAGTGCAGAGAGCCTCCACCCGGCTTCACGCTCCAGCCCACCACATTAGAGGGCCTCCCTCCACCCCGCACAGCTGTTCACAGGACCGGCAGGGTCGAGCACAACCACGGCCCGTTTGTCGTGTGGGAAAATATGTCTGATTATCTACAGTTGCGTACGTCACTGCTTCGACGTGAGTCCATTTCCACTCCTCAGGAGGTGGATGTTCTACGTTTTGACTGAACTTTTTAGGATTTCATAATTTAGTGCGTCCAAAGAGTTCACGTGTGTCTTTCTTGTATCTAGCCATGAGGCATCTCCTCTCCTGGCAGGAATTGGCAATAACGGATATGCGATGATTCTAATGTGTTACCTTTGTTTATGAATAAAAGCTTGTGTTAATGTGCTAACATTTCCCGTTTTTCCCATATGATCCACAAATTGTTCAACTAATTGCAATGTGAATGTGAAAAGGCTCACAACACTAGAAGTTGTGATTTAAATGTTGCTCCATCTCAGTCCGTTACATGTTATTCCTCTTTGTGTGCCCCTGTCCCTCACCGCCTCTGTCTTTGCCAAACCTTCTTCGATCCCTCCCCCCGTCTCCCTCCCTGCCTGTCCCCTGCCTCCGCTGTGCACCACCTAAACAAATTACTCTCTATCTGCGTCTCTGTGGAGTCGGTCCTGTCGGTGCGCGGGAGCCTCTGGGACGTACTGCTTTGCAATGAGGAAGGAGTCCAGGTTCATTTGGTGGATCAGGTGGATTGTGATTGTGACAGCTTTGTTGTTGCTGGGCTTCACCTTAGGTAAGACATGATAACACAACACAAACGTACACTGGACACTCATGTAATTATCTGCAGGTGATATATATCGTGCTGCGTGAGTTGGTCGACAATGAAAACATAACTGTTGCTGTCTATAGTGATCATTATCAACTATCGAACCGACTTGCTGCTGTTTTAGTAGAATCTTGAAGGCGTGTTGTTGTGTGCCTGTTCTTAGTTTGTCACGACTCTGACACATTTCACGCCTGCACGCTCACTGCACGCCAACACACGCTGTCTGTGACCACAACTCCATTTGAAGTATATTTGTGCACACAATGCAAAGTGCCGAGTGACGCTTAGATATTCCGTGCCCCCCACACCCCCCCTTCCCCTCTTCTCCCACTCCTCTTTTTCTCAAATCGTTAAGTCACTCTGTTGAGACAACCTGTTGTTTAACGGTCTGTGTGTGTTTGTTTGCAGGCTGGTTTGCGAAGCCCACACATCCAAAGGCTGCAAACGAAAGTCCTTCCAGCAAATATCTGAAGGATTTTCTGGAGGGAATGCAGCCGGACCAGATCAGACAACACCTTCGGTAAACACAGACACTCAGCCCCGGGGGGATGCGTTTACATATGTGTCATGTGACAACAACCAACAGGCCAAACTTTTCACTTGCACACATTGTAGATGTTTTTTCGTTAAAAGAAATGCAATCGTAAGTCGCTTTGGATGAAAGCGTCAGCTAAATGACATGTAATGTAGTGTAATGTAATTGGGGGAAAGGGCCCAGCTTACAAAAAACAAAAGAAAACGCAGTCAAATCACAAATTGAACTCTGGGCTTTCCTGGATTAAAATAATTTGGCACTTCACTGTGAAAAATAAAGCGTTGATAAGTGGAAGCTCTCCTTTTTCCAGCCATTCCACACACAACATTGTTTGTTATGTAAGCGACCGCCGGCCACGTGATTGACGGTTTAAATCGCCTCCGCAGGAAATTCACACGTCTCCCCCACCTGGCTGGCACGGAGCAAAATCTGAGATATGCAGAGCAGATCAGGAAAGAGTGGCTGGAGTTTGGACTGGACGCGGTGGAGATGGTGCCCTATGACGTGCTGTTGTCCTACCCCAACAAATCGCAGCCCAATTACATCTCCATAGTGGATCGCTTTGGCATTGAGGTACATCTGTATGCCTTGAGTTTCCAAACTAACTGAAATGCAGGCTCCAGTCTAATGATTGACAGACATATTGTGATACCATCTCGTTTGATTCCCACCCCCCTGCTGATAACAAGTTCAAAGGAATTGTGATTTTGGCCACACACACACACACACACACACACACACACGCACGCACATGAACAACAACGCCTGTCTGTCCAAACCCTCGGACTACTTCTCAGTCGTGCAGGTGGAGATCACACATGAGAAACACACGGTCACGCTGCCGCAGGCTGCTTCACCTCTAGACACCACCACATTACAGCTCATCCAAGTCCAAGGTCCTGTTACAGTCTTGCGGCGAGATAAACTTCTCCTCCGTGCGTCGTATGAGTGTAGATAATGATACGGCACAGAGGCAAACAAGAGAAGACAGACCCGGGTACACAGCTATGACGTTATATGGTATCAGTGGTTTCCTGATTTTAACTAAAGTTATGTTATTTTCTTACCAGACTACTCCGTTATTTGCCTTTAGCCACTTAGTCATTACATTTACTGATGATTATCTAAATAAAAACACCATTGGTCAATCCTACATCCTTGCAAAATCAAGCTTTCATTTGACAAGATGGAAGATGCCTCTACTTTAAACTGCCGTGCAAATCTAAAATACCTCTGCCTGATTTCCAAAGATTGATAATAAATACGTTACAAATTGCAAAGCATTTGATAAAGAGAATAAAGGGCCATGTCGTCTTTCTTTCACAGGTTTTCAACACATCCTTAGCAGAGCCAGTCCCAGAAGGTTATGAAGATGTTGCTGACATTGTACCTCCATACAGTGCCTTCTCTGCAAAAGGACAACCTGAGGTACACACACACACACACACACACACAAACCACATCTCATACTGAGAGGGATGTTTTAACACTAGTGGTAGTAAAAGTGCAGTTAACAAGGATTTAAACATTACCCATCCTCGCCTGTCTGATAACCTAAGAGACCTCTCTCTCTCTCTCTCTCTCTCTCTCTCTCTCTCTCTCTCTCTCCAGGGGGATTTGGTTTATGTGAACTATGGTCGAACAGAAGACTTTTTCCAGTTAGAGGAGATGAACATCACTGTTACTGGCAGGATTGTCATTGTCAGATATGGACAAATATTTAGAGGCAATAAGGTAAGAGAAGTCCTCGCTCTACAGGAAACATATTGCAACCAAAAGGACTACATCAGTGTCTTCTGAAATATTTCAAGCAATTGGTCAACGTCAAACCCATCACTGCTGTTTTGTGATCCACGCAGTAGAAAAAGGGCACCAATCATTTACATTTTGTGAGCCATTAAAATGACTTCTTTCTGCTGCTCCACCAGGTGAAAAACGCCATGTCAGCAGGAGCAAAGGGGATCATCATGTTCTCAGACCCAGCAGATTACAGTGCTGCTGGAGTCCAGGTAGAGTATAATGCATCACAGTACTTACTAATTCCAGCATCCTCGGACTACACCCATCTTCAACCATGGCCTCCACATTGATATCAACTTCACTTGTCTTTAAAGCTTTGTGAATGCAATTTGCATGGTTATCATGGTGACAAATTCCATCCACGCCACCTGCATGGTAGTTCGTGCCTCAGGTCTCCAGGGCCACATTTAGAAAAAGACTCAAAGGGGGAAAAAACAACACCTGATTGGTTGTTGCAGCTTGCAACGACATTTACGAACTAGATCACGATTGGAAACAGTAATTAGATTCCATGGGAACGAAGCTTTTTAATCACATGTGCATGTGTGTGAAGCCGTACCCTGACGGCTGGAACCTACCCGGCGGAGGAGCTCAGAGGGGGAACGTTCTCAGGCTGGATGGAGCGGGAGACCCGCTCACACCCGGGTACCCCGCCAAGGGTGTGTATCTCCGTGTGCTCGTACACGTGAGCCTGTGTGTGAGTTTGCGCGTGCGCCATGTTATCTAACGTTTATCTACTGCTTGCTCTCTCGCAGAATATACCTACAGATTGAGCCTGGAGAACGCAGTGGGCCTCCCCAACATTCCTGTACATCCAATCGGCTACCACGATGCCATTCACCTGCTGAAGTAACGATACCGCTCTTTTCCTCCCGACACTACACTTTAAAAACACAATCATTCGATTATTCAGAGCATCGCTACTTGGACAAAATCCACAGCTACGCTAACGGTCCTGTGAAGCTGACGCCTCCATGCTAACGAGCACACACATGACAACGACAAATTGTTGTGCTTGTCATGTGATTATTTTGCAATTCAACAGGAACATGGGAGGACAGATTCCGCCCAACAACTGGAAAGGAACTCTGGATGTCTCCTATAGGATTGGTCCAGGCTTTAAGGATGACTTCAAGAGCCAGTGAGTTCCTACATTGAGCGTTTATGTCCAGTTAAACCAGCATTACCAGTGTCCTCTTCCCCTTGTTTTAACTTGGTTCTCCCTTCAAACTGCTGTATCTCTCCCCCAGCAGTGGAAGCTCTTTGCTCTCCTGCTTCACAGCTGTCTGTTTCAATTTTCTCTCCACTCTTGTTGTTCCTGTTCTCCTGCTCCACTTCAATGACCCAGTGGCAAGTAGCCAACGGGCGTACAATGGGGGCCCTTGTATGTCCTGTGTGCGAGTGACATACTAAGCACATCTACACATAAGCAACCTGCACAAATTAAGCAAGTAGAACAGTCCCCCCCGGTCTTGTTGTACATTTTGGGGGTTTCTGAAGCAAAAGAACTATTCCCCCATCTTCCTTTGTCTTCTCCATCTTTGTTCGTCTGTGTCATCGCTTGAGATAGACGTAATGAACAGGCATATGTCACATAGAAAAGCACCATTCCTTTGTGAACAAATTCATTTAACGTTTAGTCATTTGCTGTCAAAAGGAACTATTGATCCGTTTCCTCCGTCATGTCGCTGTATTCCCCCCCCCCCATCCCCTGTGTGACTCACCTCTTCCTTAACATGTGGGTCTCAGGAAGGTGCGTATGAACATCCACACCAACAGCCAGGTCACTCGCATCTACAACGTCATTGGCAGGATAAGAGGGGCTGTGGAGCCAGGTAGAGTACCGCCATCCATCCGGCTCTAATCTTTAAAAACACACAACTCACACTGAGACAAGCATGAGAAAGCGGGTCGGAATAGCTAGATGAGCTACTTAAAATTGTTAGTGTCGCCATCAATGTGAGCTGAGGTCTCTATGTTTGTGTGTGTGTGTAGACCGGTACGTGATTCTCGGAGGGCACCGGGACGCCTGGGTGTTTGGGGGGATCGATCCCATGTCTGGTGCTGCTGTGGTCCACGAGACAGTCAGGGGCTTTGGTCTGCTGCGGAGCAAAGGTGCGTCTCTATCGCTGTCATTTGTCAACAACGGCGTCAGAAGACGCTCGGGCACCAGAATACGAAGGTGCAGTGTGCGTGTGTGCATTCATGCAGGCTGGAGGCCTCGGAGGACTTTAATATTTGCCAGCTGGGATGCAGAAGAGTTTGGACTGCAGGGATCTACAGAATGGGCAGAGGTACACATTCACCGACCCATGCCCCTTCACAGCACATGCACACACACACACACACTGAACACACTTGACCCTTCTCTCCAGGATAACGCCAAGGTGTTACAGGAGAGAGCTGTGGCCTACGTCAATGCCGACTCTGCCATCGAGGGTGAGTGTGTTTGAGTGCACGCCTCAATATTCTCAATGAAATCGTTTAGTTTCTGATGTAACTGTGAGGATGTTTCTATTTGAATTCCAGGCATGTACACGCTGAGGGTTGACTGCACTCCATCTCTACACACTTTGGTGTACAATCTCACTAAGCAGGTGAGCAGAAATACACCCCAAAATGTTTTATTTATTCCTTCATGCTCAATCTTGAAGTTGTATTCCTGTCTTTTCATCTCTATGCATCTCTATGTTTCCCACTGGCTCGGCCTCTTTCTCTCCTTGCATGTAGATAGCGAGTCCAGAAGAAGGAGAGGAGGGAATTTCTTTGTACGACAGTTGGCATAAGAGGGACAACTGGACAGCTGACCGCGATGCACCCAGGTACAAAGTGGTAACTAACCACCGAACCCGAAATAAAAGAAGTGGAATAACGGTTATTCATTTTGTCAATGCGGCTTTTGCAGAGATGTTACAGTCTTCACACTTCATGCAATGAAGAAAGCCTTAATTCCCCGTCTCTGTGTGGTGATTCAAACTCATTTTGAATGTAACATTTACCAGCCAATTGGACAAGTGATCCACAGTCTGTCCTCTTCTGTGGCTGCAGGATCAGTAAACTTGGGTCGGGCAGTGATTTCGAGGCCTATTTCATCCGTCTGGGAATCGCTGCAGCCAGAGCCAGATACACCAAGGACAGGGTAACACGCGCTGCACTCACAGAGGGATCATTCTTATTTTATGTTGCTGTGTGTGCTAAATATATATTAATGTTTCTGTTCCTATTGTGAGCAGACACTGCAGTGAATTACCATGTCATCCGTTTACATGTATGTGACACCTGTCGATCTTAACATACTTTTAATTATAGCAGTGAACAGGTTTGCATGTGAGCCTGTGTATGAGAATATATTTGTTAGTTACTGGTACTCTTTGTGTTATACGCTTCAGAGTGCTACCTATTTAACTTTGTCTGTGTGACCTTATTACTCTGTTTGTTTTCATTAATATTGTGATCTATCTGTCTTTTTGGATTTGAAATGTCTCCCGTGCTTCCAGAAAACCGAGTGGTACAGCAGTTATCCGGTCTATCACAGCGTGTACGAAACCTTCGAGGTGGTGGACAGGTTTTACGACCCCACCTTCAAGAGGCTCCGGGCGGTGGCCCAGGTGAGAGGCGGGCTTGTCTTTCAATTGGCCGATTCCCAGCTGCTGCCTCTTGACGTCAACCAGTACGCAGACTCGCTGGGGAAGTACGCGCAGAGCATCGCGCGCGAGGCCCAGAAGCACCCGGAGGAGATGGAGATGTACGGGGTGTCGTTTGGTAGGTCCATAGTGGTCATTGACTATGGTAATTAAATATTAAGTTGAATTGATATTTAAACGGTTTGAATGACAGAGCCAACCCCTTGATGGCTTTTCCTGACACATTTTTTCCGTATATATTTTCAGATTCCTTGTTTTCTGCTGTGAGGAACTTCAGCGTTGCAGCCGGGGACTTTCACGAGCGCCTGCAGAGTCTCAACAGAGCGGAGTACGGTCACGTTTAACTTTTCTATACGTGCAGGTGCAAACACGTCGGGGTGTGTTATCCACGCTTTTAGCCGGAGACTGACTGTGCTTTTCACTATGCGGCTTACACAGGACATTGGTCCAGGGGGGTGTTGTACTGAGTCACGTTATATTGAGTGGTATTAAAAACACAAGGGGAGCGGAACATTAGAATCACACCTGGAGACCACATGGTACCGGCATTTGACGGGTTACGTGCGCCTCAGTCCTCTGCAGGTGCGCGCCGTGAACGATCAGCTGATGTATCTGGAGAGAGCCTTCATTGACCCGCTGGGTTTACCTGGGAGACCCTTCTACAGGTTAGTCTCCCTCTCTCACACACACACACACACACACACGAAACGGCAATGTGCTCTGCATGGCAGTTTTCCCTTACTTGTCTTGGCCAGTTACACCTCAAAATCAATCATATCTTTAAATATTTCTTGTATTATGGTATTTAAATAGTCCGAAACAGAATGTTCACTCAGGAGTGCAAGGGCCTCTCTAATGGTGACAATGAATAAATGCATTAATATACATTTTGATTAAACTGACCTTGCCAGAGCTTGTTATTGACAAAGCCAATAACAAGTCTATGCATCGTTGCATATACTGTAGCGTCTTAATGTTAAATGTAAATGTAATTTAAAATGGCAACCAAATATTAAGTTTAAGCCCCACAGACAGTTTAGTTTTGTCCAGGCAATATAAGTATTAACATCCCACGTCTACTATATCTACTACTAACGTTCTCTTGTGCCCATTCTCTCTCTCTCACACACAATTTATGCATAGTTGAGCAGTTTCTTATCAGCAGACCCAGTTTTTGCAGCCAACTGTGAGAAAGACGTGTTAATCATTAAAGGGGGATAGATAAATACACAGAGGGTAGAGCATTATCTCTAAAACTGCATGAGCTGCGGAAAGCCAGATGACCCAACGTGTGAATTATGGGCCAATTATAGGAATCCGCGTAGTGCAAGATTGTTCTTTAAATTACTCACCCTGCCTATTTATACATATTTTGTCTTTTTTGCCTCAGTCTACGACTGAAATCATTACATTGGCTGCAGATACACCTCAAAGAAGACTCTTAAAGGTCCAATTGAGAATGAGTTGAATAGATAACAACCATCTGGCGTAACTGATACGGTTTGCAGGTCAAAAAAAGTTAAATAAAATGAATCATCACGCTGAATACATGTAAAATGCCTTTACTTCTAAAACCTTTTGAGCTTGTTATAAATTTAAAAAAACTCCAGTACATTCCTAAAAGATCCCCCCCCCGTTCTCTTTCAGGCATGTGATCTTTGCTCCCAGCAGGCATAACAAATATGTAGGGCAGTCTTTCCCTGGAATCAATGATGAACTGTTCGACATCAAGAACTCTGCTGATCCGAAGAAGGCCTGGGACGAAGTCAAGCGTCAAATCAGCGTCGCTGCGTTCACCGTTCATGCTGCCGCCATGACGCTGACCCCGCCTGCATGAGGCAGGCACAGACGCTCTGAAGCAGTCCGTGGGTCATCGCGCTCGGACGCCAGAATGACAGAAACAAGAACAGTATAGACGCACACACATAGTAGTTTAAACAACGTGACCTCAGCGGAGCCGGCTTGATGCAGAACGTGTGTGTGAGCATTTCAGAGACTAAGCTGCAGACCTTCCACAAGTGTGGGTGTGAGAGATATAATTCATATATTATGAAAAATAAGGATGAGACACAGACCTTTTGAGCAGCACGTCTGTTTGTACATTTCAATTCTACTCGTAAATATGTTAATAGCCGCCTTGTCTAATGATTTCCCAACCCGCGTCGAGTAAAGTTTCCCTGACATTTTACGAATGCGTCATGTGGCCAAACCGTGCAAGGCTCAGTAATACAGTGAATGTCTGGGGGGCCGTCACTGTGGTACAACTCATCGCTTACATTAACAGCAGTTTTTACGTGAATAAAGTGTCTGTCTACAAATGAAACTATTCTTTGCACACGTGCAAAAAATCAGATACATGTTGGTCTGAGAAACGTTAACAAAACACATTGTTAAAGATATTTGTTGAATAAATTGCTTGTAGCCCTTCGGATACCGCACAGCTTTATTTCTAAAACACAATTACAAATGTTTCTTTGGAAGATATTTTTTAAAAATCAGCTATACACCCTCCCTCATCGATCCGGGGGATCCAGTTCAAGCAGGGGACTGCAGACTTCCCTCTTCCCAGGCCACGTCTACCGGCTCTGAATGGGGGATCCAATGGCCCATCCAATTCCCAATTGCCAGGCCAGTGTGGAGAAATAAAGCCTCCCCCAAGGGCTCTTCCACATTATTTTTAATGTCATCACTTAAATAAAAACACACCGGAACATATCAGTGACTCAGGTTTAGTGTTTAAAGCATCACACTTGACTCTAAATCCATGGAGCTGTAATGGTACTGCTCTCCTATCCCTCCTCTGCATAAAATGACATAAAATGATTATCCTGATGCAATCTAACGCCACCTCACTCATCCTCCTGGGTCATTTCTCTAAGGCACTCCTTTAGGTTTTCCACTCGGTCTCTATTGTTTTCCTCAGCAGTCCTTATCGTCCGTTCAAGCAGCCGCCGCGCCTCATCCAGTCCGCCCACCTTCAGGTTCTTTTGGGGGTAGAGGTTCCCGCAGAGCAGATTATTGTGACAGTGCGGAGAAAGCAAGCCGCACAGGAAGCGCAAGAACATGTCGTAGTGGCCCGGCGGGGCGGCCAGGGTTCGCGTCACCGCGCTCTGGAGCAGGCTCCCCGCTGATTTGCACTGATCCCCAAATAAGAAGGGCTTGGGCAACAACGGGGAGCCCAGAACGTTCTTGGACTTGGTGCAAAACATTGTGAAGACGTACAGAGCGGCCATGAACTCCTGGAGGAGAGAAGACGCGGGTGAATTGTTGGATGGATCTCCAGCAGCAGCAGCATCGTTCATCATCTTAGCATTTTAAAAATAACTTTTTTCCCTCTTTGCTCAAAAGGTGAAAATATATGTTCATATTGAGTATAGCGAAGATGAGCTCATTTGTTGACTAACTTTAAAAACTCTGGGCAATGTGAGCTGCAGAGAGAGTGGATTTCTGTGTATTATCGCTACAGTACAGCAGCGTAGAATATTGAGACGTAGTTACTGTGAGACGGAAAGAGTTTTACCTTGAAGTTGTGGTGTATGAATCCGAACGTCCTCCTCCCACCGGGGGCTGCAGGGGCGAGCTCAGTGGTCAGGCCAGAAAACACCGTCACCTCCGTTAACTTCAGCCCTGCCAGCTCCTTCATGTCCTCTTCAAAGAACGTGCTGGTATTCTTTTCCAGCATCTTAAAAGCCATCTTCCCGATCTCTGTGATCAGGTTCTTGTCCTCCGTGGACCATTTCTGAGTGCCAAAAGAAGCACGGCGTTACTCGGCATCCTGACAAATAACGTTTGTCTTTTTGATTCAAGTTTAATTTTGGATTTTGTAGCATCGGGTCCCTTTGATGCCCAGAATTTATAATACAACAAATATTTAAACCTATAAACTTCAGATCATTTTATCCGATTGCATCAGTGTCCACGCTAATAGAAACGTATAGATTAGCAAAGCTGCTTGTAAAAAAAGGAAAATGACAAAATCCGGACAGTACCAGTTCATTGTCCAGCTTTCCATAGTAGAACTGCAGCTTGCGGTTGGTCTGGACCACGGTGATGTGGACATAGAACGGCGTCAGCCGGGGGGGGTGCTCCCCATACCTCAGATAACGGTAGCAGCGCTCGAACACTGTGGCCACTATCCAGCAGACGAAGGGCTGCTGAGCTAATCTAATGAGGGGCGGTAGGCGCTTGTAATGTGCCACGATCTTTGATGACAGCTCTGCGTCGCGAAAGCGCATTTGCAGGAATTTGTCTTTCTTCTCATCACTGGTGAAAAGAGGGACAAAAAGAAACATACAACTGGACTGAAACAGGTGTTAATAATAATCAAACAACAGGATGGTATAGAGACTAAAAACAAGGCTCAAACAGAAGAAAATGCAATAAAATACACAGATAAAAAAAAGAAGAATTAAGAACATGTGCACACACACACCTAAAGCCCTGTATTTCTGTGACCACGTCTATGTATTGAGACGGTATTTGTGAGACAGCAGCTCGTCTCCCCAGCATCCAGACGCGGGCACCGCGCAGCACGGTCCCTCGGATGATATTTACAATCAGCACGTCAGGGTGTGCTTTGGTGTAGTTGTCATTTATCACCGGAGCGTTCTGTAGAGAAAGACAAGAGGCATATATCAGTTCCTGCAAAACGATGCTTCCATCACGTTTTTTTGAAGCTGATCAGACGTTAAAAAGACCACCGATCAAACTATTAAGAGTGAAAATTGTATTGATCAGGAATCAGGAAACATTTAATGCCAAAATATGTCAAACATACAAGGAATTTGTCTTGGTGGTTGGTGCTTGACAGTAGACAGTGTAACAATAGACAACAAGACAGCAGTGCACAAGTAATAAAATAAAATAAAATGAAATGCTAATGCAATGGGTTAGTAGAAAAACCGATTCGCCGATAGCTCAGAGCACTTTCCATTTTTTGATGATTTTTTTTTTAGATTAGGAACAAATATCCAGCACGCAAAACATGGCTATAGATCACTTGAGCGGTGCGAATGTTCAAAAATAGGCAATTGATGAGGATATTTGAATCACTAAGTTGTAGCTTTAAATCAGACTGTCGATTGATGTTACTGTTAAGAGGTGAATGCGTCTCGGGTGTATGTGTGCCGGTGAGATACCTGCCAGTCCAGAGAGCCTTGGTAACAATCAAATGAATCCATTATGATGAGAAATTTACAGTCCTCTTCCTCCAGGTGTTTCATGTCTTTGCACTCGGGATGATAATATTCTATCACTTCCATGATGGATATCTCCTGGGAAAGACGAAGCTCATTGTTTCGCAGGAGCCTGAAGGTTCGGAATGAAAGTTTGATGACAAACTGCAGATCCTGTGAGAAGATGGGAGAGGAAAAACGGTGTCAGTCCCGAAAAGAATGGTGCAAAAAGTCTTGTTTCTTTTTTTTTATATTCTTGATTCACCTTATTGGCGAGCCGTTCTGCCCAGTCCAGGGAGAACTTCCCCACAGAGACGGACATGCCGGTTCCCGGAATCCCAGTGGTCACCACTGTCCTCACCGGCTTGCCATCCTTCCTTAGTCGGAACAGATCGTTCAAGCCCACGGAGGCGTCGGCGCTCGGCACCTGGAGAGGTGACGAAAAGCGGCGTAGGAACTCATGGGAGGGGGCAACTCCTCCAGGACCACAGATAGTAATCAGGGGCTCAACGTAGATGTTGTTTAGAAGATTTTGCCTGCCGGCTCGAACGACCCCCTCCCGGATGATTTGGTATTTTCCTATCAAATTCTGCTGGAGGTGGTGACGGATCAGCGCTGGTGGGGAAGAAAGAGAAAAGCTTCACAAAACTGGAAGAACAATCTTACTACCTCACCTTTCTCCCTCGTGATGAGAATAATAATAAATAGGAATCGGAACAGTGAATCAACCTTTAATACTAAATAATATTTGATTATTATAAGCAAATGGTTAAAATTGTTTTGTTCCTTTGAGTCTAAAATCCAGAAGCATCTATCAAGTCATGTGGTTCAAACTTTCCTGATAGAAAATAATTTTAACTCTTTTCATCTCTGCTGAGTAACTTAAGACCCATTACACACACACACGTGTAACAAATAACTTTGTGAGAGCAAATAATAGCAATGTCAAAAGCGCTGCCACAGCATTCTTAACATTGGACTGTGTGTTGAGATGGAACCAGAGTTTACTTGCCTCTCCTGCACGTATTCTTCAGTTCGTCTGCCTCTTCTTTTTTGTTGATATTTTCTAGGGTTCTTATTGTGTGCAAAAGAGCACGATCCTGGCCTGCAGAACAGAATTTCAAAAATAAAAAACATGTGGCAGCACACCAGTCTCTTACAACATAGGGTTGTATTGTTAACGCATTTTACTTTAAATAGAACAATATTTACTCGAGGTGACAGATGTCAGAGTTTTGTTCGAGCTAGAAATTTAACGAGCTCACAAAGCTACTTCGCAGCTGCCATCCCATCAGTCAAAATGTACTTCTCTAAATTCTGAGCTCCATTTGTACCATTTACAGGTTTATACTATGACTTTTTTTACTTACCAAGAATCTCCAGCATCTTGTCCACAGAATCAAGAAGGTCTCCCTCCATCATCTGCTGTCGTGTTACCTTTAGTTCCCACTGGCAAAAGTCCATCATAAACGTAAACAGCTCCTCCTCCTTGAACCCTGTCAGAGAACTCTGGATACTCTGTAGACAGAGAGACGCACGTTAACATGTCACTCTTTGGACCATAATCAAGAATATTCCACTTGTCTTGACTTGTGTTAAGAAAGGAAAACACTAAGTTTCACAGACCAACTGTGATGCACCGACCTTGAATATGTGAGGCAGGTCCTGCTCTGGGTGCAGTCTACCTGGCTGGCTGTTCTCATCGACCTGCATTGTGTCTTCTGGTTCAACAGGCTCTGGTGGTTCTGGGGAATTGGTTTCTAACATTTCATCTTCATCATCTTCATCATCTTCATAATCCTTATAATGATTATCATCTTCATCCTTCTCCGCCTCCTCATCGTCATAGTGTTCTAGAAAATCCGCCAGATCTGCAGACCTGCAAGACAGCAGGAGGAGCTGTGAGAAAAAGGCACTGCAAATAAGGAAGACCTGGTTGCTTTTTCACATTGTGACTCATCTCAAACTACATTTCCACTGATTATCAGCATTAGTGTGTGTGTGTGTGTGTGTGTTCACTTGGTGTCAAAAACTGCTCCCGGTGCTCTGGTCTGCTGCGTCGTCATAGTGTAGTGGGTCTCTGGAGAAGCTGGGCGGTTCATCTGCAACCTGACAGAAGAGTAGGGACAACATCCCCCCCCCTAAGTCACTGAAAGGCAGACGAAATGTTGAACGGGCTTCACATTTTAATTTGCAGGCCAGTACTATCTGCACAAAAACACACCTCTAGCAGCTGAACAGCTCTACTAGATCAGTTCATATGGGAAACGCGTGGCATTGTTTATTCTCAGGCATAATGTGGGGTGTTAATATTTCACTGTTCCTTGCACACACAAAAAAGTAGATGATACAGTGAATCTGGAACTTATTCATAGTGACATTTACATACAAAACATACAATTTATAGAGAACGTAATAATACAATATGAAACCAAGATGCACAGTACCCTGTGCCCCCACGAGTAGACGATCCAGGTAGCCCCACTGGTAACGGCACGGCAAAGGCCTCCTGGGCCACCTTTTCATCTCCACCTTCCTCCATCCCTTCAATGTCACTCTTCATTGAGCCATAACTGGAGGGAGGCCTCTTCCACCTCTCCGCCTCCTCCTCCCCATTCTCCCCATTCTCATGCCTAAAAATCCTGAAGGGGGAAAAGAATGCGTGTTCATATGCAAGTTAAGTCATGACACGTTTTTTAAATGGTTCCAATAAGTTAGTAGTTGGTGACTTTGCGTGTCAAGTGTCGGTGACGCAATTAAAGATGGCAGTTAAGTTCTCCGCCGCTGGCAAAATGGGATGAAGCAACACCCACCTTTCAACTTCAGCGTTCGGGTCCATGTCTCTGGCAGCTATTTACTCACACACACGAGCTGTGGAACGGATTCACGTAACGTTACATACTACTTATCGCCATAACTTTTGCCGTAACAGACATTAAAGGAAGTAGAATAAAGGCCGTTGATCTCCACCAATGCTGTCATGCTATCATTTAACGTAGTATACACGTGAGATTACACGGTGTGTTTACGAATAAATGACCAAGTTAGAAATAAACATTTACCAGCAAATAATGAATATAAATGGAACGATCTAAAAACGGTGAGATCATATCACCGGCCCTCGATTTGAACTTATTCCCTTTTCTTTCCGTCGGCTCGAAGTTTCGTTTCCTGGTCAGAGTGTTTCGTCGTGGTTCCGCTTCCGGTCCACTTCGAAATAAAATCATAATTTCGACAAACATTAATCCGTGGGATTCATCAGATTTACTGTATGTACAAAATGACTCATACTGGCGCATTCTCCAACAAACATTGTGCAGTGTATACATATACATAAAATACGTTTGTATTTTTAAATGATTCATTCGTTGCACGGAATTTCTAATCCATTTCCAAGGTGCAACGGTTTAATACCTATACTAAAACTTCAAAACCCAAATATATTCCCTTTATTCCGAAGGTAAACGCATACCGGGAAGTTAAACGGTTTCACAATACGCAGGCATTCACGTGGTATTATCATTTGCCAAAAGAATGGATGTAGTAAAGATTAAGATTACAATTCATTCACGGCTGAGACCGTGCATAGTTAGTGTTTGGCCGCCACGCCACCTCCACGTCGTTTAATGAGACACGCTTTTAGAACTACGGTCTTTTCATTTTACTGACCAACATTGATCTGATCAAGAGCATAGATTGCGCTGAAACACGTAAAAGTACTAATAATAATCCAGTTTCGGCGGTAACTTTAGGTTTGAGGGGAAATTAAGAGGCTGTAGAGATCTTAACGCTGATTGGCCAAGACTTGTTACGTCACATCGAAGATGTTTTATTGCGAAGATCACGACACCTTTTCTTCTTCTCTCACTCCGGCCACTAAAACTCTAATAAAAGAATCAACAAGTAGACTTTTCCAAAGTGAGCCATTTAAAATCGTTTTATTGACAAACATGTAAATATAATACAGAGGAAATAAAAGTAAATTAAAAAAAGATTATAAGAAGCCCTGAAGGACAACAATATAAGAACATTGTGGAGGGGGTAGGGGGATATAATCAAGAAAAACTGTAGACAATTATGAATCCAATTTGGGAATCAGTCCTCACACCTTCAACTTGCTCATCATCTGTGAAGTAAAAAAAAAAAAAAAAAGAATCAAGAAATCAAATTAACCAAAGCTCACAGAAACATTTGTACACAATATTACATTAAGTAAAAGTGGAAATCACATTCTGTTAGTGTTTTGTGAAACATCAGTGTGGACACCATGTTGAAATGTAACCACCGTTAGTGACTATGGCAAAACGTGAGGACATAAGCCAGTGTAAAGAATCTAACCCACAGTCAAAGTATGAATTCATTCAATGACCTTTTAAGACTTCCAGCAAGATTTTCTTCTTTGACCGATGCCAAATTCTGAAATCCGTTTACAAGATGTAAAGACTGAGCACATTTAAAGCAAGATCTCTTCAGAAGCATGTTGTTTTGTTTCATTAGTGAGGGACAGACTCCGGTAGTTTCTATCAAATTCAGAAATATTTAAGTGTAAAAGGTACACTTGTATATGTGTGGATAAAACCGCTGTTACGGTAAAGTAACACTGAGGAAGTAAAATAAGGTTAATGTCACCGGAACCAAAAACGACAACTTTTCCTACAACCTACGGTTATATTGGGAATGGTTTTGTCGGTGTGCGTTTTTACCTTGCGAGCACTAGCCGTCAGAGGAGACTTTGCAGACCTGCTGGCGGTTCTCTGTCCTTTCGATGCCACCTGGGGAGACTTCGAGCTGACAATTCTGCCCGCTCGTACCACTCCAGTGCGGACATTTCTCGAGGGAACGTTTTCTTGGCACTTACGTGCCGATGTCTCAGCGGGCGACTTCTTTGAACTTTTGCCCGGAGATTTCCGAGTGGAGCTGCGTAGTTTGTTCAGCCCTTTCTTTAGGTAGTTGGTGTTTTTAGGAGTGTTTTCAATACTGAACATCATAGACTCCCTCCGACCAGCCTGAGAAAATAACATAAGTGAAACATGAATGAATTAATCTTTTCATCATCTCTGTTTGCAATTGACTAGAATTTTCTTGTTGTGTATTAGAACTCACTGGACTGAGGGCAGGGCGCAGATGAGCACTTGAAGGCCCGCTGATCTTGTTTTTGGGAGTGAGTGGACGTGGGAAGCAGCTGGCCTTCACCTTTTTCTGTCAGATGAAGAAAAAGGGAAAGACAAAGGATTTCAGATTAATGGTCATTCAACAAATTAATATTATACAAGTTTAGCTTTAGTCAAGCTAAACCATTTAGTTACACCAGAAGCCACAAATATTCCTGCGCAGTCTGTTGCGAACCCACCTCGGGTGAAGTTTGATGGACAGACAACGTAGATGCAGAGCGTTTGGCGCCGGTGGGGCTTCTCAGCTGAGAGTAGCTGACGGTATTGGACGGCAACTGGCCCGGCATCAAGGACAGACGGTGCGAGCGAGTACCGGCGGCGGCGCCAGAGTGTCCCAGCATCAGGGAGTGCCGGTGGGAGGTGAGAGAGTCTTGCAGCTGGCCGGGCATCGTGGACGCCCGACGGATCGTGTCAGACGGGTCACCCATGCGGAGTTCCTCGTCCGTGAAAAGGAATGCAGTGGTGCGGCCGGTCTAGGAGAACAGAGAGAGATTTCATAAGACACAAGTGTGGGGAGAAACAATGCAAAAAGTGCAACTAACACACACTAAAAACCTCTCAGGCTTAAGATTTTATAATATTCTGGGGAAGGGTAAAACACTGAACCCACTTTAGCCAAATGCGGGCTAACTAGCTGCATTGCACAAGTGTGTGTGTGTGTGTGAGAACAAGAGGCAAATTGTAAAGCGCTTTGGATGATAGTACTTTATATATGCAGTCCATTTACCATGCTTAAACTAGGGATTTGTGCAACGATTTGCCTGCTCAGGTGGTCAACCATCAAAACGGTTTGAGGTTTGAGTCACGTAGAATATGGTTTTAGGGACCAAAACAATCCCCTGTGCATTGTTTCTTTATATTTACACTATTGTAACTAATCCTTTAGTATACATTTGTGACTGTATTCCTGCCATATTCAGTGTGCATGCAAGTGCCCCCCCTGTACTAACATCAGACTCCACAGGGTAGCTGCTCTTAAGATGAGGAAGGCAGGCCTTGTTCCTGGCCTGGAGTTCAGCAATCCTCCTCCAGTCTTCCGGGGCCCCCTCGGGCTCGTTCTCTACCCCCGCACAGAACGTGCTGCCGGCTGAAGACAACAGGTGTAGAAAAGACAGTTACATACCCACCAACTGCAATACCCATCTGAGATCAATTCCCATTTGTGAGTTACTAATTAGTAGATACGTCCCCTAAATGTACCTTTTTTTAAAGATACAGTTGGGAACTTACTCTGCAAGTGGACCGTGCTGCGTCTGTAGCCTGGAAGACCGATGAGCTGGTCGCTGGCAGCGCCGGTCATCCTGGCAGGTGTGTCGAACAGCTCCAGAGAGGCGGGTCGGGCACCGTTGAGGTTCGGATGGGAGCGAGCTGGGGCCAGACTGTAGAAACTCTCTTCATCCTCACCGCCGCCTGGGGTTTTCTACAATAAGAGTTGGACAATCACTCACGGCTACAATGGAACTGCAAATGGGTGTTTGTAAAAGTGTACTGGCTGCAGCACTCAACGACTTGAGAGGCTACGCAGAGCTCCTGAATCACAATTATAGTTATAGCAGGATGGTTAAAACAGAGCACGACAATGTTAAGAGTCAGCTGGAATCTTAAAAATACACAAATAATCCAAAGCCAACCGTGTGTGTTAATGTGAACAGTGTGTTAGTGAGAATCCTCCACCTTGGTCATGGTGATGTTAATAACCTGAGTGGTCCTTCGTCGTTTGACGGATGAAGATGGATTTCTCTGGGCCGAATCCATCTCCATTTTGTGCTCTCTAGGCAACACAAAAGAAAACAAACATCACAATATTAAGAGCAGCAAAAAAAAATAAGGATTCTGTTACTTCTATTGTACCTACATTTAAATAAAGGAATTCTAGATGGAATAAATTAAGGTGGGCTACTAATGATTGATTATAATTTCAACCAATCAAGATTTTTAAATAGGCTCAAAGAGGATTGATTTGCAATCACACCCAATACAGTTTTAAATATAATTTTAATGATTGCAGAAATTAATCTGGATTACGTGAAATTGTGTGACGTACCTGTTGACCTGTCTGGTGTTTATCGGTGTAAAGTACAGGGTTTCCAGAGACTCGGCCTTTAAACCTCTGCGTTTCGCTGCCAATCGCTCTGAACTGCGGACAAACGGTGTGCTCGATTCGTCGGGCTCTGAAAGTTTCCTGCAAAGGTGATGAATAGTTAGTGTGCATGATTGCAATCAGAATATACTGCGAATATGCCTCTAAAGTTAAGATTTTATGGTTTTTACTTTTACTTTTGAGGAGACCAGAAGAAGAGGTAAAAAAATCAAATTTTCAGAGATATTATTCGGACATAGGTCCATAATTACAGATTAACAGATTAAAAAGAGCTGGTTTGACTGAAATGTTGTTTCTTAACTCAAAACATCATAATAAAATCTTAAATTATTATCTATTCTGGGTGAGAAACTATGATCCTTAGCAAATCTTTAAAACTAAACTTAAAAAGTTTAACTCAAATGTGGGTGAAACCAAACCAAAATAAGTTTTAACACAGAAAAGATCTTCTTGCAGAACGTCATATAATATGAATAATTGATGCCGGTAGAGATGTTTTTGAGAGTGAAAATACGCGAAGAACAAACAATTGATTAGAAAATAATCCCAGAAAAAAAAATTAAAAATCTTTAAACTGACTTTTATAACTCTGTATTTTGCCTTTACATACATGATAAAATAGCTGCAGTCCTGAAGGACGTCGCGCTAAGTATCTGAGAGGTGTAGTACCTTGTGGTGTTCAGAGAGTCTTCCAGAGAGCTCTGGTCCAGGCTGTCAGAGCTGATGGTTCTCTTCACCGGTGCTCTCGTGTCCACACTCGGTAGAGCGAAGGGGACCTCCAGGTAGCACGACTCCGCTGCACTTCTTCCGTTACCGTGAATCTTGTTCTGTTCCCGCAGGTTACGGTCTGCAAAAGCCAGCTAAAAGGAAGACCAAGCAAAGAGATACAGGTCAGCAGCCGAAAACGTCCTTCGATCTGGTTTATTTATATTTTAAAACAATAATTTACAGCGTCTCAGATCTCACATTACCAACCTGCGCCTCCAAACTGGCCACCCTGCTCAGAAGTGCCTTCTCGTTGGTTTGGGCCTTGTCCAAATCCAGTATGAGCAGCTGGTTTTCCATGGTAGCAGCCTTGACTTCTCGCTCTTTAACCTCCAAGGAATGCTTGAGTTCGACCACCTCGCCGTGGCTTTCCTGGAGAAGCTGCTTCTTTCCGTTGTAATGACTAACGGCCTTCTCCATCTGTGGCGTTGTTGACGATAAAAACAAACCTTAGCTCGAGTCTCATCGGACACCAAGCAGAAAAAAAATTGCACATGAAACGGTAAGTAACGACAAGGGGAAATTATGTAAATCAATCCTTTGACTGCAAACAAGTTTGATATTAAAAGTGCCGAACCCCCATTGTTATCTGACTAACCTGAGCCTTGTAGTGTTCCGCGGCCTCCGATTTAGCGGAGAGCTGCTCCTGCAGGTCTCCCTTCAGCATCTCAATTACCTTTTCTTTCTCTTTCACGAGTTTCTCTTTTTCCAGTTTCAAGCCCTCCAGCTCCTGATGAAGCACGGACTCTAAATGACGGGAGGCAGCGTTCTCTCGCTCCGTGGCCTCCTTGGCTTGATGAAGTCTCTCCTTCTCATTCAACGTGACTTCCAGTTGTTTCTCCAGAGTTTTCCGATTGTCTTCTGCCTGGAACAGCCTGGCTATGAGGACTTCTTTTTCCTGAACAAGCGCCTCCTTTTCCTTAATGGTGGCGGCGTGAACAGCCTCTTTCAGCGAGAGTTCTGCCGCTTTTGCCTCTTCGTAGCGTTTCAGCTCTGCAGTCGTGGAGACGAGCTGCCGCTGGAGGACGTCGATCTGCTCGGCAGACTCCCGCTGGGTTTCAAGTAACATCTGCTCTTCAGCCAGAAGCTTCAGAGAAGTGTCTTCCATTTCCCCTTTCAGACACTGAATCTCGTGTTGAAGAACATCGTTTTGGTTGGTGCACTTAGCCTTCAACTCCGCCAGATTTTTCTCATTGGCTTCGGCTTCCTCTTTAGCAATTTGAACTAAGTCGGCTTGTGCGGCAACCTCCTCTCTGAGAGTGATCAGATTTTGTTCATTATCGGTTACGAGTTTGTTGGCTGCAGACAACTCTGTCTGGAGAAGCCGAAGCTTTTCCTCAGCATTGAGGAGGAGACTCGCTTTCTCACTCTCAAATTCCTTGAGCTTTTTAACCTCGTCTTCGTGTGAAGAAATCTGTACTTTCAGAACCTCCACTTGTTTGACTTTCTCCTGTAGGCTTTGGAGAGCCTCCCTCTGTTGAGTAATTTCCTGCTCTTGTTGAGCTACGATTGTTTCCTTGGCTTGCAGATCCTCCTCGGTTTTTCTCCGCGAGGAGCAAAGAGTCTCCGCCTGGACCGTTAAACTTTGAATCTCTGAATGGAGCAATTCCAACTGCGCCGAGCTGTCAGTCTTCAACAGTCGCATCTGTTCTTCTCCAGCTAGGATCTCCTCTTTCATCTTCCTAACTTCTTCCTCAGAAGAAGACAGTTGCTGCTGTAGAAGCTCGGTCTGATGAGCACTCTCATGCTCTTGTTTGATGAGGGACTTTGCCATATGAGCGATTTGGGATTTTAGACTTTCAATTTCTTGCTGCAGCCGGTCAGAATGTGTGGAGCCTTCTCTTTCTAGAGTGGCCAGTTGTTCCTCTTTAGTCTGGATCTGATCTCTAAGGTTTCTCACCTCCTCTTCAGAGGTGGTGATCATGCTTACAAATTTGTCCTTTTCTTCAGAAATCTCCATTTCCCTCTGAGTCAAAAGGTTTTCTTTAACCTGAAGCTGCTCCGTTGTATTCTTCAAGGATTCATTCAAAATCTGGACTCGGCTGTTTAGACTTTGGATCTCGTTCTGAAGCACTTCTGACTCTTTGCAACTATCAGCCTTTAACAGGTCTACCTCGCCCTCTTTAGTTTGGATCTCCTTCCTCAGCCGTTTCACCTCCTCTTCAAGAGCAGCACTTTGCTTTCCAAGTACCTCCATCTCCAATGTGCTTTCCTGCTCTTTCTGGGCCATCAGGTCTTCTTTGGCTTGAGCCTGGTTCTCTGCAACCTCAAGAGAATTGGTCACATTTTCTACACGTTTGTTCAGACTTTCAATCTCTTGCTGTAACAATTCAGAGTGCGTAGTGGTCTCAGTCTTCAGGAGGATTAGTTGCTCCTCCTTAGCATGAACCACTGTATTAAGTCTCTGCACCTCCTCTTGAGCTGCTACCATCTGGGACTGGAGGGACTCCACGTCACGAGTGCTCTGTAGCTGTTGTTCAGCAAACAGGTGGTCTTTGGATTGCAAAGTGTCCTCTGCATCCTTCAGTGAGGAACCAAGACGCTCAATCTCCTTCTTTAACTCATGCATCTCCTTTTGAATCAAATCTGACTGCACAGAGCAGTCAGTCTTCAGCAGTTTCATCTGATCCTCCTTAGCTTCGATCTCCTCTTTCATCTTCTTCACCTCTTCCTCAGATGATGAAAGTTGCTGCTGGAGAAGCTCCTTCTGATGAGCAGTCTCGTGCTCTTGTTGGGTAAACCTTAAACCCTGAGCTTGAACCTCCTCCTGAGCCTTTGTGAGGGACTCGGCCATATTAGCAAGTTGGGATTTTACACTTTCAATTTCTTGCTGCAGCCGGTCAGAATGTGTGGAGCCTTCTCTTTCTAGAGTGGCCAGTTGTTCCTCTTTAGTCTGGATCTGATCTCTAAGGTTTCTCACCTCCTCTTCAGAGGTGGTGATCATGCTTACAAATTTGTCCTTTTCTTCAGAAATCTCCATTTCCCTCTGAGTCAAAAGGTTTTCTTTAACCTGAAGCTGCTCCGTTGTATTCTTCAAGCATTCATTCAAAATCTGGACTCGGCTGTTTAGACTTTGGATCTCGTTCTGAAGCACTTCTGACTCTTTGCAACTATCAGCCTTTAACAGGTCTACCTCGCCCTCTTTAGTTTGGATCTCCTCCCTCAGCCGTTTCACCTCCTCTTCAAGAGCAGCACTTTGCTTTCCAAGTACCTCCATCTGCAATGTGCTTTCCTGCTCCTTCTGAGCCATCAGGTCTTCTTTGGCTTGAGCCTGGTTCTCTGCAACCTCAAGAGAATTGGTCACATTTTCTACACGTTTGTTCAGACTTTCAATCTCTTGCTGTAATAATTCAGAGTGCGTAGTGGTCTCAGTCTTCAGGAGGATTAGTTGCTCCTCCTTAGCATGAACCACTGTATTAAGTCTCTGCACCTCCTCTTGAGCTGCTACCATCTGGGACTGGAGGGACTCCACGTCACGAGTGCTCTGTAGCTGTTGTTCAGCAAACAGATGGTCTTTGGATTGCAAAGTGTCCTCTGCATCCTTCAGTGAGGAACCAAGACGCTCGATCTCCTTCTTTAACTCTTGTATCTCTTGATGTAGAAGTTCGGACTGCTGTGAACATTGATTTTTCAACATGGTCATCTGTTCCTCTCTAGTCTGGATCTCCTGCTTCGCAATCCTCACCCTCTCTTCAGAAGCCAATAGTTGCTGATGCAAGGCATCAGTCTGATGAGCACTTTGCTGCTCTTGCTTTGTAAGCAGAACTTTCTGAGCCTGAACTTCACCTTCAGCCTTTCGGAGAGATTCATTCAAACGTTCCAGCTGGCCCTTCAGAGCGGTAATCTCTTGCTCCAGCGATTCAACCTGTTGAGAGCTTTCCTTCTTTAGAACACTAAGCTGCTGGTTTTTTACCTGCATCTCTTCACTTAACTTTTGAACCTCCTCTTTGCAGGTTACAATCTGTTGTTGGAGCACCTCTCTCTGTTGGACATTCTCTCGTTGGGTTTTAGCCAATTGTTCTTGCTTTAGTTGTATTTCCTGCTCGGCCTGTTTGAGAGACAAGCTGAGCTCTCCCACCTGGACCGATAAGGTCTGGATCTTCAGGCTAAAAATGCCTTGATCGTTAGACTTCTCCAAAAGTAATCTGGCGAGCAATTCCTCTTTAGTTTGAATCTCATTTGTGTGGTTTTGAGTTTTATCTGTAAGGACGGAAACTTCTTTTCTGAGACTGTTAATTTGTTGGTCTTTATCGGCCAAGAGACAACTAGCAGCAGATAGCTTAGTCTCAAGACATTTCACATTCTCCTCAGTACGGAGAAGAAGGCCTTCCTTGTCCTTCTTAATTTCCTTTAGTTTTTCAATTTCGTTTTCACATGCAGCGATATGCTGTTGTAGTCTGGTCATCTGCTCACTTTTCTGCTGCTCAACTTGCTCCAGCTGAATCTTAAGATCCTGGATCTCCTGCTGAATGGCTGCTCTCTGCTCATTGATCTCCTTTCTCAATTTTTCTATAAGGTCATCCTTGGCTTTAATAATTTCCTCAGTTTGGACCTCGTGTTGCTTTAGAATCTCTTTTTGTTGAATCATTTCTTTTTGATATTCTACCAGCTGCTGGGTTTTGGCCTCAATCTCCACCTCGGCCTTTTTCAGGGAGCCATATGTGCTCTCCAGCTCGTTCTTCAAACCATTGATTTCAGTGTCATACATTTCTCTCTATAAATCAAAGACAAGAACACAATTAGTAGCCATTTAATGCTAAATAGATGGATCACATCTGATCAAGAAGCTTTTCTGAACTCATCATATAATCATTACCTCTATTACAGGTCCCATGTTCTCTCCTACTTGTGCCTCGGTGGCTCGGCTTATTTCATCCTCCAAACAGGAAATCTTCCCCTGCAGGATCTGAATCTGTTCAGTCAGCAGCTCCTGAGAAACAAAGAGTAGCATATTACATTAAAGAAAAAAATGTAATTAATCAGAGTAATGGAAAAAGAGCAAAATACATGATTTCATTTAGTTCTAGTAGACACAACCTGGAGAGTTCATGATGGAACAAATCCAAAGCGGTTTCTCGCTTCTCTTGTGACGATGTATCTACCTTTTGAGTAGTAGCTTGGTTCAGCTCAGACTGCAGGTGAACTGTTTTGCTTCTCCACTCCTCCCGAGTGGATGCTTGGATTTCATTCAGCCTCCCAACTTCTGCCTCAAATAGAGCCAGCTGTGAACGCACAGTTCTCACCTGCAAAGACATCAAAAGGAGGCATTTACTCACGACACGTGTTCGTGGAAGGTTTTGATTCCAACCTGTGACTCAGTCATGTGAAAGGTTTACTACCCGTCGACCCCACTGGGACGTGCACAGATCCCAAATGCACTAATAGGTTCACAGGACTTTGTTGACTTTTTTTTTCCAACACGTCTGCTCATAATGTTGACTCTTTCAAGGATATACAACTGGTCCATGACTGAGAGACTGCATTAATGGAGGAAACGTTTACCTGGGATGAGAGTTCACCGTTTTCATCTGACAGCTCATCCACTTTGCGCTCCATAAGTGAAGAGTTAATCTTGAAGTCTTTGTTTTGCTTTAACATCTCATTTAGACGAGTGCTTAACCTAAAACAGAAAGGTTTTATACTTTAGTGATTGTTCCTTTCAAAGCTTTAAACTACCCTTAGGGTGGCTTAAAGGGGGAGATATTACAGCCTGTAGATTTAAATATGATTTGCAAACTCTAGCTGAAGACACACACACCGTTGATGTGAACATCTTATTTGCTTTTTCATGTATTAAATAAATAAATAGTCCTTATCACTGTCCTTCATGCTTACGTGTTGTTCTTGGTCTGAAGCTCATTGAGTTGTTCCCTGATGACATTATCCTGATCACCTTGCTCTTCTTTCATTTTATCCAGGCGATACTGCAACTGGTTAATATGGGACTCTGAAGAAAACAAAGTAAATGAAGGATAAACTTCAATTCAAAGAAAGACAAAAAAGCATCTACAAAAGTCTTAAGAAACATTGAATCTTAAGCACAAAAAGGTTGATAAGAGAAATGAGAAAACCAGTTGAATTTGGTACCTCTCTGTGCAATGAGTGCGAGCTTGCTGGCCAGCTCCTTCTCCAACCCGTCTCTGTAGTCTCTCTCCTTGATCATCTGACGTTGCAACTTCCTCAATTGAAATTTAGGCGTGTTCATGATATCCTGCAGAGGAGACCTGCTGTGGGGATAGAAGCAGATAATTTGCATTGAACAGAACCTTATAAAGTTTGCCAATTTGGCAGAAAAAAGATTTCAGCTTTATATGAAATAAATTTGCAGGCTTTCATCCTCTCTGTCTGAAGGTCTTTCAAAGGAGACAAATGTTTTAAGGTGAAAAGTGACTGGTAACAGGGTTTGATCAATATCCCAATCGAAGTTTTGGTACCAGTAAACAAAAATTTGCAGCAGCAGGTAACTCCAGGTCTGCAGACACCTCAGGCCTCGCCAGCACCAAACTCAACATCACAGTAACAATTGCCAAGTTTATCTGTAAAGACATGAGACCCTACAATGTGGTTGAAAATCCGGGGTTCTGTGAATTTATCCTAACATTGTGTAATTATTGTGTAATGTTTACATTGAAAATGGTTGCTCTTGATTCAAATAAAAAGTTAATACATTTGCCATTAATTGTTGTTTGCTTGTTTATAATATCCATAATTAATTTAAACCCGATTTCCTTACAAGAAACAACAGGGATCGCGGTAACTTTGCATGCACTGTCCAGTAAAGTTACTGAATCGATTTAAAGTCACTGAATCGAATCGTTCTAAATTAACCCAGATCGTCCATGAATCGAATCGGCAACCATGAATCGCGATTCGAATCGAATCGAAGTTAAAATGAATCGTTACACCCCTACTATTTTACATTTGCTATACATGATAAGAACTGTGTTGAAAGCATTCCAGCACATTGGTACCTGACTGAGGTGGAAGCCACAGTTTGCATGTCAACAAAAGTGATTTTCTGTGTGCGGAGGAAGACCGGAGAATCGTCCTCTGAAAAGGAGGAGATGGTCGACACATTGGAGGTTGAAGTGGTTGCTGATCTCTCAAATATTTCACGGGCGACAGGCAAATCTGAAATTTGTGGAGAAACATGATTGGACAAATTTCCCAGCTTGCAAACCGAAAAACCAGTGTTGTAGAACAGCATTAGGCGTGCAACACTAATGTATATTATTATGGCGTGAAGTAAGGAAAAAGTCAACAAATATTTGACTTACGTTTCCTTGTCAAATTGGCATCCAGTCCTTTGCTCAAATAAACGCATCCGTTGCTCTCCATCACAAAGGAACCAGTTAGGTTTGCTATCTCTCGCTAACGGGTGAGAGTAGATATATATATATATATAAAAATCAGAACAGAATTATTGATAGCACTATATCCGATGAAGGAAATTCAGGGAATGCTTACCTCCACGTCGCATTCCAACTTATCGAGAGTGAAGCGGTCATTCATGACATCGTGATAGACGAGCAACAGAAGCACCTGGTGTTTTCAGAAAGAATAGGTTAGAGGGGGCCTTTGTTTTTGTTTGTCTTAAGCTTTTACTTAAGGCTTAAATAATCTTTATTTTGTCTTGTACCTTTGCAATTTCTACGGTTAGGTTGACACCATCTTTTATGTTGTCCCAAGATAATGAAGTTCCTTTGGTTGAACAAAATCTGCAATCCCCTAATGGACAAAATAAACATACAAAATGTAGTTTTCAAAGGAACACAATAATGAAATATGAAACATCTCTCTTTAACTGTGAGACTTGTTGAGAAAATGAGAAAAGCCAGCGCGCAGGGCGTGTTTTCTAATCACTGTCTGTGAATATTTACAGGTGCAGGAGGGCGAACTTCAGACCGCACCCAACCGGGATGTTTTAAAAAGGTTGCATAGGCAAACTCACTTTCCAGAAAGTCTGCAATGAGCTTGAATCGTTCCTCAATGGAATTACTGAAGTGGGAGTTGGATTCCTTTTTCCTGAGATGACACAAAAAGGTGAAACTAGAATAAACATTTGCATTGCTGCACAAACACCAAGAGGAGAAGCATGTTTAAAATGAAGCTCAACAGTCATTGTCCGTTCCCTGTTTACACAGCATAAGCATTTCAACACATTCTACTTACAGCATACAAACAATTTTCAGGAGGATTGTCCCATCTTTCAAATCGTCGATAGCGATCTCACGGTTTGACAGTTTTAATGCGTTGACCTGCAAAAGGAGACATTTGTTAAATATGTTACACGCGTCAATAACATCTAACCTCGAGCTTTGCTCGAGTAGATATTTGTTGCACAATAAAATGAGCGTTGCTATCAAGTTACCCAGCCGAGAAGAGCCTTAACACCCAAGTTGATCGTCATCTTGGCTGAACCTTTATCTCAAAGGGATTTCAACCTGGAAGCAAAAGAAATACAAAGCCCCCAAAAAGTCGGTCAGCTAACTGACGTTAAGTTAGCCGTGTCAAGCCAGCACATATAAACATGTCACAAAAAAGTTATTTCCATCGACAACAGTTTCAGTTAACGTGAACTACAGTTAACTTGCCAACTGAAAGCATTAGTAGCATTAATGTTAGAAAGTATTAGTGTTAGAAAATATAGCATTACGGTACTCTCAATTTAACCAACGGTCGATGGTTACAGTAACGCTAACGTTAGCTGAACGTTAACTTTCGAATGTTAGTTAATTAATTAACACAAACCGTAATACATTTGTTGCTTTCCGGCAGTGACTGACCTTTTAAGACTCCGGCAAAGTATTGCTTCTTTCTATGAAAAGCCCATACGTCTCTACACACGAACCTACGGCTACGAAATAAACAGTCGCATGCTAGAACAGACAAAATTCAAAAAGGGTGGCTGAAGATTGAATCAGCCAATCCGTATTCACACATAGACGCGTCAAAAAATAAGGAAAGCGGATTGGTTTAAAAGCCGGAAGTACAATAAATGTACTCTTTTTTTATCCCGGTGGGTGCCGTGGCCAGTTCACTTCGCTTTAAAGGAACAAATAACAAATAAACCCAAACAACGAACAAATACAGTTCAAAATCCAGTAAAACGTTTGTTTCTGTCAG